>NC_089841.1:197659575-197963771 GCF_035609145.1 Eleutherodactylus coqui | reverse complement strand
ATCCTGCTGCAGGGATACAGAATCGAGTTAGTATGTCCCTCCTGGGAAGTCTAACATCATGCATCCCGGGGGTAGCATGGGCACAGGCACATACCAGACCCCTGCAAGCAGCAGTCCTCGCAGCATGGGACGGCAGGCAGGCTTCGTTAGAAAACAGAATACAGGTCAGGAACTCGGTAAAGGTATCCTTACGCTGGTGGACGTCCCCAAGAAATCTAAGAAAAGGAGTCCACTGGATATTGCACCCGGCAGTACAGATCACGACAGATGCAAGCTCTTGGGGGTGGGGGGCGCACGTCGGAGACCAGCTCCTACAGGGCCCATGGCCACCGCAGACGAAGCATCAATCCTCAAACTACAGGGAGCTACAAGCAATCTGGAAGGCCCTGCAGCACCTGGGGGAGACGGTAAGAAACCAACATATACGAGTACTGTCGGACAACACCACGGCAGTGGCCCATATCCGACACCAGGGGGGCACAAGGTCACCAGCTCTGCAAAGTATCGCGCAAAGGATATTTCGCTGGGCGGAGGGCCGCATCATCTCACTGTCAGCGGTACACTTAAAGGGATCTCTGAATCAAAGAGCAGACTTCCTCAGCCGGGGGCGCTTAGACCCAGGGGAATGGTCCTTATCCCAGGAGGCATTCCGGATAGTGACGGACAAATGGGGTCTCCCGCAACAAAACCTATTCGCGTCAAAACAAAACGCCAAGGTGAAGAACTTCTTCTCCCTCAGACGGGAAGACCGACCGACAGCGGTGGACGCCCTGAGCCAGGACTGGGGAGGAGAACTGGCGTATGCATTTCCCCCGATCCCACTAATCCCAAGGGTACTACAGCACTTCAGGTCACAACCGTGCACCCTGATCCTGGTGGCTCCCTTTTGGCCAAGAAGGAGCTGGTTCAGCCTCCTAAGAAACCTGAGCATCCAGGAGCCAGTTACCCTTCCGGCTCAAGAGAATCTCCTAACGCAGGGACCCCTGAACTACCCCGACATAAGCAGACTTCATCTAACAGCTTGGTTACTGAAGAATCCATACTGAGGGGCAGGGGATTCTCAAACAAGGTAGTCAGAACGCTAATGGCAAGCAGGAAAGAGACTACCAACCGCATATACCAGAGAATCTGGAGGAGGTTTACCTCTTGGAGACAAGAGAGAGGCTCCTCAAGCAACAGTGCGGACGTCCCTTTGATCCTGGACTTTCTACAGGACGGCCTGGATATGCGCCTCGCCCCAAGCACCCTAAGAGTCCAAACGGCAGCCCTTAGCGCCCTATTTGACACTAAGTTATCCGGGGACAGGTGGATCAATAGATTCCTGGCAGCGGCAGATAGGCTACGACCCAGGTCCACCAATATATGCCCAGACTGGAACCTTAATTTAGTCTTGAGGGCCATGACAGGGGAACCCTTCGAACCAATTGAGGGGCTCTCATTAAAAATGCTCACAGTAAAAACTATCTTCCTAGTGGCAATTTCCTCAGCCAGGCGGGTCAGCGAGCTACAGGCCCTATCCATACGCCACCCGCTCCTCAAGATTACAGATACCAAGTTAGTCTTTAAAACAGACCCGACCTTTTTGCCTAAGGTGGTATCCCCATTCCATAGGGCCCATGACATAATAATACCCTCGTTCTATAATCACCCAAAAGACGAGAGCGAGCGAACCCTAAGCTGTTTGGACGTCAGAAGGGCAGTCTTGACGTACATCGAGGCCACAGGCCCATGGAGGCAGGACGACAACCTGTTCGTCCAATATTCAGGCCCTAATAAGGGAAAGAAAGCAGCCAAAAGCTCTATAGCCAGGTGGATTCGCCTGGCCATTAGCGAGTCATATAAGGCTTTGGGGAAGGAGGCCCCCTCGGCTCTTAAAGCCCATTCCACAAGGGCAATAGCGACCTCATGGGCCGAGCATGGCTCGGCATCAGTAGAGCAAATATGTAAAGCAGCAGTATGGAAAAAGCCCCATACTTTCGTCAAACACTACAGGGTAAAGGTGCAGCTAGATGAGGACATGTCCTTCGGTCGTAAGGTCCTCTCAGCGGCAATCCCACCCTAGAATTACTTTAGTTGATACGTCTCAGGTGGTGCTGTCGTGGAGACTCCCTGGGAAAAGTAGGATTATACCTACCCGATAATCAGGTTTCCGGGAGTCTCCACGACAGCACCCGTACATTCCCTCCCAAAGAAAGAATATATATATATATATATATATATATGTATGTATATATATATGTATGTATATATATATATATATATATATATATATATATATATGTATGTATATATATATATATATGTATGTATATATATATATATATATGTATGTATATATATATATATATATGTATGTATATATATATATATATATATATGTATGTATATATATATATATATATATATATATATATATATATGATATATATATATATATATATATATGTATGTATATATATATATATATATATATATGTATGTATATATATATATATATATGTATGTATGTATATATATATATATATATGTATGTATATATATATATATATATATATATGTATGTATATATATATATATATATATATATGTATGTATATATATATATATATGTATGTATGTATATATATATATATATATATATATATATATATATATATGTATGTATGTATATATATATATATATATATAAAAATAATTAAATAAATAAAAAATAATAAAATAAAAAATATACCAGATAGGAAAAAATTTAAGTTGGCTCCTACCCCGGCAGTTTCGTTATAATACACTGAGGAGGGGAGGACGGGGGGGGGTGAATTTTAACCTCTCGGTGTGTTCCTGTCCTATCAGGAGGAGGCGATCTCAGGTGGTGCTGTCGTGGAGACTCCTGGAAACCTGATTATCGGGTAGGTATAATCCTACTTTTCCGATGGGTCACGGGTACCTGTGTCATCGCCTAGCGACAGCGCGGGAAAAACAGACATTAAAAAGAATCTGTACTGTGCATGTCCGGCAGCTCGACGCCACCATCTGCAGTACTGAAAAGACAGGTACGCACAGACGCTGGCAGGGAACAGGGTCGGATGCTGCTGCGGGCTCCCGCATGCAGAATCTGACCCATTTGTGTGCAGGCAGCCTAAGAGAAACAAAATAATCTTATAGAAATGATAAATAGATTATTTTGTCTCTTACTGAGAGCAATAAAGGATGAATGGTAAAACTATAGTTTAGAATTATTCTTCATCGGTTATGTTCGTCATTGGCATAATTGGTCCATAATTAGGAATATTTACATGAGGCGCCGCTGTCCAGCGTACGTTCAGAGACAATGGTGACACTTTTTGCCTGCACTGTGACATTATGACTTGTCCATATCTCTAATACATTGTGGCTGCACAGAACTGATCCAAGTTAACCTGTGATATTAGACACTAGATAGAGTTATTACAAATGATCTTTTTGACTTGACACCCTCATAACCTGCGTTTAATGATACTGATACATAAATTTAATTCAATGAAAACAGAAACTCTAAAATTTTCATTTAGCAAAACTGTGCTGTGATTGGTTGCTATGGGCAGCGAGGACAGTCTTACTGTAAACAGTTTTACTAAATGAGGCCCAAAAAGATTTATTCTGCTGTAGCCATCGCTAGGGGAATATGAGACAAAAGGGCTGCCATCGAAGACTGAGAGTGTTTTGTGTCCTTGATTTTGACGTCTACCAGTCTGTTATTAGTGGGCAGTGTCATCTTTGAACAAAGTTTTTTCGATTAAGATTTCCCCTCCGGGGACACAATTTGTAAGTGGTACTCCAATTTTAAGGAAAAAGGTTGCATCGGTTAGATAATGTTGGTAAATAAGCCCCAATTATCCTGCAAGGCTTAGCCTCAGGATACACTGGGGCACGTTTGCTACTTTAATTGCACCAGCTTTCTGGTGCAAACTCCACCAGAAAACAATGTTGCACACTTTGCACCACATTTATGACCTTTTTTTTTTTTTTTCCTTTTAAGGTGCCATGTTTGAAAAATTAGTATGGCTTTGCCAGAAAAGGACCTGGCCTAAATATGGCTTTAACTTCCAAAATTTTGGCACAGAATCTGTCACTAAATCGGCTGATAAGTGGTATAAGCTAGTTTTAGGGGTCCCCAACCACCAGCCTGCGGACCAGGCCGTTGGGGTTTTTCTGCCAGTCCGCGGCGCCCCTGTCGACCGCTCACCACATTACTAGTGAATACCGGCAGGGGCCGTGCCTCCCCTGCCTATATTCACTAAGCAGCGCTGATCCCGACGCACACTGTGACGTCAGTGTTCAGCCGGGATCTTCCTCCCCTGATGTCTCCTACTTGGTTCCGCACAAGCAGGGGGAGGAGGCATTCGGCAGCACACTGACGTCACAGTGTGCATCGGGATGAGCGCCGCTAGTAGAGGAGTAGCAGCGCTTGCACGAGAAGGAAGGTGTACGTATATGGGTCGCAGGTGGGGGGCGCTATTACTACTGAAACCCTGCCCCCATATGACCAAAGCCCCATCCCGCCCAGCCGAGCCATGGAAAAATGGTCTTACTTGAAGCCGCTCCCTGCTGCAAAAAAGGTTGGGGATCACTGAGCTAGATAGTCTAAAAATGGTCCAGATTTATTAACCAGCATAAGCCACTGTCTTAAATCTCTTATTTTCTTTTGGTATCTGGGTACTTTCAATAGGAAAGTGTTATTTCTCCAGCTCCCATATGCTGGGGCTTGGGGACCCACTTTTAGTTTGAGTATTATCGGAGCATGGTCAGACCATGATGTTATGCCTATTGTTGCTTCAAGACCTCTCTGAAGAATTGGGAGATCTCCCAGGAACATGTCGATCCTAGAAAACGACCTGTGACGGGGCGAATAGAATCTATATTCTCTAGAGTTAACATTCAAACATCTAAATGTGTCGAACAGCTCTGCTTGGTGGGTCCAATTGGAAAGGGTCGGGCCTCTCCCCCTGCCCAAGGAGCTGGTGTCCATGTCTCCGTCCATTATTATGTTAAAGTCTCTGCACAAAATTAGATTACCTTGCTGTACTTTTTTTTTATTTTTCTCATGATTCTGTTCATAAACCTAAGTTGCCCTAGGTTAGGCGCATGGATATTGGCTAGGGTAATGAGAAAATTTTCATTTTTACAAATCAAAATTAAATATCTACCCCCATCATCCACTATCTGCTCCAGAAGCTGAAAATTTACAGAGTCTCTTATAGCAATTGATACACCTGCTTTTTTCTTAACAGCGGTAGCTGAGAATATTGTAGAGAACCTGGGGTGGGAAAAAGTGGGAGTTTTGTCTCTGGCAAAATGAGTTTCCTGTATGCATAGTATGTCCGCTTTGGAGGAGAGAGCCTCCCTCCACAGTGACGATCTTTTGAATGGGGAATTAAGCCCTCTCACATTTAAAGACAACAGTCTTAGCTCCATTTAAAGTGTCTGGGAAATGCTTGTAAGACCAGTGAGATGTTCTCGACCGCCGTCCTGCTGGCCACCGGGTTAAAGCCACTGTGTTAAATCTGACACATTTTAAGACTATTAGAAAAATTTACTAAGCCGGGCATTTTAGACACCGGGCTTGGTACAATGTCCTTCAGTACACGACCAGCTCTCCATTCAGTCTCCTCATTGCGGAGAGTCCAGTAACCCTGCGGTGAGGAGGATTGGGGACACAGGACCCCCAACCTCTAGATCGGTGGGAATCTCAGTAGTGATCAGTAAGTCATCTCCTATCAATTTTAAAGAGGGGGGGATAACTTGCAATCTTGGTATAACTTCTTTTACTTTCTTCAATCCTGTTTTTGTATTTCGTTTGGTTGATATTTACCAGTTTTCCATAGTTATGGATTCAATGTACAATATTTTCAAATACAATGGTCGTCCCGGATACTATTGATATTATATGTTTTTTAAAAGAACACTGTAAAAGTTAGATGCAATGTATGATATATTATTCTGTAATACAATTAGTAACCTGCGGGTGTCACCATGTATGGAGATTGGCCATAAGGGTATGTTTACACGTGGCGGAAAGGGTACGGAGATTCTGTATCTAAACTGATACCATTGGATTGGTGCAGATTGTAACTGGAAATCATCTGTTTACACGCAGCTGATTTCAGAAGATACAGCGCTCGCCTCCAAAGCCTTCGGCTGCCGAAGCTTCTTTCACCAGTTGATGTAGAAGTGCCTAACGGCGCGGCGTTCACTAGAGGCCGCCAGGTGAAAGAAGTGCTGACAGACGATGCGGGTACGGAGCTGATCTCCAGTCAAAATCCATACCAACTGTGCAGATTTTGACTCCATTTCTCATGCAGAATTTCCTCTGAGGAAATTCCGTAGCATTTCCGCCACGTGTAAACCTCCCCCTAATATCTTATCCCTATTGAAAATTGTTCTGGAGTGTTTAAGTTAGAAATCTCTTCCATTCATAGATGCAAATATGCGATGACTAAAGGCCCATTTACACACAACTGTTATCGCTCAAACGACTGAGTTTCAGCGATAATCGTTACATATAATCGCGGGCATCGGGCACTTCACATGAGCGATGATTTGAAGGTGAACTTAAAATCAGTCATTCAGCTACTGAAGATAAAGCAAACCCCTTTATCTGGCAGTAGACCGCAGATTGTTATCTTCGCGGGGAGCCAGCAGTTAACATTGTATTCTGCTGGCACCTGCGACGAGAACCAAGCAACTGTACACACAGCTGGGCTTGTGATTGATCAAACGCTGGGCTCTGCAAAGAGCTCCTGGAGGCCCTTTTACATGCAAACGAAGATGATGAAGTGTTAATGGCCATCAGTGGCCATTAACACTTTATGCAAAAAGATCGCTAAAACTTTCAATCTTTCCATCGTTATCTTTGCGTGTAAATGGGCCTTAATAACATTTTCTAATGCTGACAATGTTACTCGAGTTGTCGATCAAAAAAGCTATACATATATAATATATACATACATACATACATACATACATACATACATACATACATACATACATACATATAATCTCATCCAAAAAACTGAAGGGGTCCTGTAGTATTTGTCAGTATGCTCCAAGTTTATGACAAGCAACATATTAAAATTCAGAACACAAGCACAGATCTTGCAGGAGACTTTGTTTACATGCTATATATATTCATAGCCAATGATACAAGGAAAGGATATGTGGGAAAGACTATAAATGTATCCAGTCCACGGAACAGCAGGATGTGCAAATGTTAGCAAATGATGCCTTCCCAGCAGAGAGTCACTAAAGTGACGTATGAATGGATCCCATTCATAGGGCATGTAAGCTAACAGCATTTATATGATGGCCTGCAAGGACTAAATTTTAACCCCATTTGTACTTTCGGTGAGCAGTCTCAGTGCCATGGATGTAATGTATCACAGTTCTTGTCCTGAATTGTCTGCGGTCACCTGTCAGCTCTTGCTGCAGAAAATACAAGGGTGCCCCAATGAACATGTATGTTGGGGTTAGGATAAACGCAGCGAGATGTCTGGAGCCTCTTATCTCCTCAGGGAACATAGGATTGGGCATGTTAAAATCCAACATGCCCTTTTCCTTATCTTCCCCAGATAATACATTTTGGGATAAGGCTGCCTTCGTACATATATGGTCAGCAGAATCCACCAACATTTAGCTAATATGCATGACAAGTTTTCACATGTACAGGTACTATTTATTTCAGATTCTTATCTTCTGCTAGGAGAGGCTTGAATAAACAAACTTAGTTGACTGTATTATTCTAAAAATTGGTGCTCTAAGCAGAAAAGTCTCCATGACCGTTTGGTTGGGCTCCAAGCTGTGTGTTCCCTGTTGGGCTTTAGCACAAAGTGGAAAAAAGAGTGAAGTCATCAATATAGTGTAGCAATTTTAACAGGGTTCACATGCGTTATACCCACACTAGAGACATGCCACCAAATCTGTGTTAACCCCTTAGTGACCACCACATTGCCTTTTTACGTCCTGGCTTTCTGGGCTTTAATCCCCAGGGACGTAAAAACATGCTCCCTGCGGGGATTAAAACCCTGCAAACCGTGGACGTGACGGCTAAATGCCAGAGCTGTCATGGGGAACCAAGGCGATCGCATTAAAGTCAATGAGAAGTTAAAAAATTAGTTTCAGCTCCATTACGGATTGGATCTGTAAGGGGAGCTGAGGATACTCGCCCCTGTCCTCCACAATGTCCTGCAGCTTTCTTGTCCTCCAGGACCTGACGCCCACATCTGAGCATGCTCGCCAGAAGTTGTTACGTCACGCACATGTGCAGAAGACCTGGAGGCCTAGGAAATTTAAAAACTCCCGGCTAGTATGAGTAGCCGAGAGCACGGAGCGGTCACATGATCGCTTTTAACCAATGGATAACAGCGATCATGTAAAAGTTTTTAAAAAAAAATAATAATTTTCATCTTCCCTCACGGATCATATCTGTGAGGGGAGATAAAATTGCATACCTAAGGCCCCTGGATTAATCCGCAGACCTTACCCCGGCTTCTGCGCATGCACCAATCGCCAAAATGGCAGACACATGCGCAAAAGCCACGGATTGCCGGGGTAATTTCAAATCTCCCTGCTCCTGGGTACTAAATGTAGCCAAAAGCCTGGAGATTTCACAGGGGGGGTGTGGTTCTTGGTCATGTGATCACAGTTATCCAAAGGATAATGGCGATCATGTAAAAGTAAAACAAATTGAAGTTTCACCTCTCGTCATGGATCAGTGAGGTGAGGTGAAATCACTCACCTAAGGCCTCCGGCGATGTTCCCCCGACGGGATCATTATACGCAGAGCTTTTCCTAGCTTTGGCGCATGTGCCCATCCCCAAAATGGCAGATGCAACCCCAAAGCTGGGGAGGGCCAGGAAATTTAAAATCTCCTTGCTCCTGGCTACTAAAGGTAGCCGAGAGCCTGGGGCAGTGACCAAGGGCCTCAGTGAGGGGTCTCCGGTCACGTGATCCCAGTTAACGTAAAAGTTAAACGACAGTTGAAGTTTAATGCTCCGTTCGGTTTGGGCCCTGTTGTGCATACAGGCAGAAGATTAGGGCCACAATGGGTATGCCTCTGAACACAGGACAAACAGGGGGATCCATTTGGGGGGGAAAGTCTTCATTCATATGTGTGCTGTACAAAAAAAAGTTTTTAAAATGACACAATTGCCAAAAAATGAAAATCATAATTTTTTTCCCCTTCTGCTTTGCTTGGAGTCATTCGAAAACTGTGGGGTCAAAATATGCAGTACACCCTAGATGAATTTGTTAAGGGGTCTAGTTTTTAAAATGGGGTCATATATGAGGGTACTATATTTTGTCCGCTCAAGAGCTCTACAAGTGGGCAATGGGGCCTAAATCACCTTCAAGCAAAGTTTCTGTTCTGAAAGCCACCGGCTGCTCCTTTCAGTTTGGGCCCCGTTGTGCATACCGATATAAGATTAGGGCTACAATGGGTATGTTTCTAGACACAGGACAAACAGGGGGGTGCAAATCCTCATTTACATGTGCACTATAGAAAAAAAACTGTCTTTAAAATGACATATTTTCAAAAATATGAAATTTTATTTTTTCTTCCCTAAATAAAGTAAACCAATGGAAATATGTACCTCATCAAAAATTTGTACAGTATGTTTACACATATTGGAGATATTGCAGTTTAAATTCTATCAGCCTATTTTCACCACCTAAATGAAGTACAACATGTGGCGACAGAACAATGTCAAAATCACTTGGATATGCAAAACCTTTACGGAGTTATTCTATGTTAAAGTGACACGTCAGATTTACAAAATTTGCCCTGGTTATTAAGCGCAAACAGGCTTGGTCACTAAGGGGTTAAAGAGCACCTGTCACCTCAGGAACAGCGCCACAAACTAATGGGTAGGAGGGTGATGTAATTTTTATACTCTTCCGATCTGCAGTGTCCAGCGGTGAAGATTGTGCTACGCATGAAGACATGACTCTTCTCTGAGTATGGGAGGGCGCGGATATCACTCAGAAGAGTCATGTCTTAGTGTGGAGTACGATCTTCACTGGTGGGAAGTGGGTGAGCATAAAACTATGTCCCCTCTCGGCACAGCACCATAAGGCCTCATGTCCACGGGGAAAATCAGATCCGCTGCAGATTCTACATGTAGAATCTGCAGCGGGTCCCTCCTGCCCCGCGGACATGAGCGCTGAAAATAAGAATTAAAAGCATTTACCTATCCGTAGCGGGCGGCGAAGCTCTGCTCTTCCTCACGGCCGGATCTTCATTTTCGGCCGGCGGATGAATTCCTGACGCCGGCGGCACGTCGTCAACGTGCCGCGCGCATGCGCCGGGCACATCCGCCGAACCGAAGCAAGGGAGATGCGGCCGTGAGGAAGAGCAGAGCTTCGCGGCCCGCTGCGGGTGAGTAAATGCTTTAAATTCCTATTTTAGGTCTCCCGCGGGAGACCCGCATGAAAATGGAGCATGGTCCAGATTTTTTCATGCTCCATTTTTTTTTTAAATCGCTTTTATTGACGATCCGCGGGTATTTATCTACCCGCGGGTGGTCAATGCATCCCTATGGGGTGCGGATCCGCGCGCGGGAGATCCGCTGCGGATTTTAAATCTCATTTTGCCCGTGGACATGAGCCCTAACTCCGAGGTCACTGGTTCCCTTGAAGTCAAACTTGCTTAGTGTAGATATTCCATAAGTGTCTGTTCACACAGGTTGGAAATACCCTGTTCTCCTGAAAATAAGACCTATGCCAAAAATAAGCCCATACATAATTTTTCAGGATTTTTAAGGATGCTTGAAATATAAGCCTTAGTTACAATTGATTAAAAAAAGTCAATTTAAATAGTGTCCAGGCAGCTGTACATGTAAAAAAAGTGAAGTCTTTTGGAGCAAAAAGTTAATATAAGGCCCTGTCTTATTTTCAGGGAAACAGGGATAGTGTGGATTTTCAGCAGCTAAATTAGTTGTGGAAAATCCATAAGCATTCACGAAGTCCTGTGAACATGCTGCGGAGAAAATCCGCAACATAAATTGATTTGCGCTGCAGATTTTCAAATGAAGTGGTGACGTCCACAATGAAGCGAAATCCGCACTAATTTTTATTTATTTTTCTTGCTGCTGGGAGTCCCTAATGCGTGAAGCTATCCTAAATGTGTAAAGTAGGAATGTCACTTTAAAAGTAGTATTTGTGGTTGCACAGAGGTGAAAATGAAAGGTTCCACATGGTTTACCAACTGTACTAAAATGAGAAGTAAAGCCCTTGTTTGTGCAGACTTGTGATGACAGTAAGCTTTGTGAATTGCCAGGATGTGAAGAGGACAGCGCTGGGTTTCAAGTCCAGAAAAGTTTTATATAAATTTAGAAACTGGAATATCTCCCCCATATTTGCTACTAAGGGCTGAATTACACATAGGAAATATTATTGCAATCTCACTCAGTCCCCGGTGTAAATACACACAGGTCAACAATAAAAACTAATTTTCTTGCTTCGTTCATGAGGAATAGAAGGTGCAAGGCATTATTTGGATTGTGTGAGTTACCTGTCTAGCTAATATGGCCTTATTCTAACGCCTCATTCATCACCTCCCTCGTTTTCTGTCTAGGGTGCCTACTGACAATAGTTCTCTTAATGCGTGCCCTGGATCCATTACTTTATGAGGAGGAGTCTCTCCGTTACTTCGATACACTCAAGGTATATTGTCTTGTCTTGTCTTGTCATGCTGTATTCTATTATTTGTCGCACTTTAGCTATAGTTTCATATCTATAAAATGCTTTGTGCGCTGTCCTATTGAACATGCTTGTACGGGGGCCAGAGCCGCCATCCTTGCCCTAATAGTCTCAAAATGGGATCTGGACTGTTATCCTGATTAGTCTCCTACTTCTTTACTAATTCCTACATCCGCTAATTCATGTGAGGGTTTCATGCACTTGCTATGTTGGACTTCCATAAACTAACACTTTAGCCTATGCATCAAAGGGGTTGTCTGAATTGTAGGTTTTCCCTAAAATGCCTTTACCATGCAATAAAATAACAGGCGTATACTTGCCTTTCCCCACACTCGCTGTTTCCCGCCGCACTGCTCGGTCCTCCGCTTCTGTGTGTTTGTGGACAGGCTGCAGTCCCGCCCAGTTATGGGATGTCACAGGCGCTGCAAATTATAACGGAGCTTTGAAGTCCCATAAACGGACTGAGGAAGCTTGTAAATCTGATGTCTGAGGGGAGACTCAGAGCAGCCGTGCGGGACACAGCAAGACTGGGGAGAGGCGAGTATATGACTGTTTGTTATTTTACTGCATGAGAAAGACATTTTGGGGGGAATCTAAGATTCGGTACAACCTTTTAAAGGGGTTGTTCAGGATTTTTACTATTGGCTGATCTTCATCGTAGGTCATCAGTAGTTTATCATCAGGGACCACTGTTCAGGATCCCTGCTGATTGTCAGGCTGCTGTCAGTGTGGATAGCGCAGTCAGCACTACAGCAGTCTGGTATGTGACCAAAGGCACAGATCCCATTGATTTCAATGAGCGCTGTACCAAACTGGGCGGTTGAAATACAGACAGCAGTATCTTCTTCCAGAGCTCTCACTGATTGGCCGGGTTCTTGAGAGGAAAATCCCTGTTGATGACCTAAACTGAGGATAAGTCATCAATAGAAAAAGTTCTTTAAAACCCATTAGATAATGCAATACTATGCAGACAGCCGCGACTTGACCGCACGAAAAGTCGTGCAGTAAACCGCGATATGTCCTATTTCTGTGCGCGTCTCGCAGAGGCCCGTACAGAAACGTCACTAGTGACGCACCGGCTCTGCACTGCGCATGTGCCATCTGGGCGCCAGCTGGCAGAGCAGGTGAGCCGCAGTGGTCACTGCAGGGGCACAGCTCGCGTCCCACTGCAAGAATTCTCGACCCAGCTGTCTGCAGGAGGTCTTATGCAGCACTTTTCCATCTTCCCAGAACGGTTTTATATAAATCCTGTCCATTCGCATTGGACCATTCCTCAGAGGTGTGTGTATACAGTATGAATTGCTTGTGATGGATGCACACAATGGTCCAAATCTCTTATGTCGGGGAATGGACATGTCAGGCTCGCCACTGCGGAACCGATCTTCGGCATTACGTGGATCTAGAACACTTTTCTGTTGATGGGCTTTAGTGCCATGACATCAGTTTGTTGTGTAGAAGCAGTAGCTTGAGAATGCCATTGACGTGTGTCACTGATGCTGCTGAGGTTAAGACCTGACCACAAAGGTTTTGAAATAGTTTGATAAGAAAATATTGTCTGACTACATAACACGGTCAAGTGGCATGAAGTATTTGTTCCACCCTGTGAAGGAAGTATACTCACTGCACAATCAACTTATTGTTCTTTTTTTTCCTATTTTCCCCCAGGTGGTGGACCCGATGCGCTCCGGTTACTACGATGACCTGCGCAGCCGCTTCCAGATAGAAAATGCTATTTTAAAAATGGAATATGCTGAGGCAAATGTGATCATTCTTTCAAACAAGGTAATTTGTATCGTCCTCCCATTGTAGTCCTCGGAAGATCACTTCTAGTCTCTATATAAAGTGTATCGTTCTCTTCCCAGGATCTTACACGATTGTATCACCTCGACCACCTGATCTTGGTCACTCATATGTGTCTTTCGAATAATAAGCTCCGTAGTCTTCCCAGTGACTTGTGCATGCTGCGACATATTGAGGTACGTGTGCAGCCATTTATATTGCGGTAGGGCTCTTTTGTAGAGTGTTTGTAAGCTGAAAGTATCTCGATTACACATGTTTAGCGAAAGAGCTGAATTTTTAGATTTACCTATGGTGGCAGTTTTTCAACCATTTTACTATGGTGGAGGTCCGACCTATTGTCCAGCAGACCTAACCGTAACTATTGCAGGTCTTCTACAACAAGGGTCCCCAACCACCGGTCCACGGCGCCGCTGTCAGACGCTTACCACGTTAGTAGTGAATACCGGCAGGGGACGCGGCTCCCCTGCCGATATTTACTAAGCAGCGCTACTAGCGGCACTGATCCTCTCCCCCCCCCCCCCCCCCCCCCTCCCCTGATGTCTCCTACTTGGTTCCGTGAGAGCAGAGTGGAGGAGGCATCCGGCAGCACATTGATGTCACAGTGCATCGGATTCAGCGCCGATAGCAGTGCTGGGCAGGGGAGCAGCAGCGCTTGCACGAGGAGGAAGCGGTAAGTATATGGGTCTCAAGGGGGGGCGCTATTACTACTGGGGATGATATAGGGGATATTATTAGTAATAGTGTCCCCTATATTGGCCCCAGTAGTAATAGAATTACTACTGAAGCCACTGAAACCCCGACCCCATATGACCAAAGCCCCACCCCGCCCTTCCGGGCCATGGAAAAATGGTCTTGCTTGAAGCCGGTCCCTGGTGCAAAAAAGGTTGGGGACCACTGTTCTACAAGGTACTAGCCTGAGCAATGTCTTTGCAAGTCAAGCGGCTCATTGAGTTGCACTTACATGTAGCAATTGGCATTACTAGATTTGTCCCGATGATCATTAGTATAATTACCCAGGCACATACAGTTCTGTTACTGCTGGCAGCACATCACTTTTACACAGGGGGATGCGGTGCCAACACTCAATATTTTTTGGTGCAGCATAAAATGTGATCACCCGACAAAGGAGTCCTTGCTCATTTAGGTAGCTGATCGCTGGCACCATTACATGGGGCACTGATGGGGTGAATGGCCATTTGTTCCTGTTGATCAGCCCATATAAACAGTTCTTAAAGCTTTGCACCCATAACTCTGGATTCTTTCCTGTATGAAATGCCCAAGGAAGTGGGGTACTTGTTCATCAGCTGGGGGAATACAGGGAGAGAACAACCTGGAATACATGTCGGCAACGCTAGATGGGAGTTGTAGTCTGCTACCCACATGGACTGCTCATGAAGTCAAGCCCACTCCTGCTGTACCGAGTAGGAGCTCGTAGGGGGCATCAGTGTGACAGAGGACCTATTTAATGGCTAGGATGTAGTATTAGTCTTGTACTGCAGCTCTGTGTGAGAAGATCCTGCAGCTTTCTTTCAAGTTCCTTGTCTGAATGCCGGAATACCCCCTTAAGAGGGTGAGAGTCAAAAAAAAATAAAATAAAGCACTGTCCATAGGGCTTCTCATATTTTCCTATAGATCTACAGCTAACATCTGGCCGAGGCATTTTTATTGAATGTTTTACCTCGAAAGGTGCAACAGAAATGTACTTTTCCCGTAGTTATATGATGCTTTCTAAGAGATAAGTGGGACGACCGTATTTTTGGCCCCTGTGTTGTCTTGAGTCTACAACCGACTGTTCTGCCCCCGAGCGCTAATACATGTGAGGACAGACTCTTTACAAGCCATACTAGATAGTTGAGCTCCATATCTATATACTTGCTGTAGCCAAACCAGTAGCATGTAGAGATTCCAGGAAGGCGATGCAATGGTGAAACTTCTGTGAGTTTATTTCACCATATCGTGAGTTGTGAAATCGATTGGTCAAAGGAAAATCCTCTCTCCAGGTCTGTGATGTCTATCATGTGAAATAACCAAGATGCCACTGCGCAGGGAGCTGGATGTGACCTCAAAGGAAACAGCAGGGGTTAAACATAGAAAGGCAGTATGGTAGTTGCAGTACTAAGTATGCATGAAACAAATAGAACAATGACCACTAGATGGCAGCAAAGCACAAGAGCATTAATGGCGCAGCAGGTCAGCTCATGGTATTAACTCATGGTTATCTCCTGGTCATTGTAACAAAGCTTGTATAAAAAGTCTGACTTTGTCTTGTAGGAATGCTGCCTTTCAATAGGCAGCACTGTGGAGGATTTATTCCATCTCCCTTATTCTCATGGTTAGCTGTGGCAGCCCATTGACCTACAGTAATCAGTTTGCCAATTCACACTCTGTTTTTTCACGGACACACAGATCACATAAAAAAATCACAGTGTGCAATGTTGCGATATGACTTTATGGACAAGACTTGCCCATGCAAGTCAGTGGGGACACAAAATGAAAGAAGTCGTCACACTGATGTATTTTAGGGATTTTTTTGCCAAGATCTGCTCAAAACAAGAATTTCAGTTTTTTGATTTATTTATTTTTTTTGCGGATATGAAGAACAGATGGTATAAGGAAGGAATAACCAACAGATTGCATACAGAACCGCGCTCGAATGAAAAACCTTAGTCTTTTACAGAAGCAACACACTAGTTTATATAGGCTTGTGTTAATTTACTTACTGTGAACTTAGCCTAATTAGTTGAAAATCCTGCAGGATGTCCTTCTTGTATCCTATAATTATCAGCAGCTACCTAAATGTTACATTGTACTCCACAATTACAGCGATTAGTTTCAGCTTGTATTGATGTGTGCCGTGTATTTACTGATGTCTGTGGGCCCGATCTGCAGGATGGAGGTACAAATAACCCTTCCTGCATCCGTCCGCTGCTGCTCTGGCATACATTATAAAGGTTCAGTACTTCTCACATTTAGAATCAGTAGCAATATTTGCATTTCCAGAGAACCCCGACACGCCCGGTGCCTTCTACATGTCACCATTCCAAGTTCACATTAATAGTTGATGTGATTCAGTCTGTTTTCTTCTCTGCACTAATTGTCTTTTATTTTTAAGGTGCTTGAAGTGGACAATAATGAAATCTCATGTTTAGAGGGAGTTTGGAATTTACCCAAGCTTGAAGAGCTTTCTCTGCAGTCTAATAGTATCCTTTTATGGTCATCATTTTCTATACATTATGGTCTAAAGACTCCACTTATCAACAACCAAATGCATTAGGGCTCCTTCACGCTGCCGATGCATCGCGGCTGAAAATCGCACGAACGGGAGGCAAGTCGTGGCTGCATCTCCCTTTTTTTTTTTTGCCCATGCAAATGGCCAGGTGTGGCGTGTATACCATTGGGCAGGGAGAAAGACTTTAGCTCTTCTAAAATCCCTTCCTCTTTCCGCCCCTTGCTGATTGCCGGCAAAGGAAGAAGAGGGCGGAAGCGACCGTATTAAACTCCCGCACCCTTTCAGCCCCTTTCCACCTGCTAGTGTGCTAATCTCTCGCCCTTCCCTTTCATGGCAGCTCCCATAGGAGTCTATAGGACTGTCCGATGTACTCTGGCCAAAAGATGGGTCCAGACCTATCTTTTCCGCCTGGCCGGAATGCACACCGTGCGCAGTTTTTTCGGTGTGTGTGTTTTTTACATCTGCCTGAACTGAACGCCAAGTGAACAAATTATTGTTCAATGCAAGTACAGCCACTGGCTGAATGACCAATGATTAGTGGTCCGCTTCACACGATCCAGCTACTAACTGAACAACAATCATTCAGTGTGAGGGGGGGGGGGGTTCACATCTGTGCTTGGGTTTTCACTTTCTTGCTCCAATCGGGGAGCAGGAAAGGGGAACCCCCGTGGCCGAATGCTTCCATCTTTGTATGGAACCAAACTGCGCCGGGCAGACCCCATTGACTATAATATGGTCTGCCCAGCTGCCCAGATTCGGGACAGAAGAAAAAGCGCTGCATGCAGCACTTCAGATTTGCGGCGCTACCGCCAGCCGGAGGTTCCGGCGCAGATGTGAAACTGGCATGAATGTGGGGAGTCATAGTGCTGCCTGCATGTGGGTATCCGGGACGCTGCGGTGGGAGGTAGGTCTGCTTCCACATTCAAGATTATGCTAATAAAGAACAGACCTCAGGCACTGTGCAGATTTACCTGGAGACTGACTTTATGATGGCACTTGTTCATCCCTATTCTAATTATTATATTGTAATTACTAGTCTTAGAATGTTAAATGGTTTAAATAGATGAGGCGGAGTAAGTCACTGCTGTTATGGTCAGGATGAATGAAGGCCATGTAATTGGCAGAACATTCTAAGGCTTGATTCACATGAGCGTACTGTGTATATACACTTCTACTTACCTGCGTAAATACAGCAGGCCAGCAGAATGAATGCGTTGAATCCAATGCATTCTTAATGATGGCTGGCGTATTTACGCAGGTAAGTAGATGTGTGTGTATATATACTTGTGTGAATAAAGCCTTATATTGTCCCCCGTTCTAAAAGAGCAGATGAAGGATTATCCCAAAATAAATAACAAAATCCATGAATTTAGTAGCTGAAGTTCCTTCACACGTCAACCAAGTATATTTCACATTGTTTAACTACTTTAGTGTTTGCAGAACTTCTTTTGCGTGTTTTCACTTCAAGGCAGTACCCACAACACAAGAACCTCTTCTTTTTTTTTTTTGTATTCTTAATCCTAACGATCCTTTATGATATTAGGGATTGCCCGTTTTGACCCGGCACCTTGACCATAGCTAATGGGATCGCTGTGATCTGCTATCTTATCTAAGGAAAACCCTTGATAGCAAAGCTGCATTGCTATTGTTGCATTGCACAACACTTATTCAAATCAATGCATGTCAGGTCTTGTAGAGAACCTGTTTGTGTACTATAATATGGTCCTAATCTAATGGGGCGCACCACTCTCCTCCTTGTATTGTCACCATGTGTCTTGGAAAGCTGTTTTCCCAAAGTAGATAACATCTAATCTAATTATTAAAGAGATCAAACCTTTGCTGAGGGTAATGCAGTACATTGGCCCATATGTTCAAGTATAGGCCAGTCACTGCTATTATGGCAATGGGTATGATGTTATCATTTTTAATGTTCCTGTTGGTAATCAAGTAGAAGTTTACTTTGTTTTGTGCTTGGTAGCCAAGCTGATCACTCTTCTAATAAGTCATGACTGAATACACAAGCTGATTCAAAAACATTGGTGCAAAAATAAAGCTGACTTATCCATATATGAATTCATATACGACAGCCAGAATGACAAGAAATGATGGAACTCTTCAAGTTTGTATTGCACCTAGATATTATATGTGGGCGATGTAGGTGACACGGTAGATTTCAAATTAGTAGTCCAGCTCTTCCCAGATGTATCCCAGCATATCCTCAATTATCAATTCCCTGAAGCGCTGATGCATTATTGTCAGGTTCTGTAGCGCTTAACATCTGTAAGCTGCATTAAAAACGTGAAGAATTCTATTTTTTCATGTTATTCTGACTCTTCTATGCCAATTCATGTACAGTATGAAAAAAATCAGCTTTAGGGCGCATTCAGACGACCGTATATCGGCTGGGTTTTCACGCCCAGCCGATATACGGCGTCTCTCTCTGCAGGGGGAGGAGGCTGGAAGAGCCGGGAGCAGTGTTCTGAGCTCCCGCCCCCTCTGCCTCCCAGAACTTAGCCTCGCCCCTGTCCCGCCTCCTCTCATTGCAAATAGTGCAGGGGGGTGAAGAGGAGGCAGAGAGGGGGTGGGAGCTCAGAGCACTGCTCCCGGCTCTTCCAGCCTCCTCCCCCTGCAGAGAGAGACGCTGTATATTGGCCGGCGTGAAAACCCAGCCGATATACGGTCCGAATGCACCCTTAGTTTTGCACCATTCTTGTCGTAGAACTCATTTCAGCATGTTGTGACTGAAGTCCAAGTGAAGATGTACGAGGCAACAAGAAAAACCCACTTTTTGTTACTATATTAACTTGATGGCATGTAATGTTTAGAGATGCATTAACTACTAAATGTCCGTGTTCCAGATCTACAATAAAGTGCCCGTCTACTTCTCTGGGACATTACTGTACTGTTGTACCTGACATTAAACACCGCTTTTGATACATTTTACTAAACCTTTCTAACTGTAATTGTCAAAAATGTAATGTTGCTTTTCCTTACAGAAATATCTTAGAAATTAGGAAGGTTTTGAACCTTCAGCCTCTCCGTAGCTGTCCTCGACTATCAGTCCTGCGTTTACAAGGAAACCCCATCTGTGAAACGGCAGAGGCCCGCGATCAGCTGAGAGCTCTGCTGCCACATGTGGCCGTTATTGAGATTTGATGTATTTATTATGCCACTTATTATTGTCAACTTCTAAATAAACAATTTTTTGTTGTGTATATGGATGTTGTTTGTGGTGTTTGCTGAAAGGACTGCGGACTCATTCACGAGAGAGATTACATGCTGCCAATAATGGAATTGGGCATCTAGATGGATTTTCTACCTGGACAAGCCTGTATAGATAACTCATACACCAACGCTTCTCCAAGGCCATTTCTACTATATGGATAAGGTAAACCTGTGTAGACCATTGTGGAATAAAACAAGGATCCTACGATGAGAGCGCACCCTTCTTTGCATAAGTTGCATAACGAACTCTTCCGTGATAGTTAATTATCTTCGGTTTCGAATCGGTCCACCCTTTTCTCTTCCGGACTGATGATGCAGCAGAGCAGGTTTTACCGTTCTTAACCAGTTTTCTTCTATGTTTTGGTTGACGGTTCAGCTCGCTCTTGAGGTATCACAGATTTATTGCTCTTCTGCAGTCTATATGGGAGTGAATATTGCAGCAGATATTACAGCATCATTTCATAGCATGTGGCCAGAAATTTTGAGGAAAGGGTTGGGGCTAATAAATATTTGTTGGGAGTAGCCGAGACTAGTTGTAACCCATCATTATAAAGTAATTATGCTGTGCACGGACAGCCTTAGCATGAGGAGGGTGGTGTTCATCATTCTCACTCCTGCACTTGTTCCACCTGTTTACAACCTGGAACTAATACACCCAAGAGAGAACTTCCTTGTGAGTCAGCACTTACTAACAAGTGCTGGACTGCATCTACAGTAAGCAGTAGGATGAGGCACTTTTTATGTATAGATATACATATGATACTCAGACTGCAGCCCTTCATTATATTTATGACATTTGGTAGGTAAACAATAAAATCATTTCAAAGGTGCTCAGCACGTGTAATGACAATTTATTTTGCCTTGAAGCGACCAGTGGCTGTAATAATGTGTATTTATTTATACTGCAAATCAAATCTTATTTGTATAGCACCAACTTATTCCGCAGTGCTTTCAGGTAACTTATTTATTACTCCCCCCTCCAACAAACTGGGTTACTCATTTTACCAACCTCAGAAGGATGAGTTAACCCTGAGCCGGCTACCTGAACCAAGCGGGGATTGAACTCGCAACCTTCAGGTCGTGAGTGAGAGCTGCATTAGGACTGCATTTCTGCTGCCTTAGCACTCCTATGTACAAAATTGCACATATATTTTTGAGGCTGAATGGAGAAAAGGTTACAGTGGAATAATGTAGAATAGGTGTCCCTTTTTAAAGGGGTTGTATCACTACCCCAATATACTCCCAAGTAGCTGGGCTGCCGTAAAATTGAAAAAGAAAAAACGATATACTCTACTTTTTTCAGCCCTCTGGGACACAGCTGAGTAGCTCCCACGGCATCAACTTCCAGAGTGCGACTGGCGGAAGTCAAGTCATCTCTGTGGCCAATTAGAGGCCGCAATGTCAAAGTCCCAAATTGCTGGTGGCCAAGATGTAAGTGCTGATGCCTGGGGTTCAGACAGTGATGCTGCGGCCTCTTATTGGCTGCAGAAGTCATCTGACTTCCGCCAGGCATATACTCCAGAAGATGGCGCCACCTTCAGTGTTCAGACAGGTACTGGCTTGCTGCATTGGATCCAAGCTGATCAAACATTTGATGTCTTAAGGAGAAGCCAACAACCTTTAAAGATATTTTGTCACCCTTAAAAAATAAATAAATAATCCCCTTGAACTATATGTAGTTGGCATGTAAGACAGATCTCAGTGATGTAATTATAATTCTCTGAACTCTTTCGCTCCTCTGTAGTAAGCTGGCATGCTTCATATGATAAGTATCTGCCCTGCTGTACTGTTTCTCTACGCTTAGGATTCTGGGGAATGCATTACAGCCCGGCACAGGCCCTTTGTCGGCTTACTGCAGAGGAGTGAACACCAATTCCGAGACAGCAATCAGCTATTCACAAATTAGGCTATGGTCACATGGGCTGTATTCAGTGCCGACTATCCACAGCAGGAAATCCACACCTACTGGTTTAGATTTTGGTCCTAATTTCCAACATACTTCACCCTTTGCTTTGCAAAAGGTGTCATTGGTGCTCAAATCCACGATTTGGAATTCACAGCAAAATTGAAATACGCTGTGGATTTTAACACATGTGGACGAAATGTATTAAACCTCACCTGTAAATGCTGCAGATTTTCCATGCAGAAAATCGACAACATTTACACCCCGGGTGAACTTGCCCTTATAATAGTTCAGGGCTGTTTTCCATTCCTTTTTAAAGGGGTTGAATCATAATTGCAAGTTATCTCTTCTCCATAGGATTGGGGATAACTCGCTGAGCTCCCTTATTCCCTGTATTCCTTCTTGCACCACCCTCCTTCCCCCCTCAGTTTACTTTCAATGGGACAGCCAAGTGGGTGCCGCTTAGTTCTTCTTTTTTTTTTTTTCAGCCTTATTGCAATGAATGGAGCGCTGACCACACAAGTTTGTCCAGCCCTCCATTCACAGTGATGTCACTGCGGGGAAAGAAGCGCAATGACTGAACAGGACACAGGAGTCCTGTTCTCAAAATCGTCAGGGGTCTCAGCGGTGAGATCCCACTGGATCAGTAATAGAGATGAGCGAGCATACTCGCTAAGGACAATTACTCGATCGAGCATTGTCCTTAGCGAGTATCTTCCCCGCTCGGAAGAAAAGGTTCAGCTGCCGGCGCGGGTGAGAGGTGAGTTGCAGCAGTGAGCAGGGGGGAGTGGGGGCGGGGGGGAGAGAGATCTCCCCTCCGTTCCTCCCCGCTCTCCTCCGCAGCTCCCTGCATGTCGCTGGCACCCGAACCTTGTCTCTCTCGAGCGGGCAGGTACTCGCTAAGGACAATGCTCGATCGAGTAATTGCCCTTAGCAAGTATGCTCGCTCATCTCTAGTCAGTAAGTTATCCCCTATCCTGTGTACACGGGATAAATTGCAAATGTGGTACAACCCCTTGAAGCTCCAGAAAAATCCTTTTTAATATTCCTCTTTCAAGCCTGAGACCTGATTCCATATACATTTTTCCCACAAACCGTTACTGCTGTGTTTTGAGGATTTTCATTTTCGAGTTTCTCCCTTCAGAAGATTCCTTGACCTACGGATGTCATGACTGTATTCTACTTTCAAAGATCTGTATCTGCGTATGTGTATAGCTTGCATTGCTTCCTGTGCCTCTAATTTTGTTGATAGCATGGTGCTGGTAATTACAGTGTTGTAGATGGAGGAATGCGGCTCATAAGACATACTGGACAGGTGCGTTCATCAGTGCGGTATTAGAAGCATTTAGCTGTTGGAGCTCACTGTGTCACTCACCTGCCATTTATAAGCAGGCTGTTAAACTGATGGAAATAACACACAATCACCATAGAATATCCCTTTACACATGTAGGGTACGTTCACATTTTGCTTATTTTGACGCGGGTCTCCTGCAAAATCAACTTTATGTTACGGATTTTGATAAGCAAATGGTAAAATTTGAGTCAATATCCGCACCAATGGGGCTTTGATTTTTGCATTCATTTTCTGCTGTGGAGACTCTGCACTATGTTTGCTATGTGTGAATGTACCCATAGTCATTTTTTATGGCATGGTATTCATGTGGTATGATGGAGCTTTACTTGGGTGTAATTAAAATGTCCAAGCTTGACACATGAGTGGTGGAAGTATGATCTTCATATTCAGGTTGGTGTGAGAAACATAAAATTTGGGGAAATGTAACAATTGTATTGCAGACAGTTTTACCAGCTACAGACATTATAGCTAATATAACACCACAAATTGCCCCATTTTGAAAATTAAACCCCTTAACCCATTCATCTAGGGGACCTGGGGGTATAGGGAGCATTGTGACTCAGTATTTGAATGAACCTATGCAAACAGATGGAAAAAATGGTTTTGATTAGAGATCAGCAAGCATGCTCATTCAAGCATTAGCATACTCGAAAGTGCTCGTTCCTCGAGCGGGCACTACGCAGTGCTTGAGAAAATTTCACCCTCCCCACATGTTTATTTTTTGCTAAAGTGTATGCAAGATGAGCATTACTCAAAACGAGCTCGCGAGCATTACAAAAAAGCTCAGCTCGAGTAACGGGGACCCGGGCATTTTGGTGCTCGCTCCTCTCAAGCCTGTTGGCTTGTCGCTGTGTCCTGTAACTGAATTAGCTTCACAGCGGTGTTGAACCCTCTGTGGTGACATGCTTGCACGACAGCGATGGTTTGTTTCAACACTGGGCAACGGTTCACGATTAGATGAAGGCTGGACTGGTGTTGGCAGCATTAGCACTTGAGATGACATGATATCACGTTCCGTAGATGTGAAGATAGTGGAGAAGGACTATGCTTCAATTTGTTGGTCAGCATGCACCGCCAGCTATGTATGTGGACATTTGTGAGGTGTCCTTTATTGGAGTCTCCACACAGGTGTCCAGCTACAAACTGCCAGACTGAGTACTGCTGTATCCATAGCAACTAAAGCCGCAGGGGTTTGTGGTGGACATAGTCCGCCTGTAATCCCTCATTCAGTGCACAGGGATGAAGAACCTGTGATGATGTCACCATCATGTGATCAGAGGCGGAGCTGAGAGCCCTGGTGACTGATCACATGATGATGACATCATCACATGTAACTCACACAGTCGCTCATCACTCACAGACAGGAGGTTGTTGGTATTTTGATGTACAGTGTTCCATAATCTTACCTTGGGACGCACAGTGGGGCCTAAAAGATAAGCTGCACCCAGTGGCATTCAGAACACAAATTTTGTGTGAAAGTGTTTCAGAACCCATTACACAACATTGAGTTGCCAACACAATAGAAAACCCCCACAAGTGATCACTTAACGCATTTGTATCTGACATTTGTTTGCAGGAATCCACAAATATGTCATTTCATGGCAGTTTTATTTTTGTATAGAGCAGAGGAAACCTGGGAGGTGCACCCGAAATGTATTGCACTGGTTTTTCTATGTTCAGCAATACCCCCATTTAAGCCCCAATCTGTTCACTGGACACCCAGCTTGGCCTTAAATGCAGGGTCAGTATCACTATGGGCAAAATTGCTTGTCTGTAGCCCCTAGCACAGGACCTGTGCGAGTGGTATCTGTGGGCCGTACACCATCCCTCTGTATTAGGGCTAACATAGAATAGCCGTTTTCCCCACAGCGCTCATTTAAAATAGTTCGGCAACAGCACATCTGTGCTCTTCTGAAGGGGCCTATCTTTTCCATGTAGGGAGCCCAGTACTATGAATAAAGCATTATAGTTGGGGGCGCTGTTACAGATTTTGTATTGGGGCTCAGGAGCTTCAAGTTACGCCTCTGCATCAGGTGGTCGTGATTTTGAGCCAGTCTTTTATCGTGGCAAAATAGCCGCGATTTAAAGGCTCGTGTGAAAGAGGCCTTAAACTGATCCAGGGAAAAAGCTACTCGATTGATTTTATGCTGCACTCCAAGGTCACGTGTCTAACTTCCATACAGGAAAAAAAGCCAATCTTGAAAGGGCTGGTGTGGCCCTCCGACATCCTGATCACAATGTGAGATGATCTATTTAATTTAAAGAGAACCTAAAGTGGCCTCTCATTTTTGTTTTTCAACTCAATAGCCCCCTGCACCCACCACCGCCAAAAAGAAAAAGTTTAGCTGCATGATCTCGCATCGAGAGCAATGGGAGAAACTCCGCAAAGTGATGCGAGGCTGTTTTGCAATGAAAACGCCTCGCATCCCTGGGGCTTTCACATGATGGGGAGCACAATATGGGGGTGGGATTCACGGCCCTTATATTGTCCTCGCCCGTGTGAAGTTAGCTTAAGGCCTCTCTCACACAGGTACATGGTCACTGGGTATTACGCAGTTTTTGCATGCCGTACAAATCTCCCATACACTGTAACTGTGTGTCTCATACACAGCCTAAGGTCACTCTCACACGTCCATTATTTACCATGATACCACTGGGTTTTCAATGACGCAGTAATCACGCTATAACGCTCCCATTGATTTCAATGGGCCCTCGCAGACGTGCTCCAAAACGATTTTTGAGCGTTGTCTGCTCTATTTAGCCGCGTTTAGAATCTGAAAACGGCGGTAAAAGCGCAGCAAAACGCCACAATCGAAATCGTGGCGTTTTGCCACCATCATATCTGAGAGTGACCTAAGAAACGTGCATGCAAAAAAAAAATGGCAATGTGCACTATCTTGGTGCTTATTATACACCTAGATAGTGTATGGAGATTGTTGGTATGCAACAAGCACACATGTCATACTGTACAGCAGCTTGTGCGAGTACCCGGGAGAGGCTGGGATTGCAGGACCGGGAGGTGTGGATCCAACTCGTTCGGGAAGTTGGGTCATTTGCACAGTGGTGTGGAGGCAAAACGCTAAAAATTAGCACTTTGCCTCAGTTTTTTAGCATTTTTTTAAACGCTTTTTTCCGTGCAGAGTTAAAAGCATGTGCAACATATTGTACGTATCATTACGGACTCGGCAACACCAAATATGTGGGATTTAATTTTTTTTACCTTTTTTTATCCTAATATAACAAAAAGCACAAAAAAGGGTTTTTTTAATCATTTTTTTTTACATTTTTATTATTTGTACATTTTTATTATTTTTTTTACACTGTTTGTGTCCCTCTTGGGGACTTAAGGCACAGCACTGATGATCACTGTGATAAGGCATAGCAGGACTTCTGTCCTGCCATGCCTTATCGCTTATAGCACGCTCCCTCTGTGAACCCTTTCCCTCCTTTCATCTCCGATGCACCCTCGCTGTTACAGCGGTAGGCCGGCTATCACTGACAGCCGGCTCCTGCTGCGGGATAGGGCAAGATCTGCTATGATCTCGCGCTATCCCCATGACGTAAGGGTAGTAAGGGTATGTCATTTTGCGGGAAGTACCACCCTGCCATGACGTACCCTTACGTCATGGGGAGGGAAGGGGTTAAAGGGAAGCCCCATTAACTACTTTATAAGTGAGAGAATGGGAGTCTGGGGCGCTTTGATTCATAGTCACCAGGTGCCTCGTTCTTGTGCGGTCTTTCCGTGAACTTGGTATGCGCACACAGCGTGACGCTTCGGAAGACTCGGAGTGCGTTATCCTATCACCTCTAAGTTTCTTATGGGTTTTCTTTTTTTGCAAAAAGTGCAGCTCCCATACCAGATGTCAGGAAAACTGCATTGTGCTGCAGAATGTAAATTTCTAAAACACGTTCATTAATATGCAACATGTTGTCGCTGTCAAAAGATCCTGGTGTCCCTGCCCTAGGAGAGTTCATACAGTAATACAGAATATGTTCTCTCATATTAATTAATACTGTGGAACTAATTACAACTCATGACTACCAATAGTTTGATTAAAAAGTAAAGCAGATTGCAGGTATATTGAAAAAACAAAACAAAAACGAGTCAGATGAGAAAATATATTGGGCAACATGTAGTTGATCAACTCAACAACAGGGAGTGACCACTAACCGTGTGAAGAAGTACGGAGAACATTCCTTCCAATAACATATTGTGCAAACTGCTGACAAAGCAGTACGTGCTGAAGTGAAGGGAATGAACACACAATGTACAGTATACTGCCCTAGGAAAAGCAGGGACCTGATGCAGGACCTTACTTTAACGCCACGTGTAATATAACGCTCTGGTGTGTTAACTGAGATCCATAAATTCAATCATATATGGATGTGTATAGCGTAGTTGAGATTATTGCCTTCATTGTAATATTAGATATACTACTTTTATGGGTACTAGAATTAACTATTGCTAATCAAATCCTGTACTCAATCTTGCCCTCCTTCTATATAGGGTGTAATAGGGGAAGTTAGGGTTAAGGGACCTGACAGGGTCACCCTTTTCAGGGCGGGTGCATTGTAAACTATCTGAGGTCACAGTATAAGAATAGAGAAAAAAGTTTGGTACAGTGTTAGGCAGTAGATAAAAAAGTGATTGTTCTCAGCAAGAGAAGCCAAGTAAACTTGTAAATATGATACCTTTTAATGGCCAACAAAAATACATGATGTTTTTTTCTGCTCACAGACACAACATAGAACATATGAAGGGTACTATATTAAAAAGCAACTTCAAATCTCTACATCCTAGAAGAATTTGGGAGTAAAAGTTTATAACCATCGCTGACACTTTCAACACAGGCCTAAATTCCTCAAGAGGCTTCATGCGTGACTGGAGATTGTGAGAAATCTATAGCAGAGATAACACACAGGCCTGGTGACCCCCTAACACCAATTTAGGGACCATAAAACTTTCACATTCCTTATCAGTGGAGTGGTTGAGTATTTACTCTTCTACTCATCCTGTTCTGGTATTGTTTTAAGTACAAATTAATCACACCATGTCTGTGCCTTTTTATATGTATGTGTGTATATAGGTATGCTTCTTCGGATCTATTCCACCTGAGGCTTGATTTCCACGAGCGCATATAAGCTGCATTTTCATGCCTGGGCGCATATACGGTATCCATGTAAAGCATTGGTTTCCAATGCAGCCGTTCACACAGGTGAATATATGGCGTGTAAATACGCCGGCAGCGTGAAAGATAGAACATATACGCAGCTGGTGTATATACGCTCAGTCAAAACATAGTTCTGGAACTATCTTTTGCCCAATATATGCCGGCGGGTCCCATAGACTCCAATGGGAGCAGGGAAAGAGAAGAGAGAGGGAGGCATTTTTGCAGAGTCCAATGCTGCAAAAAGCTTAAAGGTGCCTCTATATAGACACTGGAAAGGCATCCTGAGGATTTTGGCAGAGCTAGGGTTTTCCAGAGTGCGGCGTATTTTTTGCTAAAAACTACGCTTGCGGTCATGTGAATGGACGAAAAAACTCTGTCCATGATCGCGGAAAAACGCCCATTTAGGCGCTTATACAGAGTAGGCGTGAAAACATAAAAACGCCGTCGCTGTATGTGCGCTCGTGGGAAAGAACCCCCAGCCTGAGGAAGAACCCTGCGTAGGTTCGAATGCTCGCTATAACATCATGTTTTTGTGTTAGCCGTTAAAAGGTATCATATCTACAAGATTACTTGGTTTTTCTTGCTGAGAACAATCACTCATTTTGTATAGGACCTATTAGGATTTAATACTGTTCCTGGTTTTAATATATTAAATAAAACTTATATTTTAATGGCCTAACATACAGTCATTTTGTCTGTGTGACAGTACTACGAATGAAGCATTATAGTTGGGGCGATCAGCTTTGCATTGGGCCCCAGCATCTACAAGTTAGGCCCCTGGACAAACTTGATGAGCTCTGCTAGTTAGACAAAAATGATAGAGCATTTTTTCATTAATCATTAGCATGCCCTGTGGGTTGGCATACAGCAATCTGATCCAAGAAAAGTGAAATTATAGCCACAACCGAACTTCCCGAACATAACCCGCAAGTATTTATGTTTAATTAAATGGAAGGATTCTAATGTATTGAGTTAAAGTATTGAAAAGTTCCCTATAATGCAAGAGATAACTTGTAAGTATAAAATTACTTACATTTTCATTGACCGATTTACCTGACATAAAGCCACACTGGTCATTATAGACCAATGCAGAGGCAACTATGCTGAGCAGTTAGGTGCAAGAACAAGGACCTTAAGGGACCTTTCCCACAGGACAGGATTACCCTGCAGGACACAGCCACCGATGCAGAATTCCACACCAAAATCTGCATGCCTAACTGCAGATTTTGATGAAGAATTTCCGACATGTTTTAAGCCATTTTCAGTTCCGCGTCAAAATCCACAGTGAGCCTGTGGATTTTAGTGTGGAATTTACTGCGACTTGCGGTGCGTCCTATTCTGTTTTGTGCGAAAGGTCCCTAATAGGTATATAATCTGGTTGTCAAAAGATCTGGTGTTAACAGGAGCCATCAGAATAGGAAGGGGGAGGGAGTTTAGCAGTGGTCCCTCCGCCTCCCCTTGCCCACAGCTTCCATAGGCTGGGGAGGTAGGAGGAGGGAATTTAGCATGGCAAGCACTGCTAAAGTCCCTCCCCCTCCCCTTGCTGGCAGTTTTCATAGGCTTCTATGAGAGCTTCTGTTGCTGCTATCAGCCGGCAAGGGGAGGGGGAGAAACCTTAGCAGCGTTGGGGTCTCTTCTCCCGGGCCACAGAATTTCGTGTGTATATATACGCCGCAGCCCGGCCGTTTGAACAGGCGAGAAAACGGGAGATTTAGCCACCACTTGGTCACGGCTTTCTACCGTTCATGCAATTTTTGGCTGCAATGGCGGTGGCCGAAAATTGCAACACCTGTGTGAAAGAGGCCTAAGGCCTCATGTCCACGGGCATAATTCATTCAGCAAATCCACGCGTGAAATCCACAGATCAATTTTCCCATTGGGAATCAATGACCATTAATTTAACAGTCGCAGGTGTGATTTACTTTGATTTGCGGATTTCACGTATGGGAAAAAAAATGCAGCCTGCTCCATTTAACACGGATCATGCACTGATGGGCCCCATTGATCTCTATGGGTGCAGGAGATCTGCAGTGCATCCGCAAATACATTTGCGGTTGCACTGCGGATTTGAAGGTTAAATTCAATTAGGACGGTGGGGAAAAGGCTGGGAGGTGGGGATGCATTTTTTTTTTCACGCACAGATGATCCGCAGTGCATCCGCGTACATCTGCGCATGAAAAATCCACGATCTCCCGCAAGCCAAAAAAATACAATATCAAGATCATCCGCAGTGCATCTGCTGCAGAAATCCGCATCAAATATCCGCATGGGACACTGGACATGAGACCTTAGTTTGGATCCATAGTGGAATAGGAAAATTGAGCAACCTGAGCAACTTTGAATGAGGCATGCGGTGCTAGACTTGCATGTGAAAAACTGCCATCCTTGTGGGGTTTTTTCATGCAAGATTGATGACAATGATGTGATTGAGGAAAAGCATCCAGCAAAAGGGGATCCTGTGGATGGGAATAACTCATCAATAATGTCAAGAATTGTTCTGATGAAGAGGCAAAGAAAGTCAAGCAAATTTCAGCCAAATACAATGCAGGGGCTCCGAGAAATGTGTTCAAATGCGAAACTCGTTGTTCCTGAGCATGGATGGACTATAACGGCAGACGACCAGTTGGAGTGCCCTGGCCGATTGACATTTCTGTTGCACCATTATGATGGGAGGGTTAGAATCTTGTGCAAGCAGCATGAAGTGATAAACCTTTCCTGTCCGGTGTCAACAGTTCAGTAGGTGGAGGTGGAGTAGCGGTATGGGGAATATATTGTGGGTCCTCTGATACCTGTGACAACTTACTGTAGTTCTGAAGGCTATAGGAGGCCCAACATACTACTAATAAAGTGGCCATTCAGTGTTAATTGGCTCAGGAAGAGACAGTAGACTGCAGCCTCTCACAGGCGGAGTCGTTTTGGCATTTGATTGACGTGTATATTTCTTTAAGAACCGAGTGACATTTGATATACTGTCTGTATGTTTCGGTTCAGTCTTGTCAGGGATCACATCCTGTTTTGTAGTATAATTAACCATTTAAATATTCGTCTCTCTTTTTTGTTTTAGTTTCTTCCTTGCCAGTTTCAAAAAATCAGACAATTTATTTACGCATCGCCATAACTGTCTGAGGGCTTGTTTTCTGCGGGATGAGATGTGTTTTTCAATAGTGCTATGTAATGTACCATATCATGTGCGGAAAAACGTTAAACACTTTTAAGTTGAGTGAAATTGAACAAAAAACAAAATTCCACCATCTTTGTGTGTGCATGAGTTTTGGCATCTGTACTGTGGATGTGCCAGCCGGCGCACATGCGCAGTCCAGTATGTGACACGCCATCGCTAGGCAATGACGCGTATCCTGCATCCTGTGTGCATCGCTCACTGTGGAAGCCGTCCGTGCATGGCTCGCACCAAAATAAAACATGCTGTGATTTTCCCGCCACGAGCGGAAAATCGCAGTTGATTTCCGCTCATGGTCAGGGAAAAGTGATTTCACGTAGCATGTCTGTGGGCAGTATTTACAGCGGGATCCGGAGCTCTGAATCCAGCAGTGTAAATACACCCATGTGCATTCGGCCTTAATAGTATCTGGGGCACTATGGATGGGAAGATTGTGTAGAAGTGTGGAAATAATAGGGAGGATGCTCAAAAATAAAGGCGCTAAAGATGTCTGTCTATCAAATTCTGCAGAGACAAGTTGTGGCAAGGAGAAGTCATCATGGTGGTCTGGGCCTGGATAGAATAAAACAGAAAATTAACAACACCAATAGGAGAAGGTCACCTGTGATCACTAGATGTAACTTCACTGTAATCACTATCATTGTGTAGAGCTGACTTCTGATTACTATTTAGAGGTATACTAGTACTGTTATGAGGGCACTATTACTATTAGGGGGTCACTAACAGAAACTATTATTGTGAGAAGATACAAATTGTATGCCTTATTTTATAAGGGGTGTGAACTAACAAAAAAAATCTGCCGTAGTGGACTACACGCACTGCAAAGTTTTTACCTCGTTTCATTGTTAAAAGGGTGGGAGGTATGATCTTTCCAAAAAAGAAATCACAGCAGAATAAGCCGAGGAAAAGGCTGCCAAAAGTCTGTTTTGGTGTGTAGTTCATAATGGGTCGCACCTTTCAAACATGTAGATGCACTGTCATGTCTCCCAACCTTCCTGGATCTGGCAGGACAGTTGTAGATTTTGGCAGTCGGGATGTAGGAGGCATGTCCTGCACCCCCCTGTGCCCAACCAACCAGGGTCCCCTCCCTGCTCACCTGCTCCCGAACAGTAATCAAATGATAGCACTCCCATTGCAGGACATAATCTTCTATTTTCATCCCTGCAATGGGACTCGGCAGCTGACATGGCGGCACTTTGTACATAGGCTCCTTCCCCTGCTCTGAGTGGGAGATGTATTTAGTCATTCCACATTAGCTTTTCTCGTTGAAAAAGGTCAATTAGACTGAAATGCCCGTGTTTCAATCAGATATTGGATGTGAGCTTTTAATATGTACATGCTGGATACATAAAATCTGGATTATTCATCCCAAATATTTGCAGTAATGTGGATTTTTCGCCTTGCATATTAGACTTATTTTAGTCCTCCTCCTGACCTGTCATTATTTCAGATGATGTGCAGAACTTATATTTCGATTTTGCACATTTTATTGGTAATCAATGCAGAATTCCAGGTAATTCCAAAAGGTTCGTTTACCTTTTCTTGTAACTGTATCGATGTGTTTACGTGCTTTATTAAACATCATACAAACCTTTTCAGAGCATCGCTGCTGCTCCCTCTTCCATAAAATGTTTTGTTCTCTCCAGACTATTTCTGTATGTTACTTCTCCCCACCCAAAGTCACTTTCTGAACCTTTGCACTGGGACCTGCCTAGACACAGATAAATCATTGTATTGAATATAATCTCATCTTGTTTCCTGCCAAAGCCCAGTGCTAATTCCTGTCTCACCAGCAAGGACTGGAAGTGTTTGCCATAAATCCTTTTTTGCTAATGTTTGCACAACTTTTGCACAGGGCATGTTATACATACTTAAAGACTGTAAGTAATGCTCACTGGGCCTGGGCATGCCATTTGTACAGAGACCTTTGTTTAGTTAACCAGGAGCCTTCCCATCTAACAGACACTGTAAATGCAGTGTGAATGTAGTCTTAGCAGAACGCTGCATTTACATTGATATTGTAGTGTCCATTTGTCACATGTAGCCACAGGCCTCCCTTTACACGACAGAGGCAGTCAGAGCGTCCTTTTGTCCTCGATTGGGCTTTTATATGTTGATATACCTTTTCTTCTGCTCTATGGAATAAGAGGCATTCAGAAAAACATATGGCGTTTGATACAATATCTTAAACCTGAAAGTTTATAGACAATGTATGCCACTGTATACAGTGAAATATATTTCATGCATCATTTGTCTGGGGATCCTCCTGATACATACCTCCAAAATACAGTGCAAAGGCAGTGTGAATTCACCATGACTTTGTATTCTACTTTATGCACTGCCAAGCTAATCACATGCTCTTATTTAGTAGACAATTGGTCTCATCACTATTACATAGGAAAACCTTGTGTATCAAGAAAAAGAGGAAATGGCTAGCTCATCGGATCAAGAGTCAGTGCAAAAGGCCCACTTGCACGCAAAGACAGTCTTTCAAACGACTAAAAGATTGACAGTTTTAGTGATCATTTTGCATAAAGTGTTAATGGACTCTAATGCCCATTAACATTTAATTAGCTTCATTTGCATGTAAAAGGGCCTCCTGATGCTGTTTGCAGAGCATAGCATGTGGTCTGAGCTCTGCACAAAGCTCCTTTGTTCTCGCATGGGTTGTCAGCAGAATATAATGTTTCCCAAATTGATGCCCTTTAAAATGACCCTTGGTCCAATTCTCTGCCTCCTTGCTTGCTTACAATGTAATTCCTCTTTGTAGAAAGGTACTAATATGTTCTTGCTACCCAGTAGCAAAAGGGAAGGTGCAATCAGAGTTAGGGACCTCTATTTCTATGGGTTGCATAGCAGTTGCATGGTCTGCCTCTATGGTGCATAAGCCCTCATTGGGGAGGACAGATGGACCATTATCATTCCTGAAGAAGGGAGGATGCATTGAGGGGCCATGATTACTCCTGGGAGGGATGTACCAAGAGGCCACTATTATTCCTGGGGAGGGTGGAGGATGCACAACTATTACTTCTGGAGGAGGACATACAGAGGGATCACTCTTACTCTTTGTGAGGGGCCACAGAGGAACCACTATTAGTCTTTGGGGTATGCACAGAGGGACCACTAATAGTCTTTGGGGACATACAGAGGGACAACTATTACTCTTGCAGAGGATGCAGGGCACACAGAGGGACAACTGTTACTTGGAAGATGCATAAAGGGACCACTATTATAGTGTAGAGACAAAAGGGGATGACTATTACTTTGTGGGGGGTACAGGGAACAGAGTTTTACCTTAGTAGAGAGGGCTTATCACTTTGGAGCACCAAGTGGGTACTATTACTGGGTGAGCTCACAAATAGGGGTACTATTACTGTGATACACAAATTATTACTGTGTAGGGAGACTGAGCTGAGCTGCTGTATCTAAGCTTGTTGTGTTATAATAGTTGTCTTATAGACATGACAGGTTTTTTTTTCAGGTGGGCATGCAAAGCATATGTCTGGCCTCTTAGACCCTACAATGACACTGTCTCACTTTAGAGATGCAGCAATGCAACTGAAAGATACTGAAGGGCCACGGCTAGGAACTATAGAATGAAATTTCAGGAGGGGCCCAGCTGAACTTTTGCACCAGGGCCAGTGATCCTTTAGATTCATCCCCGCTTATAGAAATATTGCAGGAGAACATTGCTACTAATTTTGACAGCCTGTCAGCATCTATAGAGGTCTAAATGGGGAACTCTGACTAAGAACATAAGTGTGGTGGCACAACATTGCAAAGCCTTAATAGTCGAATATACCATTGCTTGAGACTGAATATGTGGATAAAGGACCGGACTGTGGTGAGATGGAGCACTCCCTCTTGTTATTGGCACAAATTGCTTTTAGACTTTAGAGCTGCGGGACATGTGTATTTTATATTGCTTTTATGCTGGGTGCAGGAGACCAGGAGCTCCATGGTAGCTCCTTATTGTATCCCTTCTGACACCTAAGATCACATTAAGTTGACACAATTTATTAACAGTTATTTAAAAGCAAGACCACGCTCTGAGGGCTAAAAAACAAAGATAAAAGACAAGATGAGAGGAGTCGACTCACCGGGTGCAAGAGGCCTAACTTCTTACCACGCCATCTCACCCGTGGGCTGTGGAGTCTATAGATAAAAACACTTTGTCACTAAAGGCCCATTTAGACACAACGATTATCGCTCAAAATTCGCTCAGAAGCCATCTTTTGAGCGATAATCGTTGTGTCTAAACGTGTGGCCATCACGCACTGTTCGTGCTCTATTCGTTCATCGCTGATTTCTAGCAAGCTAGAAATCACCCATGACGCTTATCAGCGCCACACGCTAATTTTCTCAGTAGGCGGCATTGATAGCATTCTTTCAGCTGGTATCCCGCTGGGACTTCTCAGCAGGACACCAACTGAAAGCTCCGAGAACAAAGCAGCTGCCAGCGCTCCTGCTGTTCTTGAAGCTATCAGCTCAGCGGAATACCAGCTGAAAGATCTGAGAACAAAGCAGCTGTTTGCATATTCAAAGCAGCTGCTGTTCTCGGAGTTATCAGCAGTGTCCCGCTCCACCTGTATTTAACTCTTTAAGTAGCTAATTAGCTACTTAAGAGTTATGCAAAGATGATCACTTAAAACTGTCACTCAAACTGTCGTTTGAGCGATTTCCGAGCGATCATCTTTCAGTGTAAATGGGCCCTTAGACATCCCAATAGGAGAGCACAATGGAGGGGGTACATGACTTCTGCAAAGCTCAGTCATAAAACTATATAAAACAGAAACAAACAAAATCCCACGCTCAAAGTGTTATAATCAGTGCTAAAATCTTTATTGGTAAATTCTAGGGTACACAATCGGTGGGAGGGGTGGGTTCCAGAAATCATCAAGAAAACCCCTCCTTGGTGTCCAGGAATGCCGAATTAATAAAAGTGTTCTCCATCAACATTCATGTGCAGAAAAGGTTTCTTTTCTTTGTTTGTATTTCCTGCGCAGTCACTTAGCAATAACGCAGGTATCCGCGGCCTATCCGCAATGTTAATTGCGTATAAGCTACAGGTTCAATGGAGGCCATCCGTGCGGATTCAGCGGCAAAACAGAGCATGCTGCAATTTTTCTTCCACTTGTAGAATATGCAGTTTGTATCCGCGAGTGTGAAGGAAAAGTTGAAAGTGCATGCCTTTCAGTGCGTTTTACCGCACATCGTCCTCATGGACGACGTTTGTGGAATCTGCAATACAAATCCAGTTTTGTGAGACAAGCCTAAAAGATAGATTATATAACTTGAACCACAATTAAGAAATTGTTTCAGATGGATAGATCTGTAGAAAACTCTCTAAAAAGATTTCCTTCCTCCCATGATGAATATTACAACAACACTTACTATTCTGAATCCCACATTTAAAAGAGCCCTTTAAGATTTCAGATATGCTACTCTTAACTGGAACAAGGAAGGTTTTCTGTTTGCGGGACAAGAAGGGGCTAAAGGTTCTATTTTTTCTTGGGGTGGGGGGGGGGGGGGGGAGAACTGTTGGTTGTTTAGAGATTTCCTTGGTGAGAAAAGGGTCACCTGTCAAAATTTCCCAATGTCTTGAAGTAATGGTTTCTAGTTGTGGATGCTGTGAGTTACGATTAGGGCTTTTTTCTTGTTTGATGATTTCTGGAAACTCCCCCACCAAGTGAGTTCTCTAAAATTTGCCAATAAGGATTTTAGCACAGATTTTAACATTTTGAGTCCGGGATTTTGTTTCTGTTTTGTGTGAATTTATTAACACTAAATAACACTTTATAACAAGCTATTAGAACACACATCACAAGGGCCAACGATCAAAGGGTCATACTGCCTTCATTACATGCCATGAAAGTGAATGCTCACAACACACCTCATCCAGAACTTCTAGATTTCTTGTGACTCTCATGTGACTTTCGAGGCAATTTGTGGGTCACAACACTACCTCATTCACTTTCACTGCTCGCAAAGAAGGCAGCACTACACTGATCTTTGGCTGCTTGGCGTGTGTCATGTGCAAAGTCGCTATACAGCCTGAGCCTAAATTGGAGGTTTATGAAAGCTATTGGTAGTGTGCAGCACTTGCCAAATTTTTGTTTTATCATCCCTGCACTCTGAGAGCCATAATGTTTTAATTTTTCCATTGACATAGCCAGAGGATGTTTTTTTTGGGAGGGGGACGGTTGTATCTTTTATTGTCATCATTTTGGCGTATAGAATGCATAAGAATACTGCCATTCCGTCGGATACATTTTTTGGTGGGTTTTGTTTTTATATTCTTCACAGTGTGGTATAAATGACATGTCAACTTTATTCTGCGGGTTGGTGTGATTACAGTATTGGGGAAAAAATGGGACTGTATTGTAGCTGTATGAAGGCTTTTATTTTGTGAGCTGTAATTGTCTTTGGATTTCTGCAAGGCCTAAAAGGTATATACCGATGGCAAAACTAGAGGCTCATTGGCACCTGTGATTGTATCCCCGAGGTTGACAGCAAGAGGTCTTCCCACTGTCTAACTACTTAGTTGCTGCGGTCGCTATTGGCCACAGCATTTGAGGGGTTAAACTGCTGGGACATTGTTGCCTCCAAAAGTGGCCAATGTAATAGCTTGTCAGCTATAATATACAGTCCCGTACCCACACTATCACTGCTCTGCAAATTTTCAGTGCTCGGAGTTAATAATGTCAACGCCATAAATGTACTGCCGATGTCACCAAGAGGTTAAAAGAAAAATGTGCAGTGGTCATATATACACAAAATAGTCTACCTACTTGATTGTTTGGGCTTGTGAGCGCTGTACACGGCACTTGAACAAGTGTGCAGAGGCTGCACGGCTCCTTAGTTTGTAGGTGTCCAGCATCAGTGCCTAGCCATATAGGCTTTGTGGACTCCGTATGTATGAGATATTCTCTCCTAGAAGCAAAACCTCCATGGTAGAACACTTCCATACATACAATAGAACATGTCCCTATATTTGTACTGTAGGATTTGTATGGAATCGAACATTAAAAATTTCTGTATGTCCCTATATGAAATCAGAGGAATATGGAAATACAGTAGAAGCCCTGTGTATCTCTATGGAAGCCCTATTACAGCTCCGTATTAAATGGAAATGTAATATGACTGCGTGCATGACTGGAGAAACAGTTCAGACACTAGTGCAGAAATAGTTAAGAAGGGGTTTTCCAGTGAGAATACTACTGATGAACTGATTTCAATGAGAGCTGTGCCTGCAGTTACAAGCTCCGACCTCTGTATATTTGCGGCACTGACAGCATACACCCGCTCAGCTGATCAGTCGGGGTGCTAAGCGACGGACCCCAGCCGATCAACTATTGACGGCCTATCCTGAGGATAGGTCATCAATAGTATTTCCCTGGAAAACCCCTTTAAGATGTTGCTCATAGCAACCCATTAGAGATGAGCGAGCGTACTCGGAAAAGCACTACTCGCTCAAGTAATTTGCTTTATCCGAGTATCGCTGTGCTCGTCCCTGAAGATTCGGGTGCCCCTGCAGCTCCCCGGTCCGTGCCGGCACCCGAATCTTCAGGGACGAGCACAGCGATACTCGGATAAAGCCAATTACTCGAGCGAGTAGTGCTTTTCCGAGTACGCTCGCTCATCTCTACAACCCATCAAGTCAGCATTTAAGAAATGAGAGTTGGTTACTATTAGCCATTACTATTATATATTCAGGGGAGGACTAGATAGCAGCTTTTTATGTCCAGCCCGCCTGCCGCTCCCCATCCTTACCAGCACAGACTGTTAGCTTAGTACGACACCCCGATTCCTGGTTTCAGTTCAGGAATGTTGGCAGAAGTATTTATTACACCGGCAATCTCCCACATGTTTAGTAACATCCATACTATGGAGATTGCAAAATGTCTGCATATCATCAGTGACGGGAAGGGATAGAATACTATTCATTGGAGAACTATCTTCCTACCGAGAACTACATTACTTGAGCTACTTATAAGACTTTAATGATGTCACATAAAATAGAGTCCACTGTGACTATTACTCTGCAGTATGTATGGTAGACGAGTCTATCCAGTCGGAGGAACGTCATAAAGCTGAAAGTAATACATTATGCAGCACCGATATTCATACCATAACATGATTCACCTTATCCTACCAATTTACCTTGTTTTATTAATGGTAATTCCGTATTTACATGGACAATATTCTCACGTGTGTCTTGTGCGTCGCGAGATGCATAAAACTCCCATGAAAACAGATCCATTGTTTGCTATGGGTCTATTTTTATGGGAAGTTTGGGGGGAAAATTGCAGCATGTCCTAGTTTCGTGCGAGTGTCGCACAAGAATAGAATGTGCAAATGTGCAGTATCCCGCACAGACGCGGCGTCCGTGTTCTGTGTGATGCAAGTCGCACCCAAGAACCTCGGGCTCAATTCGCTATCAGCCGTGTAAATACGACCTAATAGATTGGCAAAACAAAGCATTTAAGTATTTTATTGTGAAGTGAAGGCTATACTGTCTTGCCAATGTAGACAGAGAGACTTTGGGTCAGTTTCTGTTTTTTAAAGGAAAGTTTTAAGCCTTTAACTCCTCAGTGACCAAGCCTGTTTGGGCTTTAATGACCAGGCCAAATTTGGGAAATCTGACATCTGTAACATAGAATAACTCCGTAAAGGTTTTGCATATCCAAGTCCTGGCGCAGTTTTTTTTACCACATATTGTACTTCATTTAGGTGGTAAAAATAGGCCGATAGAATTTTTGTATATTTATTAAAAGCGCCAAAATTGGGAAAATTTTGAAAAAATTGTTATTTGTTCATATTTTCAACTGCAATATCTCAAATATGTGCAAACATACTGTACACATTTTTGATAAGATATATATTTCCAACTGTTTACTTTATTCTGGACGCACATTGAAAAAAGTTTTTTTTAACCATTTAAGAGACCTACAAATTCAACATTGATTTTTAAGATTTTGAGGAACACTTTGCTAGTATTAGTGTATCTTGACGCCACCGGAAGCTAGGGGTTTGACAGGAAGAACACCCGTGTCACACCCCTAGCGCCTGATAGGGCCAAGGCTGCCAGGTGCTGGTTGTATAGTGTGGAATAAATTTCAGCGTTGCCTGCAAGCTTACGGTCCATAAGAAATGTTACCCTCACCCTAAGGTCCCCCCGTCACAGCTAGCATCCTCACTGTTTGTGCTCCGCAGTGTGAGGTCCGTGGATAATGCCCCCCCCCCGAGAGATGCCATCATCAGCGCTTATTCTCCGCAGCCGTCGGGACTGTCAGATCTGTGCCATGTGTTCCCCCACTGACAGCTGTCCGCCTCATCGCTTCTGCTCCGCCGCTAAAGACGCATCCGGTGGGGTGGTTTGAGGAAAGGCTGCGGCATGTGGTCAAGCTGTGTCCAACCGCCGGATAACACTGTGTGTGTCACACCAGCCCTGTCGGCTCCCTGCGGCTGGCGACAACTTACAGAGCTTAGGGGTGGGTTTCACTGTTGTGGAGCGGCACCGCGCCCAATGCTGCAAAAAGGGCCTCAATATAATTTTGCTTTAGTGGAAAAACCGTGAGCCATGCTGCAGCTACTGTCTTGGTGGGCAGGAAGGGTGTGTGATCTCCGGCCGTGCCTTTGCAGCAGGCACAGCTTGATGTATTTGGCAGCCAACTTGTAGTGGCCTTGCAGGACCTATGTGCCAGCATGCTGTGCAGCCAATCAGGTACAGGGGGCTTCACCCCCTGTGCATCTTGACTCCACCTGGACTTAATGGTGGCATCAAGATACACTAATATCCACTTTGTTTTCCTACACCAAGCCAAGATTGCAAAGGCTTACAGGTGTCAGAATGATAGCCCCACAAATGACCCCATTTTAAAAACGACACCCGTTAATGTATTCACTGAGCGGGGTCATGAGTATTTTTCCCCACAGTTTTTTTTCAGGAATTAATGCAATTTAGAGAAGAAAAAATAAAATTTCATATTTTTGCAAATATGCTATTTAAAAGACAGGATTTTTTTTCTACAGTGTACATGAAAATGAGTATTTGCACCCAAAATGGCTACCCCCGATCCTCAGTTGCTTTTGAGAACTGGTTAAATACAGGCACTCTGGACTCATAGGGGTCTGCAGATTCGTGAAAGCAGGGTCTTCCTCATCCCACCCCTTCCTACCCTCGAACCTTACCCCCCCACCCTCCTCCCCTCCTCTTGTTATTTATTTTATTGAATAGCAACTTACTTCACAAAAGCCATAACAATATTATACAGAGAAGCAATGTTATCACAATTTGACTGAAAAATACTGGCTGATCAATATTGTGCAATGTTATTGTGTCCTAATTGAAAATGTTTAATAAAACTGATTGAATCAAAATGGCTACCCCCATTTGTCCTGTGTTCAGAAACATACCCATTGTGGCCCTAAACATGTGTCCCTATGTACAACGGGGCCCAAGCCAAGAGGAGCAACCAGTGGCTTTCAGAATAGTCATTTTGCTTGAAGGTGATTTAGGTCCCATTGCCCACTTGTAGAGCCCTTCAGCGGCCAAAACAATGGAGAACCCCCACAAATGACCCCATTTTGAAAACTAGACCCCTTAATGAATTCCTCTAAGGATGTACTGTGTATTTTTACCCACAGTTTTTGAATTAATCTGAGCAAACCAGAAGGAAAAAATTGTGATTTTTATTTTTTTGGGCAATAGTGTCATTTTAAAAACAGGTTTTTTTTGTACAGCACACATATAAATGAAGACTTTCACTCCAAAATGTATCCCCCCGTTTGTCCCGTGTTTAGAAACATACCCGTTGTGGCCCTAATATTATGTCCGTATGCACAACAGGGCTCAAACCAAAAGGCGCGTCAAACTTCAACTGTGTTAACTTTTACGTAATTGCCATTATCAATTGGCTAACGGCGATCACGTGACGGGGACCGCTCACTGCGGCCTTCAGTCACTGCTTCAGGATCTGGGCTACCTTAAGTAGCCAGAAGCAAGGAGACTTTAAATTTCCCGGGCCCTCCCCAGCTTCTGCGCTTGCGTCCGCCATTTTGCTGATGGGCACATGCGCTAAAGTTGGGGAAAGGTCAGCTGATAAAGATCCCATCAGGGGACATTGCCAGAGGCCTTAGGTAAGTAATTTCACCTCCCCTCATGGATCGGATCCATGATTGGAGGTGAAACTTTAACTTTGTTTACTTTTACATGATCGCCATTTTCTATTGAAAACCGTTGATCACGTGACTAGGGGCCGCATATTGCTGGCCCCCGTAAAATCTCTAGGCTCTTGGCTACGTTTGGTAGCCAGGAGCAGGGAGATTTTAAACTACCCTGGCAATCTGCGGCTTTTGTACATGCGTTTACCATTTTGGCGGTGGGCGCCTGTGCAGAAGCAGTGGTGAGGTCCAATGATAAATCCGGGGCCTTAGGTACGTAATTTCATCTCCCCTCATAGATATGATCCGTAAGGGGAGATGAAATTTAAACTTTTTTTTTTAAACTTTTTTTTACTTTACATGATCGCTGTTATCTATTCGATAGCAGCGATCATGTGACCAGGAACTGCATACAGCAGTCCCCGGTGACATCTCTCTACTCCCGGCTACACATGGGACCCAGGAGGATTTTAAATTTCCAGGGCCGCGCGCCCTTCTGTGCATGCGCCCGACATATGACGTCTGGTGCCGTCGGGACCTGCGAGGCCAGGACACTACGGGACATCGCAGAGGAGACGGGTGAGTACTTTCAGCTGCTCTGATGGATCCAATCCATCAGGGCAACTCAATCTTTAACTTTTTTAAACGTTTTATTGACCTTTATTTGATTGCCGGCATTCGGTGAATGCCGGCGATCATGTTACCGGTGTGGGGGTCCCGCAGCCCGGGATAAAAGCTCCAGGTTGCCAGCTACCTCTGGGAGCCGGCAGCATGGAGCTGTCACGTCTTCAGCTTGCAGGGCCTTAATTCACTCAGGGATTAAGGCCCAGCAAGCTGGGATGCAAAAAGGCAACGGGCTGGTCACTAACAGGTTAAGGATGCAGACCTTTTTTTCGCTTTCATTTTCGTTTTTTCCTCTCCACTTTCAAGAAATCATAACTCTCTTATTTATCCATTGACACAGCTGTTTGTTTTTGCGGGACTAGTTCTATTTTTCAGTGGTACTATTTAATGTACCATGTAATGTAAACAATCTTTAAAAAAACTTTAAAGATTTCTAAGTTGAATGAAATGGAAAGAAAAAAATGAAATTTTGCCATTTTTTGGGGGGGGGGGGTGAAGTCTTGTTTTTATGGCATACACACTGCAGGGAAAATCACAATAACTTTATTCCATGGGTCAGTACAATTACTGAAGTATATTTAACAAAAATTATTTTTCAAAAATGCAATTGCGCCATTTTTGGTGGGTTTAATTTTTACAGCTTTCACAATACAGTAAAAATGACATATGAACTTTGTTCTGTAGGTCAGTAGGAAAACAGTGATACAAAATGTATATCATTTGTTAATGTTTGCCGATTTTTAAAAAGTAAATAAAAAAATTTTCTTAAATAAAAATAGCTTTTTGTCTCGATATTCTGAGTCACATAACTTTTTTATTTAGCTCTCGCCTTCGAGCTGAAGGTTCCAAGTTCAATCCCCGCTTGATTCAGGTAGCCGGCTCAAGGTTGACTCAGCCTTCCATCCTTCCGAGGTCGGTAAAATGAGAACCCAGCTTGGTGGGGGGTAATAAATAAATTACCTGAAAGCGCTGCGGAATAAGTTGGTGCTATACAAATACCAAGATTTTTATTTTATTTATTATTACCATTTTGTTCAAATTTATTATTACCATCTTTCTGTTCAAATTATTTGGGAACCAGGATGCCAAAAATAAATTGCAATTCGGGCATTCCATAATTTTTTTTTCCGGCCCCTCACTGTGCGGGATAAATATTGTGATATTTTAATAGTTTGGACTTTTATGTACAAGGCGATACCAAATATGTGGGTTTTTTAAATAGTTTCGTTTTTTTAAGGGAAAAATTAGGAATAGGGGTTATTTTTTAACTTTTAATAGTTTTTTTCAAGTTTAAAAAAAAAAAAGTTATTAAAAATTATTTCTGCATTTTTATTTAGTCCCCTCAGGGGACTTGAACTTGTAGTCATTTGATCGCTTTCACTATATACTGCAAAACTTCATGATTGCAGTATATAACAATGTTTAATGCTGCCTTTAAAAGCCTGCCATGAGCAGGGGGCTGGATAGGCATCTATGTGTGGCAGCCCTAGGAGCCTTCATGCTAGCCATTATTCAATAGTTGGCCAAGTTTACACTGAACTTTTATCATTCATTTTTACATGATTCAACAATTATATGAATGATAACACTGGTAAACAGCATTTTTGTTACAAAGAATGTGAATGGTGTTCTAAGCTAAGTCATGGGTGCTGAAATCGAAAATGAAATCAGTTTTTGCCCATCGGGCTCAGTTTTCTTGTGACATGCTACCCATTTTACAGAAATCTTTGAAAACGCTGTATTTTGGTATTCTGTGGCTCAATTTAATTCAGCAGTTGTAATTGTTGAAAAACAATTGAAATATACTAGGAATTACAATACAAAACCCTTAGTTCAGGAAGCCACCCTTAAATTATGCAAATTGAAATTTTATTTTGTCGTATGCATGTATCGAAATTTTTACTTGCCTTCTGTACTAAAATATTGTCAAAATTCAATAAAAACTATTGTTTCAACAAAAAAAAAGCCACCACCAGGAAATAAGGGAGGTATGGAACACATACAAACATGTTTTGTTGCGTCAGTTGCCACCTGGATCTCAGCATTGAGAGTTCAGCCAACAATTGCTGTTGGAAGTGACCGCTTGTAGTTCTGTGTTTGTGAAGGTTTGTGTTTTGTGTCAATTCAGAAGAAATGCCTTGTACCTGCGCAAATAGCCCAAATTCTTTTTGTTATACCTGTGGAGAGTTTACTCTAAAATCACAAAAACAAAAACTTAATCCTCTTGTAAATAAAGTGCTACGAACTATATTTCGGGTGTAAGGTTGCTGGGCAGGACCGCATATGGGCTCCACACATTTGCTGTCTTATATGTGTTACACTTCTGACAGGCTGGTTAAAAGGAACACGTCACATGGCCCTTGCTGTTCCCATGATTTGGAGGGAACCAACAGATCACACAACAGACTGTTATTTCTGTCTGACAAAAATAGCAGAAATCACCTTGAAAACAAGGAAGACTGTGCAATATCCTGACTTACCATCTGCTAGAAGACCTGTATGTCACAGTGAAGAATTGCCGGTACCAGCACCTCCTGAGAATGTGATAGGGGGTGAAGATGGATACAGTGCCGAACATGCAGACGACAGAGAAGGGGATATGCAGACTGACCCAACATTTCAGGACCTCTGTGAATCAAATGAGCCCCACTTTTTGACTCAAGGGGATCTCAATGATCTTGTTTGTGATTTAAATTTGTCGAAACAGGAGGAGCTTTTAGGTTCGAGATTAAGAGGATGGAACCTTCTTTCTCGCGATACTAAAGTGAGTGTTTTTCATGACCGACATGCTATTTTTTCTGAATATTTCTCCAAGGAAGGTGACATGGTCTTTTGTAATGATATCGAATCCGTTATGGAGACTCTTGCCCATGATTTCAATGTAAATGAGTGGCCCTTGTTCATAGATTCTAGCAAAGTTAGTCTGACAGCAGTACTTCTTCACACTGGGGACGAATTTCCTTCAGTTCCGATTGCTCATGCAGTTAACCATTGATTTCTTTGTGAACCTACACCGTTTTTTTGGAACTCTTGTAGCAGAAGCGTGTCGTTTTGCCAGATACACATAATAGCTACATACGCCGACACATTTACAAAAAACAATATCACTTGAAAACTGAGGCTGATACCGAAATTCTGAAATGAGATCTGGATTCAGGGAAGAATTATCTTCCAGAAATAGTGTGTTTTGTTCTTGTAACAGAAAAATAGTTTTTTTTGTAGACCAGTGTAATCGATCAAAGGGCCTAAGTTTAGTAATACTATTTCACTTTCTGTTCTGTAGAGAAAACTTTTCAGCAGTTATCTCAATATTTGTACATACAGGGCACCTCTGTATAGATAACACTGCATCTTCCATTCATGATATGTCATCATAATCACAGCTGATCTCCCATCTGCACATGTTGCAGATTACAAAAATGGAATATGTGCTACTATCTGGTTTTAATTAGCAAAAAAATATAGGTGATGCATTGTCTTTAAACCCCATAGTAGTAATAAAAATGTAAAGTCAACATCCAACAAAATGTCTTGGCATGAACTCAATTGGGCTGATACATTTCTGCCAAGTGCAACAATGGCTTCCTCAGGAAACACAAAACAGGCTATCAATCACCTAGGGTAACTAAAAAAGCAGGAAAAGTACGGAGTAACTGCGAGGCATACGGCATCCCGCATGCATATGACCTTCTGGTAGCTTGTAGTGTTCTGTTACACCCTGTTGGTATGTTTGGTTTTTGCATTGCAGCACAGTAACATGCAGCTACATACATGTATTTTACTTAAGACGTGCCGTCTAGCCTTGTTTTTTCTCATTGTACATTTGGGGACATGGTTTTCTCCAGTTTGAACGTTGACGCTTCCCCATCGGTAAACACCTTGACTTTACCGGCACATTGCGAAACAGACGATGAGAGAGCGCTACATGGCGTATATGCGTGTTTTCGGTGTGCCTTGCCATGACATCTGGAGCTGAAAAAATGGAGCAGTAACTTGGGGATCTTTCAGCACCACCCAGATGGAAACGGGAGATTAGCATAGGGGCATGAAAATATAAAAGAAATCATACAGGTCTATGGAAGAGCGTGGACACGGCAATCTGAAAAGACTCCGAATTTTCTGCAGCACAAAGACTTCAGTGGGTGACACTGCGGGACCGGGAGAGTGGGTAAGTATATAAGATACATCCCCCGGCTCCCTGTCATCTCCCCTAACAGCACCATAACTTAGTTTATGGTTCTGAAGGGAGGTGGCAGGTTCCCTTTAAGAAACACAAAGTAGTTCTCCATAGAAGCAAAGTCAAGCAAAACAAGGCATGTTTTTATATGTGGTTTGTTCTTCTGCCAGTTCCAGTTGATAGTGGAGACAGTATGTATATAAATCTTTAAGAAAATTTGATAAGAGACCCTAATTCTGCAACACCATCATGGTGACATTGTTACTGCCACATGACCATATATTTTAGCTCTAGTGTTGCACACATACAGAGACAGAGCTATTGCTAGATGCAGTCACATGATTATAACTATGTCATGGGATGGTTGGACATGACATCGCACTGGATGGCCATAATTGCTGTACACACTGGTGCGGTGTTTCAGAAGTGGAGGCCCTAGCCTTAACAGAAGAGTACAAGAAGAATGTTAGTGTTTCTTTTATCTATTCTACAGTATATCCAAAGGAAATTAAAAAGAAAATGTATACCCCGAGTACCTCTTTAAGGCACAGCAGAACATTCCACCCAACATTTTGGAAGGTCAAAGAGGGACACTTATGGCTTACTGTGGACACATCCATTTTTCCATCCATATCTATATACCTGAATGCTTTTATGTGTTAGCACAAAAATCATCGGAATATAGAAATGTTTACAATCCGAATTGAACCATATGATAGAATATTATACAAATTGGGGTTTCAAATACATTTAGGAACCATACAGATAGTTAATGGAGCAATAAAGTAAGCTTAATTTACAGGTCAAAAAGAGGGACACTTAAGGGGCAAAAAAGTCAGAGGAACTTGAGTCAAAAATAGGGACAGTCCCTCCAAAAGATGGACACTTGGGAGGAACGCAGCAGAGGTTGGTCTAATCTTTAGACTCTAAAGATTGTTGACTATCTCCAATGACTGCTTTTTCAATATTGTATAAAAGACCAACTTATTACATAGAGATGTTTTCAGCCTATGGCGGTAAGCTATCCCTGCTTGTGTCACAGCAGACGTAATACTACTATGTACACACTACACAGACACGGAGTTGAAGGGTTGGAGCACTGATAGAATGCTGAATGTTTCTTTATGTGCTGACACATAGAACCTCAGCAAACCCTTCCCAAATATCACATTGACTTGTTAAAAAGACGTCATCTGTCTGATCACATGAAGAAGACAACAGGAAGTGCAGGGTTTACTGTCACTCGCTCTGACTCAATATTTCTACACTCTTTCTGTGATACTCCAAAATAAAACTTCCTGATTTCTCATCTTCTTATTACTCACACTATAAGGTGCGTATATTTATGTTTTCTTCTTGATGTTCACAATGCAATCTCACGCAATGAAACTTCTGCTCAGGGACTTACTTATGTAATGTCCGATGTTCACCACAACTCTGACCTTCTTGTTCTCATCTATGTAAATGGTTTTTTAATCACTATTCATTTACTTTTAGGTTTGCACAGATATTGTTAAGACTCTTAATAGCAGTCTAATCTCTACTGGAGTCTCCTTTCACATTATCAGCAGACTCTTCAGATAGGATTTTCCCAAGGAGAAGTGTATTTAGAGAACATTCATTATGAAACTTGGGTGGGACTTGGAGAGTTGTGCAAACTGCACTTTATCACCCCCTCCCCCCTTCCATTTTCATAGCTCTTACTGCAGCTGGCTTAGCACAGAATGTGGCTCCTCGTGTTCTTGGAGAAATACAGGATCTTCTATACTATATAGAACCTCTAAATATCACAGTCATACAGTTATCATGTAATATCACTATGCTAGGTCCAAATCATAACTCTACACCATGACCACATACTACCATACTGTTGCCAATTAATACCTGCTCACCGGGTTTACATATCGCCCTCATATAGTGACTGAATAATATTACCATACTATTATTGAATAAAGAATACCATACAAAGACCAATATTAGCCCCATACAGTAATCATACAGTGGTGCATGTCAGTTGTATTTAGACGCACTGTAGACCATATAAGTGAATAAAGTACATTTAATCTATAGACTCACAGATAAGGTCTTTTTTGATCGGAGTTGCTCACTTTCCCTTTTGTTCTCTGCCCAACCCAGACTGACTTGATGGTTTCTTCTGGCCATAGCTCAACTCTGCAGAATTTGTTGCCCAGACATCTTTGGACCCTTGCTTTTCAAGCACCATCCCACTTTTCCTCCCCTCTCTACATAAACTTTCCATCTTGCTGTAACTTTAACAGTACCATCCTACTACTTTTCACTATTTTCTTTTTGCTGTTGTCTTTGATGCCCCCAAAACTATAGTTACCTCCCTAAAAGTGCTAAATGGCTGTCCCAGGTAGAAATAGTGCTCCCTCCAAACAAGTGTCCCTTTTGGTGTCCAACACAGTAATAGTATCTCCTTTTGTGCACCACATATAATAATACTGCCTCCCCTTTATGTCCAACACAGTAATTGTCATAGCCATTGTGCCCCACACAGTAATAGTATTCCATTAGTGGCATCAATACAGTAACAGTGCCCCCTTAGAACCTCTAACACAGTAATAGTACCCTTTTGGCGCTCTGTACAAAGTAATAGTGCCCTCTTATTTTTCCTACATAACAGAGCCCTTTATTCACTCCTTAAAATAATAATGCCCACCTACTGTCCCTACATGGTAATAATTACCCCCCAAAATAATTACTGTGCCTCTTCTGCCTGATGTCCTGCGGAACGACGCAGATGATGAGATGACATCATCGTGTCACCTACATCACATAGAAGGCGCCAGGTGGAAGTACAGGGACCCCAGTGTGGTTTCTGGAACTGTTGCTGCCTCTGTTAATTTTATCTGCATCTTAAAGATGTGCATACAATTAACTGCATTCTGGCATAGAAGATCGGCAGGCCTGCTGAGTCCAAGCAGGCTGTGGTTAAATTGCCACCACCCTGCAGTAGGGAAGGGGTGCCACCTGAGACAGAGTGCTCAACTCACCTAATAGATGGGGCGACCCTATTTGGTACACAGATGCATACAGCATTTAGCCCTATTTAACTGCTGTTATAAGAACCACTCAACTAAGTGAAGAGAAAAGTAGTCTATCATTACTTTAAGGCATGAGAGTCAGTGAATGCGGAAAATGTCAAGAACTTTGAAGGTATCCTAAAATGTAGTAATGAAAACACTATTATGAAACTGAGAACCACCACAGAAAAGGAAGACCAACTGTTAAGGCGCATTTACACGCAAAGACAATCTTTCAAATGACTGAAAGAGTTAGCAATCTTTTTGCATAAAGTGTTAATGGCCATTAGTGGCCATTAACACTTTATCATCTTCATTCGCATGTAAAAGGGCCTTAAGGGGCTGTTTGCAGAGCCCAGTGTGTGATTACTCACATGCCTAGCTGTGCAATCAGCTGCATTGTCCCCTCATGGCGGCCGGCAGGTTACAATGTTATCTCCTGACTCCCCGTGGAGATAACAGCCTGGGTCTACTGAGAGATAAGTGTGTTTGCTTTATCTCCAATACCTGAACAATGGATTTTAACTTCACCTTTAAATCATTGTTCAAACGAAAAGTGCACGATGCCCGTGTTTACATGTAACGATTATTGCTCATTTTCGGTCGCTTGAACGCATTTTGAGCGATAAACGTTACGTGTAAATTGGCCTTTACCTCTGCTGCAGAGGATACGTTCATTAGAGTTACCAGCCTCAGAAACCACAATTTAATAGCACCTCAGATTAGAACCCCCATCAATGCTTCACGGACATCAAGCAGACACATCTCAACATAAACTGTTTAGAAGGGACTGCAAGAACAGGCCTTTATGATCGAATTGCTTCAAAGAAGTCCCTACTGAGGAACATCAACAGGAGGAGGGAATTGCTTGGGTGAAGAAACACAAAGAATGGACATTAGACCAGTGCAAATCTGTACTTTGGTCTGATGAGACGAGAATTGAGATTCTTGGTTCCAGCCGCCATGCCAATGTAGAAAAGAAAAATCAAGAAGTATCATGGAATGAAATGTGTGACTAGTATTGTGTAAATGTAAATATAAATAAATAAATATATATATACAGGTTCAGAGAGAGAATTAATTTAGGTTTTTATTTTAAATAGGCATTTGATGTATTTCTGCAGTCTGGAGGACAACTGCCATGGGATATGTTTACCTCCCCGCATGCTGTTCGGTCGAGTAAGCAGTTAATCGGCTATAGCGATACTCGATCGAGCAGCATGCTTAAACGAGCATGCTCGCTCATCTCTAGTTCCCAACCTTCACTGCAAGGCATACCACAGATTAATATAATAAAGGTCCTATAGAAAAAAACACAATATATAGTCAGCAAATTACAAGAACTATCATTATTAAGCAAATTCATACATGGATTATAAATGGGTCACTCATGGATATTGCAACATTCCTGGGTGATCATATCAGAATGAGAATAACATTGTATGAATACCAACGCTGAGCTGTAGCAAATGGAGCAGTAACTATCCAACAGGGATAAAATGCAATGTGCAGTAACATATATAGCAAAACAACAATGCATCAAATAATTAATCACTGTAGCCAATTTAAAATGTAGAAGTGTTAGATCAATGCCCCGGGGTCCATAAATCATAAAGTGTGGAACAAATACATCCCACACTACAGTATGTGTCCACCAGCTGGGATGTCGCCAGGACAGTTGTGTTTTGGTGAAGTCCTCGTCTGGGTTATATCCATGTATGACCCAATTTTAATCCTTGTGTTAATTTGTTTAATAAAGATTGTTATTTGCTGGCAGCATAGACTCTTGTTCCTTTATCGGCTTTGTAATCTTTTATTGATTACTACATCAATTTTGTCGGCACTGATTACACTCATAAGTTGGCAAATGGCTTGCATAGATATCAAAGGGCAATAATCTCTGCAGGATCTGCAAATCACGGGCACATGTTTTTCTTTATTACACACAATGGTCATAAATTCTTTGTTTTTATGAAATGAGACCCAGAGTACATGAAGTATAATAAGACCTGTACCATATTATAGAACTAACTATAGAGAAGCATTGCCTCCCCACCATGTACAAATACAGCAGTAAAGTGTGTATTGAGGCTTCATGCAATAGGTGCCATCTAATAGGTGGCGCTTCAGAGGTATTTTTCCATCTTCCTTATTTGCATATATTACCCAGGGGAGCTAGCATGGCCTTATAAGTCTCCTTTCTCACCTTTTAGGTGTCCCCACACTCCTTTTAGGTGCTCTCCTTGGGGAGAGACTATACCATTCCCTGACCCACTCACCACTTAGGTGTCTTGAAACACTTTTTGGTGCTCTCCTTGAGGAGACACAACACCTCTCCTAACACTTCAGGCTTCATCAGCACTTTGCTATTGTGAGGGGGCTCACAGGGGCACTTTTACTTCGAGAGGTGGTCCAGATGTGTCTATTGCTGTGAGGGGGCACAGAGGGAAATTTCTGCAAATGTAATGGTACTATAAAATTAATAATAATAATGTTTCATTATTTTATACTGTATGTTCCCTAAATTGGTTAAAGCTCTCTAAATAGCAATGCTTAAGGAAAAATTGAATATTTATGCTCTCAAAACCCAGTGATCAATAAACAAAAATAGCTGTGTCTTATATGATAATGCATTCTAAAAATATATATTAGGGAATTCCCCAATGAGCAATTACTTAATAAACGATTACCTTTTTGAGTGAGAGTGATTCAGTTACTAGATGAGACAGGCAGCAGAGAATTAAAACTCAATGCTCCTTCCTCCTATGCCACATCAGCAGTATACATTTAAGCAGACCAGGACTGGATACAAGAAAGAGAAATATAAAGACTTCTTCATCTACTCTCTTTTGTAGCCACGCCTGTGTTTTGCTCAAATACTGTATCAAAAACTGCCACAGACATGCTACCTGTGATTCCAGCCTAAAAGCATAGTTACAGCAGTTGGCTACTGGTTGGCACCAACAGGTCTTGAGCCAATCGCTCAACCTATCTAGTTATTCCCACTATTTCCTAAGCACAGGTCCGCAGTTCTCCCCCTTCCAGATACAATTGGATGAATTTCCCTTTGTGCTTCTATGTTATGGAAAAACCATGCTAAGAGGAGTGTGAATGATGTGCCAGTCGAGCATGTGCCCTGCGGCTCGATTCAAACTATCGCACTTACAAAAACAGTTGAAGACTCTCCCCATTGTGGTTTTTGTATTTATCTCCATATTGCAACTTTTTTACTTGCAGCTTTGAAGTTGAAAACTGTGTCAGAGCTTGGGAGTCAACGGCTCCCTGCCATGTCACCGCTTCCCCTCTTGCCCTATTACTGTTCTGCTAATGTAAGTATGCCATTACAATATGTGTTGGCGCCAGCCGGATCCTGCCCACACCTGCTGTTCTGAGTTGGATGGTGCTCAGTAGAGCTGTTTTGGCACTGGTCTGCTGGAGAAGGCAGGTTATAATTGAGTTTGCTAGGGTGATAATTCGGCATTGTTAGAGTTGTAGCTAAGGTCCATTTAGACCCAACGATTCCTGCTCAAAAATCACTCAAAGCCGTCTTTTGAGCGAGAATCGTTGGGTCTAACTGCACGGATATCGTGCAGTTTTTGTGCACGAGTTGTTCATCATTCAATTCTAGTTTTCTTGAATTGAGCAATGAACTCTTACCAGCGGTGCAGGCCATTATCAAAGTCGGCAGAGCTGATAAGATTCTTACAGCCCATGTCCCGCTGGTAGTTCACACCGAGACACCGGCTATAATCGCGGACAACAATACAGCTGTTTATTTATGCAGAACAGCTGTATTGTTCGCCGAGCGATAGCGGCAGTGTCCCACTCCGCCTGCATAGCTTTTTAGTAGCTACTTAGCTACTATAGCCTATGCAAAGATGATCGTTCAAAACTGTCACTCAGTTTTGAGTGACTTTTGAGCAATCATCTGTCAGTGTCAATGGGGTCTAAACCTAAAATTACCCAATGTGTCCCTTTTGCCATTCATTCAAAGTTGGGAACTATAACTATGGGGCATGTCCTGGTCATTGGTGTATTCTCTTGTATGTTCTGTTGTGCTGAATTTAAATTACCGAGTAATATCCATCTAGGGTCAGTGTCTTTTAAAATGTATCCGTCATTTCCTCAAATACTGAAATAAATACAACTGCTAATAAGTTTATTTGCTAAATTTACAAATTCTCAGTTGTTTGCAAAAAAAAAACAAAAAAAACAACAACAATATAACGAGAACAATTTATACAACTCAAAACAACTAATATAACAAGTAGTTTCTCCAAATTCGGCTCAAAAGGCCACAGCAACACAATGACTACTGCAGTCTCCGAATTATTCAACCCCTTCATGACCAGCGTCTTTAGTACTTAGTAGAGCATCACTTTGCTGTAATGACCTGCTGTAAACATGATGCATAGTCAGACATCAGTTTCTGACAGTGTTCCTAAGGAATCTTATCCCATTCCTCATGGACACCGACATGCAGTTCACTGATATTCTGAGTTTGCATGCTGAAACCGCCTTCTTCAAATCCCACCAAAGATTTTTTTATGGGGTTTAAGCCTTTCCAATCCAATTTTGGATTCAGGGTTTCCTAAAAGGCTGTTATACAACAGTGCCTTCTGCCGGCTGAAGCCAGTGTGTGTTTCCCAGAGAGGCTCCGACAGCGGAGTGGCTGACAATAGACGGTAAGAATACCCTGTCGGACGTCTTCTGACATCGGAGCTGTACAAGCTTTAATCAGAATGTAGGAAGACGTCAGACAGTGGATTGGAAAGGGTTGAGGCAGGTGAACATATTGGAGTCGACTTTTTCTTGTGCATTTAGGTCAGTAGAGTTGTATATCTTGTAGTATAGGCATGAATACCTTCAGCATTTGGTATAAGCCTTAGAGTATGTTCAATGGCAGAATTCACCACGGAAAATTCTGTGTGAATTCCGACTCTAAACGCAGATTTTTTCAGACGCGGATTTTGGTAGTGATGAACATGTGGAATTTAGCCTGTCAATGGAATTCCGATTCTAAAAATTGTGTTTTTCACAGGACCGTATGCATATTTAAGCTCGACTGATCGTTGATAAAAATCGTGTGAAAGAAGAACAGCCGCGATCAAGTCCCAATCTTAACTAGCGTTTTCTTGTCTATTCACACAGGCGGTTACCACATGATGGCCAAAAAAATATGCTGCAGTGCGGAATTCCCTCGGTCAACAGAAATCCTCGGAATTACTACTAATGCTTAAATAGAGCCAACTGACATCTTTTCCCAGCGTTGGACGCAGCTAAACCCCTACCCGCTTTTTTCAGCTCCCATAGAAGCCTATGGGAGCCTCCAGCATATCTTATAGGGCAATATGACCTCCAACAAAACATAGGGCAAGATCTGTCTCTTCACGCAGCATATAAAATGGGTCACCAATGTCCTATTATCCCGACGTGATTTTTTTACGCGCCTAAAAATTACTCATTTAAATGAATACATTGGAATCCAATGCTTCAGATGGTCGCCATTTTTTAACGTGGCTACAATAGCCGCATATATACAGTCATGTGAATAAAGCCTTACACTGAGCTCCCTTATGCTAGCTAAGCCTGGACCCACTTCTTGTAATCTGTCTGTTACTAGAGACAGGCATCACTTGACAACAGGCAGTAATGTGTATATTAAAAAAAAGGGGGACCCCTATTGGTCAGCACTTTGGAACAGTTTTTCGGGCAAATAGTATTACTTTCAGTAAATGAAGTGAATTGAAATTTTCCTAGTTTTCACATTGCCTATCATATTAACGTAAATTTGAGAAACAGCGGTGACTATATAAGACCCTAGTAATGCCCCTGGTAACTTACACAGTATTCCCCCCCCCCCCCCCCCCATCACTGGGCCCATCAAATCTTGGTACTGAGTATATCTGAAGACCCATCCAAGTTACAACAGTAGATCTCCACCTCTCTAAGGTTGTCTACCTCTACTTTCTAATGTTTTTATAATGTGACTGGAGAGAAAGGAGGGGTTAATATTATGTCAGTCAGCACCTCCACCTTATATATATATTGAAAGTATTCATAATGTAATTCCCTAACAAACCAATTACCAGAGATAGATAATAGATAGATAGATAGATAGATAGATAGAAGATAGATAGATAGATAGATAGATAGATAGATAGATAGATAGATAGATAGATAGATAGATAGATAGATATAGATATGAGATAGATAGATAGATATGAGATAGATAGATAGATAGATAGATAGATAGATGGATATGAGATAGATAGATATGAGATAGATAGATAGATAGGAGATAGATAGATAGATAGATAGATAGATAGATAGATAGATAGATAGATAGATAGATAGATAGATAGATATAGATAGATAGATAGATAGATAGGATATGAGATAGATAGATAGATAGATAGATAGATAGGAGATAGATAGATAGATAGATAGATAGATAGATAGATATAGATAGATAGATAGATAGATAGATCACATGTGTTGTGTTATTAGTGACAGTTGCTCAGTAAGTATTGCATACATTGCACAGGTGTACCACAGTTAAGAGATACCAGCCACTAATATAATAATACTTACATAGTATAAGCGGATATGTTACAATGTTTGCTATGCTGTGTCAATGGCAGACTTTGTTATTTATACAATTGCACAATGTAGGCAAAGGACTGTCACACAATGGGAGGTAGATAGGAAGATAAGGTGTGTAGCAGTGTGAGGTGTGTATGAGAGGGTGATGAGTATGATACTCTTGCAAGTCACGCATTCCAAAAATTCCAATTATTTGGCACAGCAATATATGGGAAGGGCTTTTTAATGACGTGTAGATCATTTTTTTTATTATTTTCTTAAGCTCCACCCTCTTGATTTATAGACACCCCCCACAGCATAAACCACACTGAGTGGATCTGTCATTACACACGCAGCAGCTGTGCCAGGTCAGTGCTACATTACCTTCATACTTCAGAAAACTATATTCGTACGATACGAGAAGTGCTCTGTGTACTTTTAGGTATGCCAGGAGTTGTCACATTATGAGATCCTTAAATAGCTGTGGTCGTATCTTTAGATTGCCAGCTCTTGTGGAGAGGGTTGCCTCTTCTATTGTTTGTTACTACAGATAGTTGTGTTCTTTCAATATGTTTACTTTTTGCAAAATTGTCTCACCTGTTTTGCACCATGGATGATACTATATAACGATAATAATAATAATAATAATCAAATCTAGATAGATAGTAATATGAAGGTAACATCATACTTATACTTTGCAGATATGTGTAGAGCGACAATGAAGAAGGTACCTAATATCACAGAGCATTACATGACAGATACTGTAGATGTGAGAATGAATGGAAACAGGCGGGTGATTGTTTTTACATGTTTTATACGTTTTGTAGATGTGTAAGAATAGAGTTGTTAGAATAAGCTGTAAATTAGGAGAAAACAACCCAACAGTAACCAAGGTATATGTAGTTAATACCGTATGTAAAAAAAGAAACTGTGTGAAAAGGCTGATAGACTATAGCAACGGGATGCAATATGATGGAGTCTTCCCTGTATGGCATTTTCTGAGAAAATATAATGCAGTCTAATTTCTATGTATCTTATCTATTTGTATCCGGTCTGGGAACATTCACAGTTCCTTCTTAGGAATAGTTTGTAGGCTGGAAATCAACTCTCATGTTCTGCGGGAAGAAGGGGGAGGCCATACATGAAGCCTTACAAGGGTCCTCAACAGTGGGTGGCAGTGGCAGCTCTCCACTCTGGCTTATGGAAGGGAGTCTTCAGTGGGGGATGTGGGATCCTTATGGCACATCCCTTTTCATCATTATAATCATTTAACTAATCACAGAATGGAATTGTGGCTGGGAACGTGACATCTTGCAACATATAAGCCAACTCATCATGTATGGGATTCATTTACATGCACAATGGCTCACAACTGGGACAGCCTAGACCTGTTGGACTAGCTTTCATCCAGTTAGACTAGTTAAAAATACAGATGGAGTGGCATGTGTTGTTTTAAAGATATGTTGCACATATCATCACTTTTAGCAGCTGAAACTATCATCGATCAAGGGCACTGTACGATATATAAAAATGGTGTGTAAGTGAGTTACATGTGTATGTACCAGAGCTACATGTGTATGTACCGTGTTTCCCCCAAAATAAGACAGTGTCTTATATTAATTTTTGTTCAAAAAGGTTTAACTTTTTTACATGTATAGCTGTTTGGACACTACTTAAATTGACTTTTTAAATTAACTGTTAATTTTGGAGTAGGGCTTATATTTCAAGCATCCTCAAAAATTCTGGAAAATCAAGCTATGTCTTATTTTCAGGGAAACAGGCTGGTAGACATGTGTATGTACTAGAGCTACATGGGTTTTCCATGAGCTAGAAATTATTTCTTTTGTCTAAGAACTGAAACTGCAGTTTAATCTCCAAGTTGATCTCAGTGCCCATGCCACAGGAAGGTGTGATTGCTAACACCAGTACATCTACAGAAGTGGGAGCATCCATAGTAGAATTAAGCTAATTTCACCCAGGCGAGTGCGATAATGGGTTGTTAAACTCAGCACAATATCGCACTTGGGAAAGTGCGATGTCCCGGTGGATGCAAGGCGTTTTTGTGTCTCACATCGCACAAATCTCGCACGATTTTCTCGGCCGTGTGAAACTGGCTTAAGGCCCTTTTTAGAGGAACCAATTCTTATTTGCACGAGCGAATGCGCAGGTCATGTCACCGCCAGCTCGTTTGCTCTGGTGCAGCCCGCTTAGACAGGCAGATTCACTTAGACAGGCAGATTCATCGTTGACTCGTTCCACGAGAATTGTTCAGTATCCTTCAGTCATAATGAATGTGAAACACTGAACCAGCGCTGTTTAAACTGAATGACAAGTGAACGAGCCAATGATAATTTTCATCCCTGCATAAAATGAACAATGACCAAGAAGCGAACGATTCTCATTCATCGTTCAGTCATTGGCTCGCGTTTAGACTGAACGATTATTGTTCCCATTCGCTCATTTGGACAATAATCGTTCCATCTAACAGCACCCTAACCCTCAGCGGCACAGCCTGGACCATAGGCTCTGTGTATAGCAGCTCTGTAGTCTGACTTTACGGATGTAATCATCTCAGTACAGCACAATCCATACAGAGAATCTTGGTCTTTTATCCCCCTCCTAATACAAACCAGATTTTCAATTCCCATGAATTTTGGAAGGACCTCCCTCTCCTCTAAAAGACCATTTTCCACAGCAATCCTGGCTGGATGTCAGTTTTACTGTACAATTCCTATACTGTATATCTATAAGTTTTGGATCAAAACTTTTGGATTTTTCCACGGCCATTACTTGCATGGGCATCAAAATCTGAAAGCTCAGACCACAATAAAATCTTATCATGCAAAACTTCTACTATTACTTTTACTGCAAGTCATAATTGATTCTTCATGATTAGTGTATTGCTTCAGATTTTGAAGATGTGGTTGTCATGTTGTGAAGTGTTCAGAGATAACATCCTTTGTGCTATGTGTGTAGCACGTGTTCAAAAGTTATATTTGTTGTATTGTAACACTTTGCTGGATGTTTCATATGAGTGTCCAATCATATATAATGAAGTAGAGGAATTGTACACTAGTAGTAACAACACAATGCATTTCTGTATGTGTCATGGGAAGGACACTGCTGAGTGTGAGGAAATGTGTTACAGAAGAAACTACACAAGAAGGGTGCGGTTACTTGTTAGCAGATCTTCGTTTTTAATTTAAGTTCTTCTGGCTGTATGATCAGGCGGGTCAGTGAGGATATTGTGGGGTTACAGACTGGTGAGCGTTTGAACACAGGGAGGAGGCTACAAATGGGAGGTTTATATTAAAGTTCATAATGACAGTAGAGGGGCGTGCTTGTGGGATTGCTACATAGGACTGCTTGACTCTGCCTCTGCTATACAGGAAGACGGCTTATAATATACATGGCTTTTTTAAGTGGAGATAGTTGTTACCGTGTATGGATTGTAATTTAGAAACCAGGTTTACAAAGTTTCTGCAGACAGATTCAAGAAGCAGCAAAGTACTTTCCTCTAAAATAGTGACTTCCTCTACTTTTTTGCAGTTTCTTGCAGTGCTTGGAGTCTGACAATGTGAGCATTTATAAGATAGCTTGTAGTATACTTCTGACATGTGAATGAGTTGGTTTTCTTAAGGGACTGTTCATCAAAATGATATTAATATATGTGTGTGAAATATTAAGTATGTGTTTAGATGCAAATAGGTAAGATTCTATAACACTAAAATAGGAAGGTTGGATACTGCATTGTATAACAGAATTGATACATTCTTTCAGATATAAAATATGTCTCGGGGTTGCGAAAGGAAGAAGTCCTGGTGGGAACGATGCTGCTCTTGTTGCTCCCGAGGTGAAGAAGTTGATGACTGTGTGAGAGCACCAGGATACAGACCTGATAGACCTTCTGATAGAAATGTAAATGGCGACTGCAGTCCAGATGATGATACAATTCCAGAATGGAGCAGACATCCAGGGGATGACAGAAACAATGAAAGACCAAACAGAAACACTGACCCTGGACAACCAGGAGGCAATGATAATCTGCCAGCAATGCCCACAGGTAAAGATACCATGTTATATTCTCATAAACCTTTATTTCCTGCTGTACCCCCATCTTAATGCCATTCATTTAAAATCCCCTGTAGAGATGAGCGAGCACTCTCGAATAAGTCAGTTACTCGAGCGAGCCTCTCGAGTAACTGCATTCTTGTCCGAGTGTGCTCGGGGGGCAGCGGGGGATAGCGGGGGAGACAGTGAGAGAGATTTCTCTCCCCCACCCCCTGCTCACCCCCGCCGCTGCCCCAGAGCACGCTCGGACAAGAATGCAGTTACTCGAGAGGCTCGCTCGAGTAACTGACTAACTCGAGCGTGCTCGCTCATCTCTAATCCCCTGTGATTGACTTTGGAAATAAATTCATATTTACATAATTAAGCTCCTGAAAGACACTTTCTAAGATCTGTCACTTTTTGGATTTTTAGGTACTTTGAAAATTCAAAGCGTTGATTTACTTAAGTCTCGGACTGGAGAAAATCGTCGTTCTCATCATACTGATGAATATGAATGTGATGAGCTGATTATAAGGAGAGGACAACCCTTCCAGATGTGTGTCACCTTCACAAGGCCATTCAACCCCAAGAGTGACCAAGTCTGTGTCATTCTGCAGCAAGGTGAGTGAGAAGCCGCTGGTAAATGTATAGTATTTTAATAGGGTTCATAAAATGCATTGAGTCATTAGGAGTTTGCTTGCTGACTAACTTATTTTATATCAATGAATCTTGTAAATTCCTACATATGAAATGCATTCTCTCTTGGGCTATGCTTGGTTTTGGGCTTATGATGATCTACTGAGTCACACCTCTTCCACCCACGTTTGAGGAGTTCTCAGTATGAAGATATGTGGATAATTACTACTAATGATAATAAATGGCTTGCTTACAACATCCTTATCTTTAAAGTCACTGCCCGTGTATAAGAGGACTGAAAAATAGGCTCTGCTACGATGGTCTTTTTGTACGATACTCCATCCTTAGCAGCAATACATGCCGCTATATTTTATTGACATATAACATGGTACACTATACTTTATGTTGGGTCATCAATTGAAGCTGGTTGTCATTCTCTTTCAGGAAATTCCCAAGCAATCACTGTGCCTTTTGTCAAGGAATTTGACGAGGGTGGCTGGGGATGCCAACTGTCTGAAGCTAGCGGACAAAACGCCATAATATGGGTGAATACCTCTGCCCAGGCTGCGGTGGGCATATACCAGCTCAGTGTTGTGAGTGGGGCAGGAACTTACAATGACTCTAAACTCAAGGTCTACGTCCTGTTCAATGCCTGGTGTCGCAGTGAGTATGACCGGCTTTAATATTAAACCTATATTTCTTTTTAGTGTTTTTCCTATTCATTCTACCGTATATCTAAACTCCGATGGGTCCTGGTGCAAAAACGCAGCTGGGGCCCTCCACCTAAAGTTTGTTGTGATTCAACCCCTTTAATGGTCTTGTGATTGACACAGCGCACCATCTTTTGTACCCCAACTACTCAGAGTATGTGCGTTATGAGTTTCTACATGCAGCATGTACTGAGAGGCGTTGGATAAGAGGAGTTCAGTAGAAGGAGAGTCGATGTACCCAAGCTGCCATATGTTACATTGTATCAGGTAGAAGACCATTAGAGGAGTAGCATCATCACAAGGAATGGCTCTAATAAGCCTTCTTATTTGCCAATGAAAACTTGTAAATTCAACTTTATGCCTTGCTCATCTGATGAAAACTTTCTTGTCATCCATGGGACCTGCTTTATTATTTTCTGTTGCCCCTGATGCCCTAATGAGGTCCAGATGTGTAGTTTTCCCGGCATTTGCGCATTGTTTCACCGTTTCCCTTGCATATTTGCACACCTCTCATAGAAGACCAACTGCCTGTTTAAATTGAATGATATACCGGCAGACCAATGATGATTTTTAGGTCAATTTATCACTGATCTGTCGTTAACTGCTTGCGTTCACACTGCACAATTATTCTGAAAATCACTCGATCTAGTGAGCAATTTGCTTGATAATCAGGCCGAGTAGAAGAGGCTTTATTACATAATGGACAGCTTAACACAGTGTTTATCTATTAAGCCGTGCTACTTGAAAAGCTGAGCGACTGTGCCAACTCCCTGTTATCTACTGTATGTTTGCTCTCTGCACCAAACCAAAGAGAGATAAGAAGTTTGAAATAACGTAATTTCTCTTATTTGCGATTATCTTGCAGCCTAGTGAAAGAAATTTTGACTTAGACTCCTTCTACACAGAGCGATGAATCATTTGTACAAGCGAAGGATAACTGAGTTCGATCGTTCGCTTGTGCGGCCTGTTTATACAGAAAAATCATTCCCAATTCATTCCCAAATCATTCAGTTGTTCACATTTGCTATACCAGTAAATGGAAATGACTAAATAATCGCTGTTCACATGCTATGAAGTGCGAATGATTATTTTTATGTCTGCGCAAGGGTGCTTTTGCACCCGACAATCTGCTGGGTGCAGATACCCTATAGGTCATCCCAGTGATAATTGTTCGTGTGCTTCTACACAGGAACTATTATCACTAGTGAATGGAGGTGGAGTGGGTCTGGGGATCGTTTTGGACAACCAGCCTCCATTCACAGTAAGCATAGAGAAACTGAACAATCAATGAGAAGCAGATCTTTCTTGTGTTGGGGGTTCAAGAACCCAATCACAACTCTGATCCCAATAGCCATGCCACAGTTCCATTATATTCTACATCGCTCCTTATCTAGTTTGCAAAAAATTGTGTTTTTCCTAGTTTTTGTACACATTAATGAATAACTTCTTCCTTTGTCTTTAGTGGATTCTGTATTCATGGATAATGAGGCATGGAGGCAAGAATATGTTCTAAATGAAATTGGAAGAATTTACTATGGCACAGAACATCAAATTGGAGAACGTTCCTGGAATTATGGACAGGTGAAGAACACTATCAATAGCGACTATGGCATCTAAGGAGTTTGATAGAGGAAGGAGGGGCTCCCTTTGTCAGCCCATCAGTGCCCCCAGTAATGACCAGTGGGTGTTAATGGTCTACTATAGCAGTGTTGGACCTAACTATTAGGCCAGGTCACATACTTTGCCTAATCAATAGAACACAGAGAGAACACTTTGGAAAACTAATAATCCAAAGCATTAATTAAGCGATCAAGAGATCAATGCTTCAGGTCCCCTAGCAATACAAAAAAAATTAGACTTGATAAAGTGTCAGGATCTTGCATTGATAGCATGGTTGGCAATGACAAACTTCCCTGTCGGTACAGGTATAAACTGCAACTTGATGGTATTTTATTTCATCCAACAAAATAAGTGCTTTCCAACATTAATGACTCACAGCAAACAAAATGTACAATAAAAAAACCTGCCCACCTGGGCACTAACTACACATACACATGTTTCTACCTGGTTAGTACAGGGTTCACATAATCAGACCTCTCCAACTACTAGTCTGTGGCTTTGTAGTTTGTGCCTTTAAACTGGACTCAACACAGTCCTTAAAAAGCCAGTAATGAACTCAGTATTTTTACCGGGGTAACCAAGACCTACTGCCACCTTTCTGAGAGTTCATTAAAAATCCAGACACAGAAAACCCAGTTATATAATGGGGAGTGCCCCACACCCTGCCTTACAATGCTGTGGCCACTGTCACAAGCAGCCTGGGAACTGTGGTGTGTAGCCCTGCCCCACCTAGTCTGGTACTCGGTCAGGACAGGGCGCAGGGAGACGGGAGACCAATGCTTCCCAGTAAGTGTTTTTCAAGTGCTGTGGTGCTGTGATGAGGTCCCCTCCTCCAGCCATTGCCAGAGGACTTTTAAGTATTCCAGCAACCATATTGGGGACCCCACAGAAGCCGGGTCCCCAATATGGTAGACACTGACAAGAGCCAGATATTGTGGATACTGGAATGACACTGATGACTCAAGAGTCACAGACTATAGGAACAAGCCATGTTTCAGAGAAAGACAAAGACAGCGTGGAGGGAGGCTCACTTCCTGCATGGGATTCGGTCCTGAAAGAAGACAACATGGTAGACCTAGATGCAAAGATGCCAGACACTTGAGGTTGGCCTTGAATGACTCACTTAGAGTGCACACACTTTATGGACTTTGTAGACTATGGCAGACGAACATGATTATTAGCTTGAGGGTTTATTATGTGTTCATGTTTGTACTAGGCATTGGGGGAGTTAAGGTTGTGTGTTGCATTTTGCGGAGGTAATGATAGAAATGTACCGAAATAGGAAGGTGTAGAGGTGCTATTCACCAAAGAGAAGCTATAATAGGAAAGTGATGTTCTATTGTTTGGATGTACCATTCGCACCTGCGATGTGTGGAGTCCATGAGTAGGTGGAGCTCTGGATTTACATGTAAATGAGAGAGATGGTCTGCATCATGTGCAGATGTTTTACACCTACGGTGCATGAGGCTGTGAGGATAGTGTGATAACACAGACCTGGAAAAGTTTAGTAAATAATATGCCGATGGAGATGTAAAGATTTAGTTTGGGTTCTAGTACCTTGCCTTTCCGAAAATGCTAACACTGTAACTGTGACTTCCGGTTCAAGTTTTTTTGCAAGGTTCAAGTTCTGAGCCCTACTATGGAGCAAAAATAATGTTGTGGTTATAGTTCATCCTGAACCCGTTTTCACATCCCCACCTGCGATAGTTACAAAGTTTGCTAAGGAAACCCAGTTGTCCAGGAAAGCCTCTCTCAAAAATTAAATAACAAAATCCCCCTTTTTCAGTTATTTTGCTTTTTTGAAAAATACATCAACCATGCCCAACAGACTATAATGGGGGTCAAGCAAATTTTGATTGTGTCCGTAATTTTACTGGAACAATAGTGCAGCATGTTGCATTATTTCCCCCAGCTTTTTTCTAATTGAGCCTCCATCACAGATGTGAATGAAGCCTTAGAACAATAGGAACATTTGTAATATTTATTGGTAAAATATTTCCTCTTATCAAATAATGCCTATAATTCAAAAATTGCTCTTTTTAACCTACAGTTTGATAGGGGAGTTCTGGATTCTGTAATGTACATACTGGACCGTGGAGGACTCTCACCTTCATCCAGATGCGATCCCATAACTGTTACCCGAGTTATATCTGCTATGGTGAGGATTTGCTGTAATTCAAGAACAATTTAAAATGAATGTATTGTCCTAGAAGTATAAGATAAAAGAAATACAAATGGGACAATCTACGTCTGCTCTATAAGCCATGACTTACCAGCCTCTCCCACTTTCGTGTTGCAGGTGAATTCCATGGATGATAACGGTGTTGTTGCAGGAAGCTGGTCTGGTGAATATGCTGATGGGGTGAATCCTGTTGCTTGGGTCGGCAGCGTGGATATTCTGCTCCGATATCACCAAACTGGAACCCCTGTAAAATATGGTCAGTGTTGGGTGTTTGCTGCTGTCACAACAACAGGTAAGAAACATTAATTAATATCCTCAAATCAATTAATTTAGAGAGTTTTTAGTTTTACCCCTTTTGAATATGTATAGAGCCACCAGAGGTCCCAACTTAGATGTAATGATCCTTTCAGGGCTTTATAGTAGAATCCCTTTTCGGTTAGCAGGGTCCCCGGGTGACAAGCTGATCACAACAGTCAACTTTAATCTGTAGGGGAACCAAACAGCAAGTGTTCAATTTCCCAGCAGCGTCATCACAGGGAAAATGAAGCATTATTATACCTTTCCAATTGAAGTCAATAGACTGTCCTTGCATGACACAAATGTGCAGAGAGAGTTCCTCTTTGTAGACTTAATGAAAGTAAAGATAAATTAATGATGTAATTTGGGGAATATGTTTTGTACTATATTTACCCTTTAAACACTAAAATAGGTTTCAGGACATCTCATCCAAATTTTTTCATCCAATCCATAGATTTTATACGTTGCTTTCCTCATCCACTAGGAGATTTCATCCAATTTCTTTCGTACAATCCACATTTCGTCCAATAGCTTTCCTCGTCCAGTAAGACATTTGACAGTTCGCCATTGATACTTTATGCCATACTTAAGAAAAGAGACGTGTGTTCTCCTCTTGAACATATAGTCTATATGAAATCATTGTCCGAAGGACGACTTCGGACATCGTCACCTCTTGACCTAATACTGTAGTAAAAAAGTTGTAATTTCAAACATTTTTAACTGATCACATGATGGTGACATCATCACAGGTCCTGTAGTGCAGGCGCTGAAGGGCCTGTGATGACGTAAATTATATACAGATCAATAGATATTTTAAATGAAGAAATAAGCAAAAACAAGGAAGGCCTTTTGCCATTCGAGCCTAGAGAAGCCCCTTCCCAACTCTTTCTCTCAAGCCCCAGTGTAGCTCGGGAGAGTGTTCCCTGCCTCGCCGGCTAGTAGCAACCCGTATATTACCGAGATCCCATGTCAATTGGGGATGATGACATGCACAGAGCTTCGTCATACAAATTATACCTCCTAAATGAAATACAATGTCACAAAAAAACAATGTCAGAATTTGCAGAGTTATTCTATGTTAAATTGACACATGCCAGATTTCTAAAAATTGGCCTGGTCATTAAGCTGCAAACAGGGCTGGTCACTAAGGGGTTACAACAAGTGGCTCAGAATACTTTTGTGCTTCCAAAGATAAGTGGATAAAATCTAGGTTGGACATAGTGATATGTAGGACAAATTGACATTGGACAAATTGTCTGCCTGGACGAGTTTTTCCTTGAATAAACTCTTTAAAGGACAAGAAATCTTGGACCAACTGCCCTCAAACCCTCAAAAATGTCCTTTGGGGGGATACAGTTTATCAAACAGTATTTTGCTAAGCAAACTTGTCCACCAGCAAAGCCTCATACACTCACTTCTTCTTCCAGTGCTCCGCTGTCTTGGAGTCCCGGGACGTACTGTTACCAATTTTGCCTCAGCTCATGACACTGATGGAAATCTAACATTTGATGTCTATTTTGATGAAGACATGAAGCCATTGGAGGATAAAAACAGCGATTCTGTCTGGTGAGCATCAAAAGCCTTACATACTTCACCTTACATACTAAAGCTAGTGTATTTTGTATAACTATACCGTGAAACCTCCTTGAGACGACCACCCAAAATTAGGGTGAAAAATGTTCCTCTCATAGAAGAGGCGAATATAAATAAAATGTAAGGGAATTGAAGAACTGTCCCTGAAAATCTGGTCTGAGTAAATGGTTGGTCTTCTCAAAGAGATGTTTTCTTGGAAGTTTAACTGTATATAGAATGATGCCATCAGTCATTTGCTATGGAAAGCAAGCGGAATAAACCTTATGGGTATTAACATTTATATGCTAATCTATCAAGGAATTATCACTGTTGGAATGACTGCTGGATGACCCGGCCTGACCTGCCCTCAGGATATAATGGATGGCAAGCCATTGATGCCACACCTCAAGAGACCAGCAATGGTAATTAACAGTCATATAGTGTCTTTATTTGATCTGTTTGTCAGTTTTACCTACAAACTCTACTATACGGAATTCTGGCCCGCTGTACCCCTCTAACTATACTTATGGCTCTTCTTTTTCAGGTATTTACTGCTGTGGTCCTTCTCCTGTCCTCGCCGTCAAGAATGGTTTAGTGAATATTAAATATGATACTCCTTTCATTTTCTCAGAGGTAATTATATGAGTAACCTGTGGTTTTAATAACTAATTCAGTTACATTTTTAACACTTTTTAGTATTAAAGTATTAACTGCCAATCAACACAAGAATTGGTTTGAGATGACGGTAATATGGCTGCATTATAACATCCAGCCATCATATTATGGCTGCAACACCTTGGACCTTTCTTGGTTCAACTGGACCTCACTTAGATATTCATAAAATTAAAGCTCATGGCCATAGGAAATCAATACTATTGTGAGATCAACATTTAGAGAGTTGTTCACTAGGAAATATTACGAATTTTACCTTAAATCTGTAGTTTTATTTGAATGAGCAATTTGTAGAAGTGAAAATAGACTTTAGCTGACTGTTGTGTTCAATGCAGGTGAACAGTGACAAAGTATTTTACCAAAGAATGCCAAATGGTAAATTTAAGAAGGTTCATGTAGAAGAACGAGCAGTTGGACATTGTATCAGCACCAAAGCAGTGGGATCTAATGGAAGAGAGGACATCACTTACCTCTACAAACATCCAGAAGGTAACTAGATGACATCTTCTGCATTAACAGAGGCTGATGTGAGAACAAAGATTGAACAATGAGTTTTGAAGTCTTTTCCACTCAGAAGACTCATTTTATCATTTTACCAGTGTCCACACCGGGGACATTTTTTTGTCTGAGGGCCACACTGTCAGATTGAACCAATCCCAAAGGCCGCAATAAAAAGAGGCGTATTACCATCTGAGACATTTATGGCATGGCCCTAGTTCAACTCCAATGGCTGGGAGCCAGAAAGGAAGAGGCCATGTATACATATGGCTCACTACATTGTAGTTTATGAATGCCTCCAGGGGCGTAACTATAGAGGATGCAGGGGATGCGGTTGCACCCGGGCCCAGGAGCCTTAGGGGGCCCATAAGGCCTCTCTTCTCCATATAGGGAACCCAGTACTATGAGCAAGCATTATAGTTGGGGGCCCTGTTACAAGTTTTGCATCGGGGCCCAGAAGCTTCAAGTTACGCCTCTGAATGCCTCTATACTCCCATAAGCTATAATGGACATAGCCGCATGCATGCCTGGCTACCTCTCCATCTCGTCTACTTATTTCTGAAGTGCCACACAGGGACCAGGAAACCCCCAATCTAGCAACAAATGGGGGTTACAACGAGGGTCATTCCCTGCTCCTGAACTATGCACCACTCCTATTCTCACATATGAAAAATACATGTGAGTAGCAACTAGACACCGACAAGCATGTCTATGACCAGAAGGTTGGGGGCAGTACAGTATAGCATTGCGAGCCACATGTGGCTTCCAGGCCACAGGTGTGTAGCCCTGTCTTACAGGACAAGGCCCACAACTTTTATAAAATGAGACCTCAAAACTTTTAATGATGAATCTCTCCTAACTAATGTTTTCATACAACCAGGATCCGCAGAGGAGCGTAAAGCAGTCAGCACAGCCGCGCAGTTAGGTGGTAAACCATTGGCAGAGGTGGAAGCAGAAGACACAGGAGATGTCTCACTTACCATTGAATCACAGGATGGAGTATCCATGGGCAGTGATATTAATGTCCGTATCTCATTGAGGAATGGTAGCGGAAGCCGTCGTAAAGTGTCCTTATCAATGGCAATTGCTGTTATGTATTACAATGGAGTCTGCAAAGAGTCATTCAAGAGGGAAGACTGTAGTGCATCATTGAACCCAGGAGAAGGTAAATTATACGACGTCATTTCTGCATATTCTTAAAAGATTATTCCCATCTTATAAAGTGATAACATATCATTGTCACTATATGATTGATGGGGGGGGGGGGGGTGACCTCTGGGACAGGGGCTAAGTAGTGGTCACTGCATAGTCACTGCTATCATAAAAGCAGCTGCTTACTGTCTATTAGATTGCATGAAAAGGGCTAAATTATTAAATATAGGATACTACAATGGTTGGATTGTTGGAGGGACATAAGGATGCTCTATAATAAGCTAATTTAGAGCAAGGGGCCCATATACTGTTCCTACACAAGGTTCTGCACCTATCTTTGTCTTTGTTTTAAAGATTTTATTCCCTATAATTTTTCTTCCATAGCCAAAGCAGTTGGAATGACAGTAGCTTACAATGAGTATCGTGGTCAGCTGGTGGATCAGTCAGCCATGATGTTAACTGTGTCTGGAATTGTGCAAGAAACTGGACAGAAGTTAGCCACACAGCACACGTTCAGGATACGGACCCCAGATCTCCTCATCAAGGTATCAAAGATTCTGCATGTTTGTAAATAGCATTCATGTATAATTAAATATTATAATACTGGAACTTTCCCTTGTAACAACAGAAAATGCAAGACCCGTACCCACATCATACAACAGACGCCGTCCACATACCCAACATACAACAGAACTATATAATCACTGACGTTTTCTCCTGCATAACATGAACGAACGATTCTCATTTGTCGTTGTCTCGCGTTTAGATCGATTATCGTTTACATTTTTGCTCGTTTGAGTAATTTTTTGAACAATAATCGTAATGTCTAAAAGGACACTAAAGGTGCATTTACACACACAGATGATCGCTCAAAATTAGTCAAAAACTGACAGCTTTGAGCGATCAGTTTGCATTAGCTACTAATGGGCTAATCAGACCTTTAGCACTTCATTGCATGTATTTAGAGAACAGTTGGTGGTCTGTTCTCTAAACACATCACTATTGTTCTCCAGCGGGACAGCAGCTGTTAAAGAATGTTATCAGCTGTTATCAGCGCTGCCCGCGGAGAACACAGCATGCGGTCTGTCTTATCGTCCTGAGGGACCAGGATTTCATGCAGACCTGAAGTCAGCGATGGACGAAAAGTGGACGAAAAGTGCACGGTAAGTGCACGATGGGCACACATTTACAAACAACGATTATCGCTCAAAAGATGGCTTTGGAGCGAATTTTGAACGATAATCATTGCATGTAAAAGGGCCTTAAGTCCTATAAGTCTAGTTTATCATTATTTAAATTCCGTGCTCTTGCTCTCATTTGTCATCCTGCCTATTTTAAATGTAAATTAATCAGGCTGTCTCTGACCTGTTGTGAATAATTATGTTTCCTGATGTATCAAATAGCCTTGAAAACTTGCATATATAATTTTTCTGGTTACCCCTATAATGTTTAGTTTTTTTTATACAAGAGTATTTAATATTATAAAACTGCCTCGGGAGATATGTGTCAGCAGTATTCAATTACCAGCAGTAATGAATATCATCCTATGACTGTTACAGGTCCATGGTGAAGCAGTCGTTGGTCAACAAATTTTGGCAGAAATCATATTCCAGAACCCTCTCCAAACTACTTTGCACAATGGCTGTTTCCATGTGGAAGGACCTGGCCTGCAGAGGCCAAAGATTGTACAAGTTGGGTAAGTAAATCACTGTGATATTAATTTTGAGATGTTCCATGCTGTATTACATGAGATACTGTTCCAGGGCTTTAAAATTATTATTCAGTGCCAGCCCACTACTGCATGACAGAATAAGATCCAGTTATGAATAAATAAGACCTTTGATTCAGTTGGTGGAAATGTAATTCTGCCCTAAATAACTGATTTGTTAGACTATGGATACAGTTTTGGGTGGCAGGGTATTATAAAAGTGCAAAGATGAGCAACATCATTAATCTAAGGAATGCAATTAAAGAAAAATTAGAGGAGCGAAGGCTCGAAAAATTGTCTTACAAGTCTATGTATAAATATCAAAGTATTATATAAAGATCTTTAGAAAAATACTGTCTATAACTAGGAAAGTTCATAGTCACCCATGGAGAGAGCTGTTAAGTTTGTACGAGGCATAGCTAACAGCGTCCCTCATGGACATTGCAGATACCTTTCACCTAGACATTATTCTTCTCCACGATGGACAAATATAGAAGTATATGTATATAAACCTCAAAGCATGGGGAACACAGAAGGGGTTCAAAAAAACTAACAAAAATACTGTGGTGGGAACACTCTCCCTAACTGGCTTCGGCTTGGTAGACCCTGCCTAAAAGTATGACAGGAATGACCAAAGTCTTGAACCTAGGGTACCTAACTTGTCTCTAGACGGAGGATATGGAAGGATATATAGCAGATGGAAATGTTATCTGCATATATATATATATATGTCTATATATATATATATATATATATATATATATAGACATATATATACACACATATAGCAGAGCTAGGCAAAAGGTGCATAAACCCTACAGTAAAAGAGTCACTGCTGGTATTTAGCTGCAGACAACTGCTGCAACACCTGACACCTCAGACAGGAACATAACCAGCAGCCATGTGGAGGCAGGCCCAAAATAAATAAACTTACATTATAGCTGATTGGTCAGCTAATGGAAACACCTCCCTGTTGACCAATCAGTTCATACACCACAAGGAATATTGTAGTAGCGAAGAGAAGGGAACATTAAACACTGAGGGATTTCCGACAGACAACACCTAAGGAAACTTTTGCAGTGAAAGGAAAGAGGCAATTACTGGTACTTGGTACTGGGCACTGAATGATAGGGAGCATGCGCTGATGTTGCTATCAGGTGGGTTGGGTCTGACATCATGACGCCACTCTGGCTCCATTTCCTGATTATGGCCACTGCACCAAAACATCACTCCAATCCCAAAAGAAGATTTGGTGTTCCTTGTGCATGTGACCTCTCAGCCAATCACAGACTTCAGAATCACCACTGAAACCTGTGATTGGCTGAACAGTATGCGAATGCTGAAGCTTCTTCCAGGATTGGAGTGGTGATGACCGAAGCTCCTGTATGGATCAGGGGGCACTGAATAATGTGAGACTGTACCTTATTGCTTTATCTTACACCATTCCCTGCCACTATTATACTTTCAAACAATAACACAATCAACATAAGAATATCATGAATGCTATTGTCTCTATTATCTGACACTATATATATTTACTTTCTTCTACAGAGATGTTGGGCCATTGAAGACTATTTGTATCACCGAACGATTTACACCTCGCCGTCCTGGCCGGCGTCAGCTTATGGCAAGCTTTGAGAGTAATGAGATGAGTCAAGTACATGGAGTCACTGAAATTACAGTCCAAGGATGATCTCATTCTTAGCCAAATCCAGTTTTATTCAGAACCTACCTGTATTAATTGTTCAGTATTATCTGATGCCATGTGAGCAGAATATTGTCCTCGGACTCTTAAAAACAAATACTGAATATTCCTGTTTTCGATCATTAATCTTTCTAGTATAGCACATTATCCAAAGAGACTACTGTGACAGTGGACACTTGCCAGAATCCTAGTAGAAAACACTGTAAGCAGAGGCGTAACTTGACGCTCCTGGGCCCAATGCAAAACCTGGAACGGGGCCCCCAACTATAATGCTTTATTCATAGTACTGGGCTCCCTATATGGAGAAGAGAGGCCTTATGGGCCCCCTAAGGCTCCTGGGCCCTGGTGCAACCGCATACCCTTCATCCTCTATAGTTACGCCCCTGACTGTAAGCAATTTCTTTAATCTGATTTAAGAACCCGGCCAATACAATGCTTTACATACTGCATACTGTTAACGAAAAAGTAACTTATTACATTTACTTAGTTCTTTCTGGAAAAATGTGACTTTACAGGTATGTAGTATTCACAAACACAATCCATAGAACTGTGCTGCAGGGACATGCGTAGCAGAAGAAATCAATGCTGTCCCAATTGAAATGTACACTTACCTCAAATTACAATTGTATCTATTTGTCACATTTTGGTCTAATGTAACAAAAGTCCTTTATATGGAAATGCAGGAAGTAGTACAATATGCATTATCTTCCAACTGTGAGTCTTAACCTACCATTCTGAAATCTGTAAATATCTGTAGCACCTAGCATATAATTTATAGCTCTGTCATGCTTATTATTTATGATTTCAATGACCAAATAAGAGGTGTAAATGCCACAAGGGCCAAAGCTACAATCATCCTACATACGCATCTGCCCATTATGTAGTACACCCATTTTTTTCTCATCCATCCACTAATAACTGAGCAAGAAGCTGGTTATTTTACATCTATAATGTACGTCCTATGTCTTTTTATAATATGAAAGTAATAGTGTTATGACACTCCATGACGAATTTAGCCTTCAACAATGTACAGGTATAGCAGAACTAGACTAAGCAATTGGGATTGTCTCAACGGGGAGGTTTTTGAATCATGACAGCTCTTTGATAAATTGTAATGAGGTAGCTTTACCTGCAGTCTGGATTTACACATTGTAATAATACATTGGTTTGAGCAGAACCTGGTAATCATGGTATGCCAACTAACAGAACCCGCCTGTTACACCTGTATGTGCAATGTGCATGTATTAATAGGGAATAGCACATGGTTGTGTTTTTCTAACCAGTCTTTATCCATTGATGTGACTGCACAGACAGACTGTGATGAGACAAAACACTGGATTTAACGGTGCAGTTTTATTTGTTAAATATATTTTATTGTTTAAATAAACATTTTATATTAATCTCTAAGTGTTTTGCATGGTTTGTTGTGTGATTTAATTCTATAAAAACACAGTAGTATACATTATCCCGAACTGAATTTTTGGGGAAAACAATTTATGCAGTTTTTCAAGTCTGACCAGTGTTGAGAGATCTGTCTTTAATTGCCCACCTCTGTTGCCAAAGTCAACAGCTTTGAATATAGAAATTCTATTTACGTTACTCTGTTCCAACCTGGTGATGTCTAATTTGTTCTGTGGCTACTGAATATAACATATAATGGTTTCATTATGACAGCCAAAAGCTGAGCACAGCAGTTCTTTATACACCCTGCTTGAGAACATACAATTTAATTTAGGGCAGGGGTTTAATATTTAAAGCATACTTGTTTTAAAAAATAACATCACAATCACTAATTAGGCTACTGTAGATGTGTATTCAGTGTGGTGCAGCTCCATTGCCTCTCCCACAGTGTACATGTCACAGGTTGAGGCAAAGAAAGTGCAACATCATCCCCTACTCCTCGTCTTCTACTTTTTACCGGAAAAAGATTTTATTTGGTGATAAAGTTTCTGAACATTTAATGTGCATGGAGACTGTAGGGATGGAGAGGTAAACTATAGGCTAGAAGGTGAGAAATATCCACTGCTGGTATTGGTGTATCTTGTCTCCACCAGAAGAATGTGACAGGTGAGAGGATGGAAGTCTGTAAGCAGCGGACACATTGCAGCGCTGATAGGAGGCTGACGGGGAGAGTCTCCATGGGGAACGCACTACGCCAGGAGCCGGTAGGTGATGTCTTCCAGGGGGGGTGATGATGTTACAGCGGCAGAGATGAAATGGCAGGGGTGGGGTGAGAATGACAGCGCCAGAGGCAGGAGGGGAGATGGCAGACCGCATAGGAGAGCTGAAGCCAGCAGGCAGTGAGTCACAGGGTCGGCAGTAGCGGAGATGGGATTTTGCACCTGGGGAGATGATTGGCACCTATTTTCCTGCCCAGCCAATGAAGTTGAGGGCATTGGTTGTGGGCGTGGATTTTGTCTCCACCCATTCTTCTGGTGGAGACAAGATACACCAGTACCTATGCTGCTTCCCCAAAATAAGTTATATTGGAAAATGTTATGCTTTTACATGTGCTATGCATTTACATAAAACAAGTTGTAGCAATGAAACAGCGTTTAGTTCTAATTCACATCTTCATCAGCAAGACTTGAATGAAAAATCCAGTAAAATAAGCCATCCTAATACATAGTCACATAGTGTGTAAGACTAGAGATGAGCAAGCGTACTCGGAAAAGCACTACTCGCTCGAGTAATTTGCTTTATCCGAGTATCGCTGTGCTCGTCCCTGAAGATTCGGGTGCCGGCACGGAGCGGGGAGCTGCAGGGGAGAGCGGGGAGGAACGGAGGTACGATCTTTCTCTCCATCTCTCCCGCCCGCTCTCCCCTGCTCCCCGCTGCGACTCACCTGTCAGCCGCAGCGGCACCCAAATCTTCAGGGACGAGCACAGCGATACTCGGATAAAGCAAATTACTCGAGCGAGTAGTGCTTTTCCGAGTATGCTCGCTCATCCCTATGTAAGACATACATCCATCTAGTTCTATTACCAATCCCCCCCCCCCCTCAACCCGAATTGTGATCCAGAGGAAGGCAGAAAACTCAATGAGGTTGAAATCAATTTTCTCCATTTATGGGATAACATTTCCTTCCCGATTCCAATCTGGCAAACAAAATAATGGCTGCATCAACAACCCTACTGCAGTAATCAGTGACTATAACATGTAATACTGCTACAACAAGAAAGGTGTCCAGGCTCCTGTTGAACTCTTTTAATGAATTTGCCATCACCACATCCTTAGCCAGAGAGTTTCATAGTCTTACTGCTCTCCCAAGTCCTTTTCCATGTCAGTTTTACCCAGTATTTTACCATTTAAGGTGCTTTTACATGTAACGATTATCATTCAGATTTCCACAATCAAGTGGGAATGAACGACTGCCTGCTTACTGTGAATGCAGGTGGGCAGACAAGAACAATCCCTGGCCCGCTCCGCTTCTATTTAATCAGCAAAGGTTGTTTCTGCGTAAAATCACAGGAATGATTATCGCTAGAACAACCTGTCAGGCATTTGTTGCCCATCAGGTCGTCTGATGTAAAAGCATCCTCAGTGCTTAATGGTGACACGTATTCCTCCTACCCACATGCAGAACCTTACGTTTATCAGTGTTAAACCTCATTTTGCCACTTTTTTGCCCAAGCCCCCAATTTATTTAGATCCATTTACAACAGCAGTTTGTTCTCTCTTGTGTTAATTACTTTACATAGTTTTGTATCATCTGCAAATATTGAGATTTTACTGTACAAGCCCGCCACAATGTCGATAATAAATATATTAAAAAGACTACAGCCCAATACTGCCCCCTGTGGTACCCCACTGATGACCCAATGATAGTATGTACCTTTTTTAACCCCCCTCACCCCTTACTTACCCACTTACGCACATTCTCACCCAGACCAAGTATTCTCATTTTATATACCAACCTTTAATGTGGCACAGTATCAAACGCATTGGAAAAACTAACATGTACAAGATCCAATGGCTCTCCCCAGTCCAGTCAAGAACTCACCTACTCGTAGAAGCTGATCAGGTTGGTGTCAGGGAGCTGGGGTCCGGGTAACTGAAAGTACCTGAAACTACCCGCAACCCCTGTCCCTACCTACTTGCCCCCCTAAGCTAAGCCCTAAGGCGACAGCTGGGCGACAGTCCCTAGGCTCACTAAGGATGTGGGGCAGCAGTCAGACTCACAAACAAATACAGTAAACAAACAAACACAAACGCAGGTCAGGCAATCCGGGTCGGCAACAGGAGAAGGCGAGGTACCAGGGGTCAGGCAAAGGCAAAGTCAGGTCCGAAGCAAGCAAGTCGCAGCAGGGAATCAAATACAGGAAACACGGGGGTAGCTGGAGACCAAACATAAAGCAGACAGTGCAGAGCAAGCGCGCCTGGGTGTCATGGCAATGGGGACGCGGCGCGGGACGGCACCCTCCGCATCCCCAGCAACCCAGCTACCTAGGCGCCTGCTCCCTTAGCACAGGATCGTGCGCCTGGAGCCAGCGTGCAGTATTACAGCAGCCAGGGGAAGTCACAAATACTGGGGCTCCTCTGCGCCGCACCCTCGCAGCCCGGGTATTAGGACTGGCGGTGCGGGCACAGAGACCCCAAGAGCTGCTGGTCCTGACAGTTGGTTTTATAGGAGCAGCTCCTCATAAAACCCATGCTGATATGGAGTTATACAGGTATTTTCTTTGAGGTCCTCCAGGATATCATCTCTTAGAAACCCTTCAAACATTTTCCATACAAATGTAAGACTTACCGGCCTGTAGTTTCCAGCTTCATTTTATAATTGTCCATTAGCGACACCTTCAACTTTTGGAAAGTACAATGTTTGATAGGCACTATCTAAACAAGTTTGGGTGGCTGCCTAGGAACAAGTACTGCAGGCAGTCACCTAGCGTCATACATATACTTTTATATTTTACTACCAAACACCTCAAATTTGAACTCATCCATCCACAGCACTTTGTTAAAATCCTCTATAGTCCAATTCTTGTGTTAGATAACTCAGCAGAAAGTCTACATTAAGTGGGATTAGAGTAGTTACTGGACAGAGTAAAGGCCTATTTACATGCAACGATTATCGCTCAAAAGCCATCGTTTGAGCAGTAATTGTTGTGTGTAAGTGCTCCCATCTTTCACTCTTCGGCTGAATGATGATTTTTAGGTGAGCATAAAATCCATTGTTCAGCTGGAGAGAAGATAATACAGACCGCATGCTGTGTTTGCTGTCTACGGTTCTGTTTTGTCCATGAGAACATTGTATTCAGCTTGCAGTGGCACAGCAGAACAAAGGAGCTGAATGCAAAGAACAGACCACCTGCTGTTCTTTGCATACAGCTCCGCAGGCTCATTTACATGCAAATGAAGGTGATAAGCTGCTAATGGACATTAGTGTCCATTAGAAGTTTATGCAAAACAAGTGCTTAAAACCCTGAACGATTATCTTTGCATGTAAATGGGCCTTAAGCCTATTCATAGAACCTGAAAAGGCAACATTAAAGTCACGGCACCCCCATAGATGTTGGGGGTAGTTTTGATCAGTTAAGGAGGACTTGGTTAAGAAATTTAATTTGAGAGCTGTGCAGTTTTATTGAATGGGCAAAGTACCCATGAAACCCACATGTCCAATCTCATCTCCTTAATTGAAGCATCTTTTGCAAATTAGTCATTAACACAGGGGTTCACTTACTTTTTTCCCTGCACTGTGGATTTTTACATAATGTGCTCAATAAAGGACATGAGTGGTACCACTGTTTATGTGTTATTAGTTTTGTAAGATTGTGTTTGTCTATAACTGTGACTTGGATAAAAATAAGACCACATTTTATTAGTCACAATAATAATAATCCTTATTTGTATAACGCCAACATATTCCGCCACGGTTACATGTAGTAATCAGTTGATGGAAACAGTAGAGGTGAGGGTAGAGTCTGGTGCAGGGGAGGCCAATCAGCAAAGAGTTGCAATAATCGAGCCGGGAGTGGATGTGGGCAACAATAAGCGTTTTTAGTGTGTCTGCAGTGAGAAAAGAGCGGATTCTTGCGATGTTCTTGAGGTGCAGCTGACATGTTCAGGCCACAGATTGGATGTAGGGTGTAAAGGAGAGATCGGAGTCAAATATGACCCCAAGGCAGCGGGCATGTTGTCTAGGCGTTATGGTAGCGCCACACACTGAGATAGAGATGTCAGGATGAGGTCGGTTAGTGGAGGGTGGAAATACCAGTAAGTCAGTTTTAGAGAGGTTTCGTTTTAGGTAGAGAGAGGACATAATGTTAGAGACAGCGGACAGACAGTCGGTGATGTTTTGGAGGAAAGGTGCAGAGATGTCACGGGAAGAGGTGTATCGCTGGGTGTCGTCAGCATACAGGTGGTATTGGAGGCCAAAACTCCTTTTGGTTTGTCCAATAGGGGCTGTGTAGATGGAGAAAAGGAGGGGCCGAGGACGGAGCCCTGGGGGACCCCAACAGCAAGGGGAAGAGGAGGGGAGGTAGAGCCAGCAAAGGAGACGCAGAATGAGCGGTCAGATAGGTAGGAGGAAAACCAGAAGAGAGCAGCGTCTATTAGGCCAATGGAGCGAAGCATACTGAGGAGAAGTTTGGGGTCAACAGTGTCGAATGCTGCGGAGAGGTCGAGTAGGATCAGTAGGGAGTAATCGCCACTCGATTTGGCTGTCAGGAGTTCATTAGTAATCAATAAAGAAAGGTTATCCCAAAGGTGGTAAAGTTGATCTGGGTAAATCACAAGTGCTGTGCAAAAAGAATAAGGCTCCGCTGATGAGCAGACCAACTAGACAACATTTCATTATACTTCATATTTAGGTCTTAAACTGGAAAGGCAGCAGTGTCAGCAAATCAGTAGTGCATCTTGGTGCCAAGATTTCTTCTTACATAGCCTCTGGCCATGACCAATGCATTAAAATGTTTGTAAAAGAGGATGTATACATACACCACAGTTAATATTTGTCTTGTTCCAACCCACAATCCAAAAATGCATACCAGGGTGGAGGCTTGGGTGTGGTTCACAAACAGAACAAAAGATTTCCTTACAGATAAATGTCATAAAGTTTATTAGAGTAGCTTAAAAAACTGGAAACTTTGCTAATAACTGGAAGTGACAAGAGACAATGCAAAATATCTACTTTCTCATGGAGATTTAGCTCACTCACACGGGTGAATCGGGTATGTGCGTTATGTGCGTATTTTTCATGCGCGTGATACGCAGTGCTAAAGCCCATTAATTTCTATTGGGCCATTCACACCTGTTTTTTTACGTGTGTGAAAAAACACAGCATGTCCTATTTTGGTGTGTATTATGTGCGTATTACGCACTAATATAGCCTATGGGTATTTAACATAAGCATCAAATAAACATGTTCCATGTGTATTTGCTATGTGTACTGCGTACTACATGTGTGGAAAATACATGTGAAACATGCAGCCCCCATACATGTGACTGAATATTCATACGCGTCATCAATACTCATAGTGCTAGTTTCCAGAAAAATGAAGTTGTCAACCACAAATCATCAGAACTGAAATGGAGAGTGAATTGTTGTTTCGCGAGGGTTCTCACAAATGAATGGGAATTTTGCCTGCAATACCATTCCAGACTGCTGGACTGTATGGAAAGTACTAGTGAGGGCCTGTCCAGAAATCCCTCGCTCTGCCAAAATCCTCAAGATGCCTTCCAGTGCCTATATAGAGAAACCTGTAAGCTTTTTTTGTAGTGTTGGACGCTGCAAAAATGCCTCCCCCTCCCTTCTTTTTCCCTGCTCCCATTGGAGTTTATGGCACCCGCCAGGGTATATTGGCCAAAAGATAGTTCCAGAACTATTGTTTGGCTGAGCGTATATGCGCCGGACTGCTCTGTCAGCGTGAACAGCGTACTAGTTTTCGGAGTTGCCCCGTGACGCTATGGTTCAAACATCTCCAAAGGAGCACCTCTTCCCCCAGATATCTTGTGAGCACATACTACTATGAAACATAAGGAAAGTTCCTTAGCTCTGCGCTACGGTAGCTACCACCCCATCTCTTTGCTCAATGTAGATCTAAAACTTTTTGTCAAGTCCCTCTTCTTCCAGATTTAAATCATGTGGACTAAGTAGAATTCTTCTTCAACACTAGAGAAGCCTGGGATCATACAGTTAAGGTCCTCAACGTATTCATTATGCCCATACCAATAAAATCCCACTTTGCCTATTGTTAACAGACACAGAAAAGGCCTTTGATTGGGTTTGCTGGCCCCTCCTATTCTCAGTTCTAAAACATGCAGGACTTGGCCCGGTAAGGTATTCCTGGATTTCGTCTCTCTATACTGCCCCCAACACATTAACAACGGTCAATGGAGTTCTTTCATTTTCATTCTGAATAAGTAATGGCACTCGTCAGAGATGCCCTCTCTCGCCTCTGATTTTTGTACTCACCTTGGAGCCCTTCCGAAGAAGGGTACATAGCAACCTGGATATTAATGGCCTCTGTGTAGCCAACACAGATTTGAAAATTGCAGCTTAAGCAGGTCTCCTTTTTTTCTAACCTCCCCTCACTCAGACCTCTCTTCTGGTCCTCCTAGCTGTCATTCTGCCACGATCTCTCTCACTCCCCCCGCCGCCCCCCGAGCCTGCTCGGACCAGTAAGCAGTTGCTCGAGTAACTGCTTTATCCAAGCGTGCTCGCTCAGCTCTAGTCATGAGGAAAAAACAAGATGTACAAGGGTATGAAAGGAGAATGAGGGGAAGAAATAGAGAATTCAAAGGCTGATGGAGTTGTATGATGTCCAAGGGGACCAAATCTTTAAAACTTTGGTAACGTATCATTCATCAGGCTGGTGAGCCAATCATTGACAATTATCAATCCTGGTTTTGAAAATGAATAGGAATGCAATAAAAATGGGATTATTATAAGGGTTTTTATAGCAACCATTTTCTTCATGGGAATTAGTTTTCAGAACTCTCAATTTTCAGCATCATACGTTGGTCATTGCCTATAATGTCACTACTGCCTTTTCTATTCAATTTCACAAGATTCCTCTGAAGAAGGACTATGAACTTCGGAGGTATATGATTTCCTCCTTCCAACAAGCTGAAGCCATTGATGTCTCCCACACAGATTTCATCACTGACTAGTCACTTTATATTACTTTGACTTTAGGTCAATGTTGCCAGGGATTGGTGTTACCCTCCTTTTACGTTATTCCTAATTATCTGCATGCGTTGTGATTTGATCCCCCATGCTAAAGTGTTGTGTAACAGTCAGCTAAGATAAGTGTCAAATGAGAGGCTCTTATCTAATCAGTCCCATTATTGTACTGATTATTGTACAGTTGTCAGCGCCAACAGAACATCTCTTGCTGTGATTGGTGCATGGAGTGCTGGCTCTGATTGGCTGAGCTGCGGTTTTCAAACCCCTTTACCAGCAAGAGATGTTCTGTCGGTGCTGACAACTGCAAGAAGCCTGTAGGAATGCCAGAGAGCAGCGGGAGGCACCCGGACGGCGCCTGCTAGGTGAGTATAAGACATCCACTGAAAATAAGGCCGTGTCTCTTTTGGGACAAAAATGTATATAAAACGAGGTCTTATTTTGGGGGAAACACGGTAGTCTAGCTGCATATGTATTTATGTTGCTCTTGTTATCTTCAGCGTGAGCTGTAATAATATGCAAAGTATGTAATAAGCTAGAGGTAACTGTAGACAACCTATGCGATATCTCCTGAAGCCACTTCTTCAGCTACTTCGCACAGTAAATGATACTTACAGATGGGGCCACCCTTTTCATCTCCAAATTTACCAGAATGGCTCCTTCTTTGCTCTCCACAAACCAGATCAAGAAGAGACTCTTCGACAAGTCCTGGATCTGCCCATTCTTCACCTACTAGACTGGCTGGCCTTTCCGCAACTGCACCTCAACAGCAGCTGAAGCCCAAACGCTCTCAGAAACAGGCATACGTGGCTCAAATCTCAGGAGAGAGAGCCATAACCCCTACTTGGCCTGCAGGGGCAAGTGGTGGAAGATCCCCTACAAATCACTGAGACATTGTCACCAGCTGATCGTTGCCCTCACTTCTTATCTTATGCCATGATGTTCTGGTCCTAGATATAGCAACTCCCAGTGTTTGATTTTGGTTGCCTGTCGAGGGATAATTGTCCCATGTAAATGGCCCATTAGTTGTAGCAGAAGTGAACCACCAACACACCATTTAAAAAGCACACATAATGACAAGCATTTAGACAACAATTAACAGGTCCAATGATAGAGCAGTTACCAACATCATGAGAACATCTCAAATTTGTTACATAATTACTAAATATATAAACTAGAGCACTACAAAAAAGAATTAGTAATTCATGCATAACATGAAATTCATAAAGAATCATTGATATTGCAATCATATAGTAATCTATGAGTATAAGCATCATATATTGATACAAACATGGATACACCGGGTGTCGATTGTGCTTAAACAAACCACACAATATACCCAAAGTTGAGGCACTATTGGCACCAGCAGGACTTGTGGAGTTTAGTGTGCATTTCGGGTGAAGGTGCCGGGCACTAGTGATAGCATTTGTTTTCAGTGAATCGTACGTTTTTGCAATTGTAGAATTTATGGAACTACAGGTAACAGCATTCCTGCTTTGGTTTTTATCAGACATGTAAGGCAATTAAACTGAAGCTTTGGGTAATATGTGTAACTTGCTTTAGCACAATCGACACCTGGTATGTCGTATCCATGTTTGCATCAACAAATGGTGTTTATACATATATTTGTATGCGATTGCTATATCAATGATTGTTCATGAATTTCATTTTATGCGTGGACTTCTACATCTTTTTTGTAGGGCTATAGTTAATATATTTAGTTATTATGTAACAAATTTGAGATGTTATCATGATTGCATGATGCGAGGGGCTGCTGATAAGTCTTTGGCTTTGTCTTCTTTTTTTGTTTCTATGGTAACGAATGTTACATCACATGAAAGCCTTATGTGTCTAATATATGTTTTCAAAATGTTGTGTTTGTAGCTTATGGCAACAGTGATCTAGGCCAGCAGGAAAACAAAATGGCGGAGTCTAAGGCGATATTCACAGCAAATAAGAGCAGAGAAGTGATAAAATTCTTGTTTCTGCAAGGAAAGTCAGGAAAGGATATTCATGGTGATATGTGGCAGACATTGGGGGATCAATGACCTTCATATTCTACAGTTAAGAACTGGGTTGCCAAATTTAAAATGGGCCACTTCAGCACCAATAATGAGGAACGTCCTGGACGACCGAGAGAGGTTGTTGTTCCGGAGATCGTCGATGCTGTGCATAACCTCATACTGGAGAATCGGCCAATTTCAGCCAGAAGGAATAGCAGACATCATGGGGATTTCTCGTGAACGTGTTTGTGTCATTGTCCATGAACATTTGAACATGAAGAAGCTATCTGCAAAGTGGGTCCCAAAATGTTTGACAACAGATCAGAAGAGCATAGGAGTGAAAACTTCCCGGTCCATTTGTCAGTGTTTCCAGACAGATAAGAACTTCCTGGATCGACTGGTCACTATGGATGAGACCTGGATTTATTTGTATGACCCTGAAACCAAGGAGCAGTCAAAAGAGTGGAGGCACAGTGGTTCTCCCCGCCTGAAGAAGTTCAGGGTGCAAAAATCAGCCACTAAGGTGATGGCATCTGTGTTCTGGGATAAGGAGGGCGTGCTGCTAGTGGACTACCTTCAAAATGGTTCCACCATCAATGCAAGGTATTGCATTGAACTTTTGGACCAATTGAAGGCAGCTCTGAAAGCCAAAAGGCATGGCAAGCTGTCCAAAGGAATCTTGTTCCTGCAAGACAACGCCTCCGCTCACACTGCACAAGTGACCACGGCAAAACTGGTGGAGCTAGGCTTCCAGCTGGTTGACCACCCACCTTATTCACCAGATCTAGCTCCCTCCGACTATCATCCGTTTCCAAACCTGAAGAAACACCTCAAGGGTATCAAATTTCACAGCATTTCTGATACCATGGCTGCTACGGATGACTGGTTTGAGGCACAACCGAAATCCTTCTTTTTGCAAGGCTTACAGAACTTGGAATACCGATGTAAGAAGTGTGTTGACATCAGTGGAGAGTATGCGGAATAAATGGAAAGTTTTATCTTCCTATCTCGTTTCTTTCTTGGTAAAGCCAAAGGCTTATCAGCAGCCCCTCGTAGCAATGATTTTCTTCATGGGAATTAGTTTTCAGAACTCTCAATTTTCAGCATCATAAGTTAGTCATTGCCTATAACGTCACTACTGCCTTTTCTATTCAATTTCACAAGATTCCTTTGAAGAAGGACTATGAACTTCAGAGGTACACGATTTCCTCTTTTCAGCAAGCTGAAGCCATTGACGTCTCACCTTAGTGATGTAAGCAATGTCTCCCACACAGATTTCATCACTGACTAGTCACTTTACATTACCTTGACTTTAGGTCAATGTTGCCAGGGATTGGTGTGGCCCTCCTTTTACGTTATTTCTAATTATTTGCATGCTTTGTGATTTGATCCCCCGTGCTGAAGTGTTGTGTAACAGTCAGCTAACATAAGTGTCAAACGAGAGGCTCTTATCTAATCAGTCCGATTATTCGTGACCAGACAGGCTGTTACCTGGAGACGGCAGCAACAAATCTCATGCCTCAATGGGATCTTCAGGCATGTCTCATTGCAAGGCATTGATATACTCAGGTGTGCCACATAACATCATGCAATAAATTTGTCTTCTGTCGCCAGATGGTGATCCAGGTTCACACAAGGATGTGGCGGCTCAGAAATGTAGTAACTAGGAAATAAAAAAATCCCACACACTTAAGAGACTTGGCAAAGCTTTTACAAAGGCATGCAGACTTCCTGTGAGTCTGTTACGGTCCTGTAGGCAGTGCACATACCGCCACATGGGGTGCAGCATATCAGGAAATCTGCACTGATTATTTCTGCAAAGTTTAAATCCCATGCACAGATATAGTCAATTGTTGTGGAACCTGCATTGAAAATTTGCAAGAATTCTCCCACATGTGAACATGTTCTAAGCAGAAGAAGACAATTTCAGATGACTTTGGGTATGCTCACATGAAGAAATCCACATTGGAAAAAAATATGACATGGATTTCAACAGAAAACAGCAGCAGAAATTGACATGTTTGAATGTTAATTTGCATTGCTGCTACCGAGGATCCACATGCAAATTAGCTTCCACATGTAGAAAACTCGATGCAGATGATTCCTCTAGTAACTAACTGGGAATATGAGCCAAAGCCAGAGTCTTCTTCAGAAGGAAAAGATAACCATGCACAGACAGCTGTTTGGGGGTTTTGCTCCTCATCGGTGTGCAGCAGATTTCTGGCTGGGTGAGAGGCAACAACCTGCTGCACACTGATGGCAGGAAAAACCATGAAGCAGTCTGTCTGTACTTGATTACCTTTTTCTTCTGGAGAAGACTCTGGCTTTAGTTTATATTTCCAGTTAATATAAATCATGTTCCCGATGTGGAACAATGATAAATCACGTGCAATGCCACTCAGATACAGCAATTTAACCCTTTGCAATCCAATTTTAGATTCAGGGTTTCCTAGAGGGCTTTTTCTGTCTGCCATTATACAATGGCGCCATCTGCTGGCTAGAGCCATTTCTGTAGTATGGGACATGCTGGAGAGGCCCCCAACAACAGAGCGGCCAGTAATATACAGTAAGAATACCCTGCCAGACGTCTTCCGACATCAGAGCTGTACAGGTTTCAATCAGAATGTCTTCAGATGTCAGACAGTGGATTTGAAAGTTAATATAAAAGAAAACAAAAACTCAAAAAGTTTCATTTAGTAAAACTTTCTCAAAGTAAGACGCCCTCGGTGGCCAAAGCAACCAATTAGAGCACAGCATTCCTTTCTCAAGCTGCTGAGGTAAAATTAAAGCTGCGCCGTGATTGGTTGCTATGGACAACAAGGACAGTCTTACTGTTAGGCTGGTATCACACGGACGGGTCAAGTCAGAATCAGGCCCAGACCGCAGCTGCCGACCCCGCATACCTGAATTATCTTTACTGTGGATGACGGTGGACGCTCGTCATCGGTAATGTGCAGTAGAGATTTTCTTTTTATATTTGTATTTCCCGCGCTGTGCGCCAGGTGATGACACGGGTGCCCATGGCCCATCCACAAATGACATTCAATGGAAGCTGTTCGTGCAGAATCTGCACAAAAATAGAACATGCTGCAATTTTATTTCTGCTCGTGGAAATCGCAATCGCTGTCTACTCATCTGAGCGGATATGCGAATGTTCTATCTTTGTAATGTGTGCGGTACACCGCGGATCATCCGCACGGGTGATGATCGCGGATTCCGCAATTGAAATCTGGTTGTGGGAGACCGGCCTTAGACAGTTTTACTAAATGAGGCCCAAAAAGTTTTATTTTGCCAGAGTTGTCGCTAGATGTATATGAGATAAAATGGCTGCCAATGAAGACAGAAGAGCATTTTGTGTCCTTGATTTTCACGTCCACCAGTCTGTTATTAGTGGTCAATGTAGTTTTCAAACAACGTTCTGTGATGGTCCACCCAGCAGGCACAACAAGTTGTAAGTGGCGCTCTAATTTTAAGCAGAAAGGTTGCCTCAGTAAGCGAAAATCAACCGTCTGTCCACCAGTAAGCGTGGAAACAGTAGAGCGTGTCCGTGCAAGTTCTCAGAAATCGACCGACTTTATTAGGCAACTACCAAACAGATGGATTGGCCATGCAGGTGGTGACAATAACTTCTTCCTTGGCCTCAACGTTCCCCGGAACTTGCGCCTTGTGATTGTTTCCTCTGGGGGAGTGATAGAGTCTACATGCTCCCCTTACCACCCACCATACATGATCTGCGAGTATACAGCATAGAAGCCATTGCATAAGTCATTTGTGATACGCTACAAAGTGTATGGCAGGAACTTGACTACAGGCTCCATGTGTGTCTAGTGACAAAGGGGGCTCACACTGAACACCTCCAATGTGGAAAATATTTTTGAAGTTATGCAACAAAACTTTTTGAGTTTGTTTCTATTGATATCAAATTTCTGTATCCGAGTATCATTAAATAACCCTGTATAGCCCACCATGGTTAGTTCATTTTGGGAATTAGTTGAAGTCTCAGCTAACAAGTTTATCTTCTGACATATCAGTATTTTTCCAGTTGCCTTATCAAATACAACACTTTTCCAAATGCCATATAAATGAAATACATAAATTATTTTGCCATTTCTAGGCTTCAACTTGGAAAGAAAAAGAGGAAATAACTTGGGCTATTACATACAAATTTTACTTTTCATACCTGTAGAAACCCTGAACCACAGGCAGCAAGAATCCAGGACAGGTAAGTTCTGTGCGCCCGGGTATGTGTTATTCGGAAACGCTGCTTCGATTCAGAACATACATGCATTGAAGATGCTGTCTAAATGGAGCTCCGAGTCACAGGTGTACCGGGGTCTCCCCTCCCAGTTCATGTAGAGTCACAGCTCTCTCCGTTTGTGACACAGAGCTCTGCTTGCACAGCATCTTCAAAGCATGTTTATTCGGAAGTCCTGCAGCATTTCAGAATAAGAGAGTATAAATGCTCCTTCACACTGCAATATCGAAGCGAGAAAATCACGACTTTCTTCCCATGATTTTTGAGCGTCAGTGCTGCTTTTAAATGTCCCGCTGAAAACTCCTGTTAGTCCCTGTGGGAATGAGGGGGAGCCCTGAAGGTTTTTTTTTTATCTCCTCGGGGGTACCCTTAATCCCCGCGGGGACTAACAGGAGTTTACATGCGGACATTTAGATTCAATCAATTTTATTGAACTTTTCAGATAAACAAACTCGATGCAGTACACCAATCAGAAAGGCATTTTGCTGTCCATATTTAGAAATCAACCATCACATCGGAATATCATTTAAGCCTAGCAACTGGATAATTCTCTGCATCTCGAACAAAATAATGAAGATAAAATACATAAAATAATTAACCAGGTGAGGGGGGGGGGGAAAGAATAGGGAAACGGGGTTAGGGAATGGGGCAATCTAGGGAAGTAAGGCGACCTCGCTAAATAATGTCGGTGACCCCTTATGGATCAAGTCGATCTGTCTCCAGCCAAGATTTAAAAGGGTCGGAAGCTCTCATCGATATCCAAGGGCTCCATAGGTCGTGGGTGCCGATCTGCTCCTGTTCATTGTCAGACCCTTCTTCTTCATATCTCATGAGCATATCGAACTTCTCTGTCAATATTATTCTTGATGGAGGAGATGTAGATCTCCACAAACCAGGAACAGACATCCTCACCACCAGTATGGCCAGCCGCAGTAAATCTGCCTTAATCCTAGCGTTAGATCCAGGGAACATCAGAAGTGCCATCTCTGCTGTTATGGACACCGCCGACCTGGTCATTGCATTATACAATAGTTCCATGCTACACCACAACTCTCTGATTGGGGACAGTCCCACCAAATGTGTAGCATTGTTCCAGGGCCGTTTTGACACCTCCAACATACCGGAGGGATCCGGGCATCTATTTAGTGCAGCTTTGACGGGGTCCAGTACCAGTGGGATAGGATTTTAAAGTTCTGCTCCTGTAACCTACCAAATTTGGAGCTTTTATGACACATAAGAAAGGCCCTTTGCCGTTCTGCTCTAGATCAACTCCCTCCCAGTTCCGTCTCCCACTGGCCCGTGAAGCTTGGGAGTACGTCCCCCGTCTCACCATTCAGCAGCAACTTATAAATGATCGAGATCCCATGATCAATAGTTGTCGGTGACATGCACAAAGACTCAAATGGCATCAGCTGTCTACCTGCACAGCCCCTGGGCGCCAGGGACTCCCCACAAAGCCCCTCACCTGCAAGTATCTCATCCACGCTCCTTGCGGGGCCCGAGTTACCGTAAATCTCCCTCATGGATTTCATCCCAGATTGTGTTACTACTAGGGATGAGCGAGTATACTCGCTAAGGCACTACTCGCTCGAGTAATGTGCCTTAGCCGAGTATCTCCCTGCTCCTCCCGAAAGATTCGGGGGCCGCCGCAGCTAACAGGTGAGTTGCGGCGGGGAGCGGGGCAGAGCGGGCGGGAGAGATCTCCCCTCCGTTCCTCCCTGCTCTCCCCCGCAGCTCCCCGCCCCGCGGCGGCACCTGAATCTTTCGGGACGAGCGGGGAGATACTCGGCTAAGGCACATTACTCGAGCGAGTAGTGCCTTAGCAAGTATACTCGCTCATCCCTAGTTACTACGTCTCTGACTCTAGGAATAGGGAAGCCAGGTAGGGACAGTAGAGAGGTGTTCTGTCTGACTGCCGGGAACTGTGGGTTAGCAACCAGCGGCGTAATGAGTCCCGGAATTGACACCAGACCAAGTCTCGGAGCGCACACCCCCCATGTTTTAAGGACCCCTAATAAGAAGGGTGAGAGAGCCTGGAGGTCCCCCAAGTTCTGTCTTGGGATCCACGGCACCCCCTGTATTGTCCTAGGGTCTGTCTCATACTCCATTTCTACCCACAATTTTGTGGTCCTTCCCTGCATTAGAGAAAGGATGAAATTTGCAAGACAGGCCCTGTAGTAGAGCGAGAAATCTGGGAGACCCAGTCCCCCTTCTTCCTTGGCCCGCGTGAGCAGTCTATAGCTAAGTCGAGATCTGCGACCCATCCAAACAAAGTTAATGATTAGGGAGCTGATGTTGAGAAGATATTGCCGGTCAAGGGAAACCGGAAGGGTCTAGCAGAGATACAGGAATTTCGGGAGGGAATCCATCTTTACAGCATTGATCCGTCCTGTCCATGACACGTATAGCGGGCTCCATCTGCTCAGATCTGCGCTGGATACGCCGGAAGCTGGACCCCTAGATACTTAATGGACAAGGACCTCCACCAGAAGGGGAAGGACTCCGAAAGTTCCCCGTCCTCAGATTGGGGCAGAGTTACGTTGAGTATCTCTGATTTCTGGAGATTCACTTTAAAGTTGCTCACCTGCCCGTAACCCTCGAACTCCCTCATCACCACCGGCAGCCCTACTCTGGGGTTCGACAGGAACAGGAGGAGGTCATCTGCGAACAATGCCATCTTATGTTCTAAGGAGCCATCTGTCAGGCCTCTGACAGACCCATTTTTCCTGATGGCATTGGACAAGGATTCTATGAAAAGAACGTATAGCAAGGGCGAAAGGGGGCATCCCTGACGGGTCCGTCGTTAATCGAGATGGAGTCAGAGAGGGCTCCATTCATCCGAATTCTGGCGGACGGGCCATTATATAAGACCATGATCCATTCTCTCATCTTTTGCCCCAGGCCTATCCGACGAAGGGTCCCCTCCAGGAACCTCCACCTGACCCTGTCGAATGCCTTTTCCGCGTCCACCGCCAGCAGGCAGAGTGGTCTGTTCGCTGCTCTTGCACGGGCAATCAGGGAGATAGATTTAGGTTCAAAAATGTTTTATTGAGCATTTTTAACAAACAAATGTACATTAGCTAAAATGAAAAAGGATTGAACAGGGTGGGGATGAGGAAGGGTTAGGAGGGGACTGGGAAAGGGTAGTCGTGTATTTTACTCAGTATGATGGGCTCGATGGCAGTGTGTGGGTAAGACAATTAGATCATCTTCTGGTTCAATCTCTATAGTCTATTAGTTTAACTATCTCGCAAAAACAGGAACCTTCAACTTTCAGATATCGCTACCTAGGGATAAGCCTTAATTTAGCACGTTCCCACTGAATACTACTGAGAAATCCCTCTTTGTTGGGATGGGCTAATTCTATCCTGTATATCTCTTTAGTCTACTGTCTGTTGGTCCTATTTATTTATGACTCTCTCCATTATCTTGGTGGGTTTCTTCACAGGCTGCCCTCCCGCATTCCTACTCATCCAACAAAGACGAGACTCAGAGTTAGGCCTCCTTCCCACGAGCGTGACGGGCTCCGCAGCGTAATATTCCGCTGCGAAGCCCGTCACGGCGCCCCCCAAAGCCCCTATACTTACCTGCGGGAGATAGCGTGAAATCGCTTCCCCGCCCACCGCTGCCGCGTCACCGCCCGTCACCGCCCACCGCCGCGCGTCACCGGCCGTGTCACGTGACGCGGCCGTGCGCGTCATATGGCGTCATATGACGCGCGGCGGTGGGCGGGAAAGCGTTTTTTCACGCTATCTCCCGCTGGTGACAGCGGGAGATAGCGTGAACGGACGGCTTCCATTGACTGCAATGGAAGCCGTCAGTGCGTACAGCCCGTCCTCACCCGCAGAAAATAGAGCATGCTGCGGGTGAGGACGGGAGAAATCGCGGTGCGTAATTCCGCGGTGGAATTACGCATCGTGAGCATGGAGCTATTAGGTTCAATAGAACCTAATAGCTGCGGGCAACGCAGCGGATTTTCGCCGCGAATTACGCGGCGGAAATCTGTTCGTGGGAAGGAGGCCTTAGGGTCAAAACAGACAAACATATAAAAAACCCGCTAGGCACTTTATATACCAAAGGGGGGTCACAACTGGGACCGGACACAAGAGGAAGGCAAACGTGGGAAAAGTCAGTGGCCTATGGGTGTGTCATCGGGCCTGTCCTCTGGAGCCCTTCAACCTTATTTTAGAGTATACCTCTCTAGCCACTTTCCAAATGCGTTCGAGGACCTGAAGGTCATCCATGCCTGCCATGTGCGATAGTTCTCCTCTCAGGCCTCCGGCTCATCTGCTCCCAGCTCTTCAAAATGCATAAGTGTGTGGATCTCCTCTACCCACATTATCCGGGTTGGGGCGACACTGGAGCACCACAGCCTCCTAACTGCAATGATTAAAAATCGGAGGAGACACCTCATGGCCTTGCTCATCGATCCTGGGAGCATAGAGAGAAGAGCCAGCTCCGGGGTAGGAGATCCCCCCCCCCACGGCAGACATGGTTGTATAGCTCTATCACTTCCCTCCAAAGGTTTGACACCCGAGGACACCCCCACCAGATGTGTAGCATTGTGCCTCTACTATCATTACATCTCCAACAGGTGGAGGAGATCTGGGGGAACATCCTCTGGAGCCGATCCAGAGTTCTGTACCATCTTGACAGTATTCTGAAATTCAGATCCTGGACTCTACCCGCCGAGGAGAGCTTGTGTGTCAAGAGCCAGCTCTCAGAAGAGAAGCTTCTTCCCAATTACCTTTCCCACGCCCCCACGTAGTCCGGGTCCTCGCCCTCCGTCTCCCAAGACAGCAGCATCCCATAGAGTCTGGAGATCATATGTCAAACTCTGTTGGGGGCCTTAACTCGCTCACTCGTGGCGTCAATGCATTCACAAAACTTCTCAGCTGGAAGTATTGTAGCCACATCCCTGGCTTGGTCTCACTGTCTCCCAGGATCTCCTGCATCGGCTTCAAGCCTGAATTCGACACAACATCTCCCAGCCTTGGGATTAGGTTATTTGGTAGCATCAGGATAGGGGAACCCCGGAAGGTGGCCTCGAACTGAGGGTTAAAGGTTAGGGGCCTAAGTGGGCCCGGTATTCCCACAAGGCCCTTTGATGTCGCGAAGCTTGTCCAGTTCTCAATAAGTTGGACATAGAATGAGGACTGAATAGGTAGAGTCTTGATCAGTTTAGGGGGGATCCAAACGGCCGCCTGCAGATAACCCTCCACACCCTCATGTTCCGCCTCCACCCAAAGCTTCGAGGATCTGTGTTTTAGTATGTCTAGTATACAATTAGAAATACTAGCCCTATAGTAAAGGGTAAAGTCGGGGAGGCCTAGGCCTCATTTCTCCTTTCTCCTCATTAAAGGGGTTGTCTCGCGAAAGCAAGTGGGGTTAAGCACTTCTGTATGGCCATATTAATGCACTTTGTAATATACATCGTGCATTAAATATGAGCCATACAGAAGTTATTCACTTACCTGCTCCGTTGCTGGCGTCCCCGTTGCCATGGCTCCGTCTAACTTCGGTGTCTTCTTGCTTTTTTAGACGCGCTTGCGCAGATCTATCTTCTCCATTCGGCTCGTCTCGGCATCACCGGCATTTTGGCTCCGCCCCCTTGTACGCGTCATCGCGAAGCTCCGCCCTTGTCACATGTACCGATTCCAGCCTCTGATTGGCTGGAATCGGCACATGTGACGGGGGCGGAGCTTCGCGATGACGCGTACAAGGGGGCGGAGCCAAAATGCCGGTGATGCTGAGACGAGCCGAATGGAGAAGATAGATCTGCGCAAGCGCGTCTAAAAAAGCAAGAAGACACCGAAGTTAGATGGAGCCATGGCAACGGGGACGCCAGCAACGGAGCAGGTAAGTGAATAACTTCTGTATGGCTCATATTTAATGCACGATGTATATTACAAAGTGCATTAATATGGCCATACAGAAGTGCTTAACCCCACTTGCTTTCGCGAGACAACCCCTTTAAGTGTGAAGCGCATGCAAGGTTTGCACCCTCTCCACACGCTGTTATTAAAGCTCTCAGTTTCTTCAGATATGATCTCGAGAGTTTAATCGGTACTGTTTGGCATAAGTAGAGAAATTTAGGCAGTATATTCATCTTGATTACATTAACCCTGCCGCTCCATGAGAGGAACAGGGATCCCTATTTACTCAGGTCTCTCTCTAATCCTTCCGGGAATGGGAGGTAGTTGAGTCTGAAACCTGTGAGACGTCTCCCGGGAGCTGGATTTCTAGGTACTTTATGTTTGTTTTGCCCCAGCGGAAGAATCTTTCTAGGTGTGACACCTCTATCTGTGGAGGTGTAATATTCAGGACCTCAGATTTTTGAGTGTTGACTTTATAATTGTAGACCCTACTGAATCTTTTGAACTCCTCGAGGAGGACCGGCATGCCAATTCTGGGATCGGGCATGTATAGGGGCAGGTCATTCGCGAAGAGGGCCATTTTATGCTCCAGGTTCCCAATTTGGATTCCTCTGATGGACCCATTGTTGCGGATGGAGTTGGCCAATGTCTCCATGGTCAGGATATATAAGAATGGCGAGAGTGGACAGTCTTGTCTGGTTTTGTTTCCAATCCGGAAGGCCTCAGATAGCGCACCATTGACCCGGACTCTTGCTGTGGGACTATGGTATAGTGCTATTATCCACAGTTTTATCCACTCTCCCAGCCCCACGTTGTCCAGTGTGGCAGAGAGGAAGGGCCAACTTACTCGATCAAAAGTCTTTTCGGCATCAATCGCTAGTAGGCATAGGGGGATTCCGCAGCGCTTGGCCCTATCAATAAGAGACAGCATCTTTATGGTGTTGTCCCTTGCCTCTCTGCCTGGGACAAAACCTACTTGTTCTCTATGGACAAGTCGTGGTATAATATTTTGGAATCTGTTGGCTATTAGTTTGGCAGTTTGACATCTAGGTTAATTAATGAAATGGGTCTGAAGTTCCCGCAGACCGATGCATCTTTGCCCGGCTTAGGGATGACCGTTATGTGGGTTTGTAACGCCTGCGAGGGGAAGGGCTGACCCCTGCTAATCGCATTAAACGCTTCTAAGGCCAGGGGGGACAAGTCTTTCTGGAATAGTTTATAGAACCTGGCAGTGAACCCGTCTGGCCCTGGGCTCTTGCCTACTTTCAGATTTTGGACTATCTCGGATAGTTCCTGGGTGGTAAAGTCCAACCCCAGGTCCTCTTTCTCCGTGTTTGAAAGTTTCCCTGGGGCGTTAGCCACAAGGTAGGCCTCTATCTCTGGATTTCTGGCTGGCTCAGCTCCAGGCTCAATATTATATAATTTACTATAAAAGATCCTGAATTCTTCCAGGATATCTTCTGTCTTATGAACCAGATGCCCCCTGCGTGACTGTATTTTAGGGACATGGGTTAGTGGCGCTCTCGGGTGTAGGGTTCTGGCCAGCCAACTGCCACATTTGTCGCCAAATTCGAATGATCCTCTTCTTAATTTATCTCTATATATTAGGGATCTCTGGTCAAGGATAGTCAAGATCTGCTGTCTGAGGGATGAGATTTGGGCCCTGAGTGTGTCTGATTATTGGCATTTGTTGGTTGTCTCTTTGATGTTTAATTCTGTCAGGAGGGCATTTAGGGTGGCAGATCTTTCCTTTTTGAGGCGTGCACCATGGGAGATCAGGACACCCCTCAAAACACATTTTAGAGCTTTCCACTTTACGGGGGGCAGGGTAGAGTCATTCCATTGGAATTCTACAAAGCCCTGAATTTTCCCCCTGATGTCTGAATTGCAGATAGGGTCTCTGAGGAGGTTGTCATTCAATCTCCAGGTGCGACCCCTCTGTGTTATTTTCCCAGGAGCCAACCCTCCGAATACTGGGGAATGGCCCGACCACAAAAAGTTCCCGTGTGAGCAGCTGGGGGAGCAATCCAGGAGACCCTGGGAGACCATAATAAGATCTATTCTGCTGTAAGAGTTATGTGCTGCAGAGTGAAAGGAATAGTCCTTGACTCCTGGGTGGAGTATACGCTACAGGTCTACCAGGTGTAGCGAGTCTAATGTTTTTCTAAGGGACCGTAATGCTGCTCGGGAGACAGAGGACTTACCGGAGGACGTGTCTAGGACGGGGTCCAACACCAGGTTGAAATCTCCTCCCAGGATAATCTTTGAACCGTCTGCAAACTCTGACAATTTTCTGAGGATTCTGGAAGCGTGTGAAGTCTGATTCTGGTTGGGGAGATAAACGTTGGCAAATGTTAATATGGTACCCATCGCTTCTAGTTTGAGGAAAAGGAATCTACACAAGAGGAGACCACCTGGTGTTGTAGTGTCCTGTGAAGTGTGATAGATACTCCACCCGCTCTCCTCAACGGGTCGGGCCCATGAAACCAGTGTGGATAGTTTTGTGATTTGCATATTGGGACTCCTTCCAGTTTGAAATGCGTTTCCTGAAGTAGGGCCACAATGATCCTCTTTTTATGAAGATGGTAGAGGATTTGCTTTCTTTTTGGGGGAACGTTCAGGTCTTTGACGTTGAACGTGCAGAAATTTAAAGTCGCCATGGTGACCACTGCTCCAGGATCTGCGGCCTAGGTTTGCTCTCCACACCCTATGAGCACGAGTGGGGTAGGTAAGGGAAAACACAAGGGGGTGAGAAGGGAAGGGTGGGTGCGACCTGACTAGGGGTAGGGATGGACATAACCAAATAACAAAAACAAAACAAGTAGGACCTGCGGTCCCTAACTCAAACTACAATCTGCCTAATCTAGGCGAATAACAGCTATTAACTAGGCTGTCTAACTTAATTGGGTAAGTGGTAACCCGTGAAGACTCCCCACCCCCCGCCTGCTCCTATGCTAAAGTATGAACTTTTCCAGAAACTGCAGCTGCCCGCTGCTCAGAGGCCCATCCCACTAAACAAAGTTAGTTATGTAAGAAAGGAAAGGAAACGCTTTTCTCTAATGAGGACACCGTCCTGAGTAAGTCTCCTGCTGGACTTCTAGAGTCTTCTGTCACTCTTCGGCATGAGGCTTTGTGTTGCTTGTTTGACTGCCTTTCTACGGTCTGCCAGGAGTGTCTTGGAGGCGGAATCGGTAAGGTGCATGAGGCTGGCAAGTCCTGGAGCGCCACAGAGGGAAGTTCTAGTGTGCTGAGATATCCTGGGAGGTCTCCCAAGCCTCTAAAGCTTGCTTGTCTTCCATTTTTCCTGGCAATAAGTTGGAATGGGAAACTCCAATAGTAGGGAATGTCTCTTTCCTGAAGTAAGAGGAGTAGGCGTTTCAGTGCTTTGCGCAATTGTAGGGTGCGTCTGGAGAGGTCCGGTAGGATCATAATTTTGGTTCCTCTAAATGTCAGTTCTTTTAGTGCTCGAGTTTTCTGCAGAATTAAGTCTTTGTCTTTGTAGAAATGGATTCTACAGATAACGTCCCTTGGTCTGTTAGGGTCTGTTGGCTTTGGGCCTAAGGAGCGATGTATCCGGTCCATTTCCATAGTTGTGTCTGCCGGTCTTTTCAGGATATTGTTAAAGAATTCCCGTGTCCACTTCTCAAGCTGGTTTGGTTCGATCTCTTCTGTCAGACCTCTAATTCTCACGTTGTTTCTTCTGTGACGATTTTCCAAGTCATCGACGAGAGCAAACAAGTCAGAAATTTGTTGGGATTGAGTATGCAGTTCTTGTGTGTAGGCATCGATGGTTTCTACTATTTTCTCTTGTGCTTCTTCCATCATCTCTACTCTTTGGATCTCTGGCGGATCTCTTGATGAAGAGCTGCGACATCTTTTTTGCGTTCCGTTTCCATCCGGTGAAATAAAGTATCCATTTCTTGCCTGGTTGGCATGGCTCTCAGTCGTTCTTTCCAGTCCCACTCTTCTCTCTTTTTATGTGGTTGAATGGCTCGTGTTGTTGTGTCATGGCTGGTGGCAGTAGTGGGGGGGCGGATGGACTGCTGGGGCGACTGTCTGGTGTCGTCAATTGGTGCTGCGAGTCCGTGGCCCTGTCTTGGGGTTTCTTGACCATCAGCTGGTCTCCTTCATGAGAGGCTGAGTTTCCCTCACCTTGCTTGTATGAGGTACGCTGCGGCAGCGGAAGCCAGGATGTGCCTGTGGCCCCTTGTGTTGGGCAATGGTTCTGGCCCTTTGCGGCTCGATTCCTGTCCTCGCTCTCTGGCTGGGATGGAGAGGGGTTTTTGTTCCTGGGCTCCTCTAGGGGATTTTCCCAGTCCTCTGACCCCTTCTGTGGCTGTGCTCTGCCTGGGTTTCGTGATAGCAGGCTGAGAGGGGTATGCAGTAGTTTTGCCTCTTGACTGCGATCTTGGGCTTGCTTCCCCTCTGGGTGTTGCACTGCCTGAGGGGATTCATGGGGGGAGCCTTCCCTTTGTGGTGGAGCTTGTAGCTCCTGCTTGTCCTTTACTAATTGTTGCTGCTATACCCTGCAAACCTTGTGTGGTGTTGTGGGTGCTTCCGCAGGGGAGCCGCTGTCCTCCATTTGCTGTGCTATGCTGGGAGATCTCGGGCTCTCCTCCACTGCCCTCAGCGTGTAGTATTCGGGGGGGAGGGGTCCGGCGCTGTGCTCTGCCATGCCGGCGGACACTAACTCTTGTCCCGGCCCTTCTGTCTCTCTCTCCCCCTCGCATCCTATGAGGCCGCTGCCACCGGTTTCAGGGGAGGTCGCCCCCGTGCAGGCATCCTTGCCAATTGCTGGACTTGCCGAGCGGGCGCGGAACCTCCAGCCGACATCTACTGAGGGTTTCTCCCTCATGCTTCGCTCCGGCGCCATCTTGAGGCCTCCTCGTGTGCGTCTCGGGCCGCTGACTTGCGGAGAAACGCCGTAAATGAGCCCACCAGTGTCTTTTGGCTCCCTCCTGGAGTGTCCCTCTTCTTTCCCTTCGCCATCAGGTAGGAGTTTTGTGGGTTTTGGTGGGTCTGGGTGCTGTTTTTAGCAGGCTGGAGCAGGGAGCTCGGCAGACGTGCGTCTTAGTCCTCCATTAGCTAGCCACGCCCCCCAGGGAGATAGATTTAATGGTATTGTTCCTGGCTTCCCTACCGGGGACAAATCACACCTCTCTATGGATCAGGCCTGGGATATGTTTGCTAAGTCTATTTGCTATGAGTTTTGCTAACATCTTTACATCTATGTTTATCAGGGAAATAGGCCTGCAGTTGGCACAGGAGAATGGGTCCTTCCCTGGTTTCGGGATTACCACAATGAGCCTGAGGCAGGAGGGGACTCCCCCGGGAGACCTCCTTAAATACTTGTGTTAGGAGAGGAGTCAATTCTTCCCCAATGAGCTTAAAAAAAATCTAGCCGAAAACCCTTCCGGGCCTGGACTCTTGCCTAATTTGAGGTTTTTAAATATCTCTGCAATCTCTTCACAAGAAAAGTCCTGCTCCAAGGCCTCAGACTCCTCCGCTCCCAGGGGGCCTGGGCCATACTCCTCCAGATAAGCCCTTTCCTCCTCTCTTTCCCTGTCAGCGGCCGAGGGGGTCTGTTCTATGTTATAAAGCTTCTCATAATAAAGGCGAAATTCCTCTAGAATATCTCTTGTGGAGATCGCGGCCTCCCCCCTGGCTCTCTGAATCTTGAGAACAAACGTCTGCGGGGTTCTAAGGTGAAGCGAGCGTGCCAGCCTGCATCCGCATTTATCCCTGACCTTGTAGGCTTCCCTGTGGATCCTGTCTCTGAAGGCCAGTGTCCTCTGGTCTAAGATTGACAATATTCTTTGACACAATGACGAGATTTCTGCCCATAGGACGTCGCTGGGGACTCTCTTGTTTGCTATCTTGCACTCTTGCAGTAATAACAGCAGACCCCTTAATTCCCTGGAAGGTTCCTTTTTTAATCTAGCCCCTTGGGAAATCAAGGTACCCCTTAGGACACATTTCAAGGCTTCCCATTTGAGGGGGGCCCATGTAGAGTCGTTTTGATGGTCTTTCATGAAGTTGGCTAAGGCTGTTTTAACTTCTTGGACACATTGAGGGTCTTTTAGAATATTATCGTTTAGTTTCCAAACTCGCATTCAGGAGTCTCCTTGGAGACCGTCGAAATCGGCGTATACCGGGGCATGATCAGACCAAATGAAAGGCCCGAATGAACAAACAGGCTCAAAGTCTAAAAGAGCATGAGAGACTCAAATGTAGTCTAGCCTGCCATAGTTGTTGTGGGCTATTGAGTAGAAGGTGTAGTCCCTGATGCCCAAATACAACAGACGCCACAGGTCTACCAAGTACATGTTCCCCAACTCCCTCAGCAGGGACCGAGTTGCTGCCCGTGAGACTGAGGACCTACCAGACGACGAGTCTTGCTCTGGATCTACCGCCAGGGTAAAGTCACCTCCCAAGACGATGACAGTGCCATCTGCGAACTTCATCAGCTCCCTCAAGGCAGCAATTCCAAAGGATACAGCAGACATTTAAAATGTGCTTCTGGGCAGGTAGTTTAAAATGTCCTGCTGTAAGCAGTGGGGAATTCCTGCAGCCCCGCTGTTGGGCGATTCCCCAGAAGCGGGGGCACTAGGGGAATCCATCCATCTTTCTCCCCAGCATCGGGTTCCTCAAGGGATTTCCCCATAGCGGGGAGAGAGAGGGGGACAGGGTAAGAGGGCTTCCCTGAGAGCAGGGGCGGAACTAAAGGGATCCTCCCTTTAGTCCCACCATCTCTCAACTTACAATGTGGAAATCCCAGGCAGGAGACCTCTAGCCTCACCCCTCCCTCTGCACTATCAGTATATCCCTTGGAGATCCCCTGTAGCTCCACCCCCTCTCTGCACTATGGGGATATCCCTCGGAGATCCCCATAGCAGGGAGAGAGAGCGGGGCTATATGGGATTATTCCATAGCAGAGAGAGAGCAGGGCTATGAGTTAATCCCCATAGCAGGAAGAGAGACAGCGAAGCTGTGGGGGATTAATCCATAGCAGGAAGAGAGAGAGTGGGGCTATTGGGGATTTCCCCCAATAATCCACCATAGCCCCACTCTCTCTCTCTCCCTGCTATGTGGAAATCCTGAAGCCCTGCAGGGCTGCTTCTCTCTCTCCTCCTAGAGCAGCTGCGCTTTTTTTAAAACAACACGCTGCTCCACTGAATGGGCAATTGTCACGCCCGCGAAGCTCGGGTCTTCTGCGTGTGAAAAAGTGCCCTTCACGATTTTTAGTGCAGTATAGGTGCGATTTTTTTCCGCTTCTAACCACGCTCGTGTGAGCAAGGTCTTACGGTAATTGTAAAATACTTGAGAGATTTTTGTCAATGAGTTGAATCAGCTAATTTCTATCATTACCGTTATAGTATTAGTGGTGCATATATGTGATAACAGTGCCACCAGCTGGTAAGTAGTGGGAAATGTTACTTCTTTTATAACTTTTGCATATTTGAAATATGCTTATGTCACTGATTAATTAATGAATCCATTTGTAACACTATTTAGAGGTGATTTGTATCAGTGGGCACTTGCTTGCGAAAGGCTTGTTGGGAGCCAAAATGCTACAAGCTCACATGGGGTAGCAGATAATGCCAGAGGGATTTCTGTTGCTGAAAAATGACTCCGTTTGTTTCTTCCATGGTTTTTGGATTGAAGACAAGAGAGTAATCCACTCTGCTGCTAACATACATTAAAACCCCTGCAATGGGGATAGCATTGCACCTGTATGTAGCTTTTTGTATTTTCACAAATCCACATTATCTTACTTTAGATCCATGTCAACAAAATCTGATTTCAAAACAAGAGAATGAAGTAGAATTAAAGAATCCAATCACTAGAAAGAAAGTACGTGTCCTTGTGCACCTTTACAGAAATAAAAATATTTAATTAAAATGTAGATTTAAATAAAATCTAACATTTAAAGCACATAAAGCAAACAAACAATACTGCAGGGATAACAAGTAGCAGTACAAACTGGCCGCTGCACTGGAATGTTACATCTAAGAAACCTACAATGTAGTTAAGATTATGGAAATGGTTAGCAAGAGTTTGAATGCAAGAGTGTGTGGGCCAATGAATAGGCAAGCAGCAATATGGATATATGTGCATTATCAGCAGCATCAGATATAAGATTTGGTTAAAAGACATGAACCTGTCACAACTGAACATGCCATCCTATCTGCTGCGGCAGGAGGAGCGGAACAAATCTGCATATTTGGTAGCAAATGATTCTGTAAAACATGCAGTTTACTGATTTAAATCTCTGCTGACTATTGCTTAGGAGTCCAGTGGGCGGTCCGACTCAGCAACTGACAACTATCTGTGCATGCACGCTCACACGGAGACGGCTAACAATCATTCGGTAAGACCAGCCATTGGACATCAGCTCACTATTGCTTAGGAGTCCAGTGGGTGGTCCGACTCAGCGACTGACAACTATCTCTGCATGCACGCTCACACGGAGACAGCTAACAATCATTCAGTAAGACCAGCCATTGGACATCAGCTCACTATTGCTTAGGAGTCCAGGGGGCGGTCCGACTCAGCGACTGACAACTATCTCTGCATGCACACTCACACGGAGACGGCTAACAATCATTCAGTAAGACCAGCCATTGGACATCAGCTCACTATTGCTTAGGAGTCCAGGGGGCGGTCCGACTCAGCGACTGACAACTATCTCTGCATGCACACTCACACGGAGACGGCTAACAATCATTCAGTAAGACCACCCACTGGACATCAGTCCACACAGAGAAGACATTTAAAATAAAAAATAATTATATTATACTGAACATTTTTCAACACATCTATCAGCACAACTTCTTATGCACATAGGTAGAACAGCATGTTCAATGAAACAGGTTCCCTTTAAATTAAGAATCACCTAACGAATGGAATAGATGAGTGTCATGGGTTGCTAAATATGGGGTTAAGTTGTTGCGTCACTCTGATAAAAGTTGTCCTTCGGCTTAACTCCTTTAGCTTGGCAGCTCCTACATAGGTGCAGGTAGAACGAATTCCTCCAAGTATGTCTTTAATAGTATCTTCCACATCCCCTCGGTAAGGGACCTCCACAGTTTTTCCCTCCGAAGCCCTAGTGAAATGGTATAAAGTATATTTAGAAGGTTGCACAGCTGTAAACGTGGGGTTCCAGAGTAAAATCAATGTAGTAAAAGAATGCCGTAATAACTACCTGTATTCTGCCACCCCGCCAGCATGCTTCTTCATTGCCGTTTCTGAGCTCATGCCATAGAATAATTTATACTTCTTTCCATTCTTCTCAATGATTTGCCCCCCAGATTCGGTGTGCCCCGACAACATTCCCCCCAGCATCACAAAGTCAGCTCCAGCTCCTAAAAAAAGAAAACATGGACAACATTAAAACGAACCCTACCCCACCCGAGGCCTGGAGAAACGAAGATAGCTGCACCGCTTCTCTGACTACTCAATGCACATTGTGCATAGTATGTCTGATTTGGCCCCTTTACACGGGACGTTATCGTTCAGAATTGACCCATGTAAACACATGCAAGAATTGTTTAGTCATTCAGTTTCTGCATGCAGAAAACTGAATAACGTGCCGTTTAGTGTAAATAGAAGTCATTCACTTCTGAAAGACTGCCTACTTACTGTAAATTGAGGCAGATCCCCGGCCGCTCCGCCTCTATTTTGGCAGGGCTATGAGCGATGCCAATGATAAATCGCTCTTGTCTAACAGCACATCCCGTGTAAAAGGACCATAAGGCAATGCATGCTGATCTGACTGACCAGCACTGCTCATGTAGGCAGCACTGGTTCATAAAAGCAGGTGTAGTGTCTTATTAATGATGCAGATTAATGCACAGTATGCATCAGATAGTCAGAAAAGTTGGTGTGGCCATCTTAATTTTTCCAGGCCTGGAGGGTTGCTATAAGAGAGCAGAAGAGATGGTCAGAAGAGATGCTGAGCAAGTGATAAGAGAGTGAGACAGCATTACTGGACTTGCTTAGCATCTCTTCTGACGAGCAGGGAAGACGCAGCAACTTCAGAAGCAGCCGCTCACCAAACCAGGAGCCCCTTCACATTCCCAGTGGAGCAAAGAGAGAAGAAAGACTGAGCATGTGTGACCACCTTGGGATAATTACAGAGATGGACATGGAATGGAAACAGTAGGTGGCGGTATTCTAACATTAATAAATAAATAATTTTTAATATGCGTAAATAGTTAATCTGTATGTATAAATATTAGAATTAACAGCTGGAATTCACTATAAGCAATATTTTTCATGGACCAACCATAGGTGCTGAAACCATAGAATTAATAAGATTGTAGATTAGGGAAATAAGATTCTTTGAGGATAACTTTGGAGAGAATACATTCAAAAATGGTTACATTAGAGAAGGAAGTTGGGCTAATTATAAAGTGTAGTAGTGTTTAACTCAACAGAGGTAATAAGAAGTGGTGCTTGGGATAGAGAGGTAAGGTTCACTGGTGAGTGGATCCTGAAGATTACAGAATTTAAATGGTGGTTGCCAGGATTTCATAAAGGTGGAGGTTATAGTATTAGGCAGTACAGTGGAACAGAAGGGGGAAGGGGAGATTTAAAGGGGTCGTCCAACAAAAAATATTATTTATATTTTATAACATGTAATATAACCAAAAGTTTAAATCAATCAATTGTTAAACATTAACAAAAGCTTAACCTACTTGTTAGACAGCATTTGTCTTCCAAAATATTACATCCTAATAAGATTAGTACTGGGAAGGACCCACTAAAGTAAAATCATACATGTTTAGCTAGCAAATAAAATTAGGACATAAATATGTACATAAGCAACTATTTATTAGGAGAATCCTCTCCCCAGGATTAGAAACTTACCAAAAGCTTTAGCCACATCCCCTGGACAAGTGCAACCCCCATCCTAAAACAGAAAATATCATGCAGCTCATAATTGTGTATAGCTTCTCACCTCAGTGCACTCTCAGCTCTTACAAAATTGTATTAGATATATAAAAAGTACATATACAAATGGTCAAGTATGTGCATACTAACCGATATAATATGGCCATTCAGTCCATGTGCTGCATCTGCACACTCAATCACAGCACTAAGTTGTGGATATCCAACTCCTGTCTTTTTGCGGGTGGTGCAGACAGAACCTAAATGAAGTTGAATGAAAATGTGAGAGACTGACACAACACATATTAAAGGGGTTATTTGACTTTAAATCAAACCCCCTGCAAATGTGATAAAACATAAAAACAAATACTACTCACCTGTTCTTTACCCCGGCGATCCAGCGCAGCAGCTCTGTCAGTGTCTGTTTACATGTGGGCAGAAGTTATGTTTCGTACTGCTGATGGCCTTTATAGCCAATCAGTGACCGTAAAGGTCACATGCCATAGTCCTGGCATCATGGTTCCCACTGCTGAGTGTTGGTGCCAGTAGTATGAGCATGTGACTGCGATGACCACTGATTGGCTAAAGCAATCACATGCTGTCCACGTGTAAACAAATACTGACAAATACCGGAAGCACTGCCTTAAAACGACCTTTCAGTCAGGAGCTCAAAATTGATGTACAAGTCAGTACCTACAGCGGATGAGTACCTGCTATTAATTCTTCTGAATATCTTGCTTCTTTTCTTTTTAGCTCAGCTCTGTTAGGACAGTGCTGTGATTTGGGACCGGAGGTTTGCTACAATGCCTAACTTGAAACAGTCTAGGACCACTGCAGCCTGAACCAATGGTGAGACAGGGGGTGTGTCTCAGACTATGCCAAACATGGTTGAGATGGGAAAACCATAGAAACATATATAGCAAACTGCAGTAAAAGATCACATGGTCCATCCAATCTGCCCTTATATTATTGGATTATACCAGCTCATTTGCTACAGCCGGATGTTGCTGGGATTATGGAAATAGCTAACCTGGCTGTTGTACGTGAGTACTGCGTGAGGTGACACGTTGGATAGGCTCTGACAGCAGAGAGGCTGACAATATACAGTAAGAGAACCCCGGACGTCTTCCAACATCGCAGCTGTACAGCCTTAAATCGTAATGTATTGAAATGTCAGACAGTGGATTGGAAAGGGTTAATATGTCAGTCACCAATAGCACCAGAGGACGTTACTGACTACAATGGGTGTCTGGCATTTTACCAGACTATATAGCCCAGCATGCAGTAGAGACTCCACGATGCAAATGTGAATGAGACCTAATATAAGCTATAAATTTCAAAGAAAAAAAACCAAACACTTGTGGGCCAAGAGCAATGTTATTCTTCTCAGCACCATTGTCTTTATTTCTTGGAGCGTCAAGATCTTTTTGTTAGTGATTTCAATTTTTCATCCTTAGAAAATTAAACCGAGAGTACCTGGCCCTATTCCAACCTTGATGATATCTGCGCCTGAAAGGATTAATTCCTCCACCATTTCTCCGGTTACAACGTTCCCAGCCTGAAGACAGAAAACATGTCGCTAAATGTAAGACTAGAAAAATAAAGGCCTGTCATAAGACATATAAGACCACGATGTATGATCTTACCATGATTGTGTGCTTGGGGAACCGGGCTCGTACGTCTTTCACATGCTGGACAAACTGCTCAGAGTATCCATTAGCTACATCAAGGCAGATGTAACGTAGCTGAGGGACGGCCATTAAAACGTCTTCTAATTGCTGGAAGTCAAACTGGCCAGTACCAGAGCTTACCGCCACATTCTGTGGGACATGCAGGATATCACGTTAGGAAAAGTAGATGTCTAATAGAAGACTAGAGGAGAAAACACGTTGGAAAGAGTACACAATGCTCTATGTAAACTACAGAAAATGGATACTTACAGCAAGACACTCCGGAGAGGAGGCAGCAAATGCTTTCCACTCTTCAACGGAATAGTGTTTATGTATAGCTGTGAAGAGAGAGAACTGAAAGGAGAGGAAAGTTAAGAATAATGTGAAATTTTGCCTTTACAGTATAAACATCCTAACCACTCTTATAATATTGCACATAGTTGTGCCAGTCACCTGTACTAAGATGCTAGTAATTATTAGGAAATTATAGTACCAGTGTTTCTGGTGAAGCACTGCGCCACACAGCTCTGCTACATGCACGTCACACAGACACAGCACTGCTACATACATTGTTCATCCCATACAACAGGGATCAGAAGCAGCACAGCACTGGAGATGAAGGACCTGTGATGATGTCACCGTCATTCTCCACCCCTGATTAAATGATGGTGACAATCATCCCGAGTGAATGATTTACATGCTCCACCTCTGATCACATGATGGTGGCATCATCACAGGTCCTGCATCCTCGTGCAGATTATGGGCGGACTACAAACCCCCTGCAATCTGATTTGCTATGGAATACTAACAAACACCTAGCCGGACAGCAGCCGTGTGCGTACAGGACCTGTGATGATGTCACCATCATGTGATCAGGGGCAGAGCATGTAACTCCCTCACTGGGAATAAAGGACCTTTGATGATGTCATCGTCGTGATGAGGGGCAGAGCAGGTAAGTCACTCCCAAACCCACTCGCTACTCACTCACGCACAGACAGGTCATCTTTAGTATTTTGATGTGAGGATTATCTGCAGTTCTACATCCGGTGCTCTCAATGTCACATAAGCAACCAAGATGTAGCTTACTACAACCTCACTACAAATCAAACCACAAATAGAAAAGTTAACCTATCCTAACCACAATATGCCCAACATTGAAAGGGTTAACGGACTGGGAAACGGTGTATACGTACACGACCTGATCATAAGGACGAACCCAACAACACTGCGGATTCTAGTGGTTGAACTGAATACCTGCCAATATAATAACCCTGACTTCTATCTTTATTTTATCATAGACACCTCTTCACCTTGCACAGTGCTCTTGCCATCTCAAAGTTGCCCACTGTGTCCATATTGGCAGCAATGATTGGAATCCCTTCATAGCTTTGACCAGAGTTCCTAAATGTAAAGGAACGAGAAAGTTCCACCTGGGGACAAAATAATAGTAAATATAATAAGAGTAATATAAACACACGTGATAGTAAAAAATGATCCTGAAATCAACATGTAATCTCGATGACCTAGAAAAGTCGGTGAAGCAATAACAGACGCGGGGCGTGTACATACGAGGAGGCTTTTTCGAAAATGAGTCAAGTCCACTTTTAAAGATTTTGTGTTTTGTGATACCATATGAATCGCTCTGCTTCTGTTTACATGTCTACAAGGCAATATTTAAGCAAGCGAGTTATATCCCATTATTTAATAAGGCTGTCTGAGCAATATAAGTCATGTCCGTGTAGCAAAAACAGTTGCAATTCCTTGTGACTTGGCTCATTTTGAAAATCACTTCATACATATCTGTGTGCGTGTATATTATATTATAAATATATATATTCCACTAACCCTGTATGTTATGAAAACACCCCAGCAGTCGCTATCTTTCTATTATTTCACATGTACATTTTCTTTAGCATGGGACTGATTATTCTCTACACTACTGAAACAGCATTTAGGATAGTGGGTGATCTCTGGGAATAGCAAAGCAGATTACTGCCAGTGACTGGCAGAACACTGCACTTATAAGGTAACTATGTGAGGAGGCTCATAAGTAGGGATCGAGATAGGAGAGGAATGCTCCAAGAATCTCCACTGACTCTAATCATTTGCATTCAGCTAGGAATCTTGAAAGTCACTTTCACTAAGTTTTTACATAGTAACATAGTATGTTAGTCTGAATGAAGACAATGTCCATCTAGTTCGGCCTGTTTCTACCTACCCTTGTTGGTCCAGAGGAAGGCAAAAAAAAAAAACAAGGCAGAAGCCAATTTACCTCATTTGGAGGAAAAAAATCCTTCCCGACTCCATAATGGCAGTCAGAATAATCCCTGGATCAAAGTTTGAGTTCTACCTAACTCCAAGACCCAGATCAAGAGCCCCGCTGGTCACCTAATGTCTATATCCTGTAATATCGTAGCGCCCTAGAAAGACATCTAGTCCCCTCTTAAACTCCTCTACCGATTTTGCCATCACCACATCCTCAGGTAGAGAGTTCCACAGTCTCACTGCTCTTACAGTAAAGAACCCCCTTCTGTGTTGGTGATGAAACCTGATTTATTCAGCTTCCATGTGGTAAGGAAAATGACTCGCTGTATACTTTTAGAGTGAAGTTTCAAGTGCCCAGAAGATACATGAACATAGTGGAAAACACAACTCAATGCAGCCATCACTCATGTGAGATATGAGCCCAGGACTTTCAAGTTCCAAGGCTCTAGTGCTAACTACTATACCACCATGCTACTTTTTACTAGCAATCAACACCTTTCTTTAAAGGGAACCCGTCACTTGCCTAAAGCACCATAAGCTAACTTAGGCCGCCTGCACACGGGCGGAAATCCCGCAGCGGGATTTCCCGCGGGATTTCCGCCACTGAAAGTTTGCATAGGAGTGCATTACAATACGCACTCCTATGCAGACGGCCGCGGTTTGGCCGCGCGAAATCTCGCGCGGCAAACAAACCGCGGCATGTCCTATTTTTGTGCGGGGCAAGCACTCACCCGGCCGCCGGCTCCGGTCTGCGCTCGTCCCTGCAGGCTCTCGGGTCGGGTCCCGCGGCGAGAATTCTCGCTGCCGGATCCGACCCGCTCGTGTGCAGGCGGCCTTATGGTGATATTAAAGCAGATGACAGGGAGCCAGTGCTGGATTTTTTATACTCACCTGGTTCCCGCTGCTGAGGGTCGTGTGCCTGTCTTAAAACAGTTTTTTTTCAGAGTCCTGTGTGCGCTCTCCCATAGACTTGTGTAGGGGAGCGCATGCACACAGGACTCTCAAAAGAGTTGGATATTCAGCCGGCCAGCAGACTTTAGTAGCGGGCACCAGGAAGCGGGGAGTATGAAAAATATAGTACCTGGCTCCCTGTCCCCTTGTCTAACAGCACCATAACTTAGTATATGTTGCTTATGGCAGGTGACAGGTTTCCTTTAAGAGCATAGAACTGCAACGACATAAATGACTATCTGAGAAAGTTGCGAAAAGACTGGAATTTCATCATGTCGATCTGTGACATAGACGATAAACTCAAATTAATACACATTATCATCATGTAGCAACAAATTTTGCAATGTTTACAAGGTAATAAATTAACTGTGTTCCCCTTTTAGCTTGCTCCTACTAGAAGTAACAGGACAGGACTACAAGCAATATGAATATGGGAGATGGAATAATGCCTCTACAGCACCACCTATTGGAAGGCAGCATTCCCACAAGTCAACGTCTGATCTGTTAACAAGCCTAGTAGCAAGAACTGGGAATATAAGCCAAAGTCTTCTCTAGAAGGGATATCTAACCATACACAGACAGACTGTTTCGGGGATTTGGCCCTCGGCAGTGTGCAGTAGGTTGTTGGCTTGGTTATGGAGAGGCCAATGATGTGGGCCAGGAAGGGTATAGTTACAGAAAGCACCTAGAAGGTTTGAGAAGAATAAGGCCATGCATGCTCCTCTGGGAAATTTGAATATGCATATGGAAGATGGAACAATGACTCTATAGCGCCACCTGTTATTACAAGGCTTGATTAAAAACTCTGACATTGACTTACAGGAATACTGCCATCTATATAGGTGTCCGTAGCCTTGATGTGAAAGTCCAGGTGATGAAGGCAACTAAGGCTTTTGTCCATAGTGATGTAACCTACCGTGACAGCAGATCAGCAATGTGACCATGTGATGTTATGTCACTTTTGATAGAATGTCACCAAGGTCTTGTATATACACAGGGCGGAATTTTTCTGGTAAGTATATTTTTATATTCTACTATATTTTGTTTATTTTTATGTAGAATATGGCTTACTTTGTAAGTGAAAAACGTTGAGCATGAAAAATGTAATAACATGAAAACTAATAATGATAGATACATGAATGATGAGAATTAAACAAAGCAAGTTTCAGATATTGAATGACTTTTGGTGTCATCGGTCGATGCAATCGCAGCACAAATTTGAGTCATTGAGGCAGCGGCGCACATTAATTTAGTCTAGCTTCGGCTTCTGTTGTGCAAGCATGATGATTGAGGGGACATTTGTGTTGTCTTTTTGTGCTTTATAAAATAGGTTAAAACTACAGATGAGCGAGCGTACTCGCTAAGGGCAAATACTCAAGCAAGTATTGCCTTTTGCGAGTACCTGTCTGCTTGTCTCAAGAGATTCGGGTGCCGGCCGGGATGAGCAGTGAGTTGTGGGAGTGAGCAGGGGGGGAGGAGAGAGGGAGAGAGATCTCCCCCCCCACCCCCCCGTTCCTCCCCACTCTCCCCTGCCCTCCGAATCTTTTGAGACAAGCGGGCAGGTACTCACAAAAGGCAATACTCGCTTGAGTATTTGCCCTTAGCGAGTACGCTTGCTCATCTCTAGTTAAAACCTCAATATTTAATACTTGTTTACATGTTGGCCTTTTGATGTGTGGCAATTTAGCAAAAATTAAAAATGTACAAATATACCTAGAAGAAACATAAGAAGAATTATGGAAAGCGTCAACAGGAAGAAAGATCGAGAGATGGGGAATCCAGGAAGACCCGGATGTCCAATGCTGAACGCCAACGGATCTGCAGGAGCGCCTCAAAGTTGAGGCATCGTGCCGCCAAGGTGAACAAGTGGCCGATGCGAATGCGCCAAATACTTCTACAGCTCAGTTCAACACAAATAGCATTTCAGATGTCATGAAGATTTCATTGTTGAGTGATAGAATTCAACCCATGGAGGTTGATAATGAGCCACAAGCATCAATAGCGAGTGCACCAAATGTGATACATCCGGAAATTTGGGACAATGCTAACAGAAATTTCTGTTCTGTATTCATAAACAATGGATTTGGATATTCGTGTAATGTTTGTGGTAGACTTTGGTTTGTGAAGGACGTGAAGCAGTAGTCGCGGAACAGCAGCGTGCTACCATTGCTGCATTGTGGGTTTCCTGTCCAACATGAATGATTTCATGCTGTGAAGTCATTCTAGAAAAAAAATTATCAAGAAAAATACCACGGTTATCAAAATCCAATGGCTTTCAATACCCACCGCAGCCAGATTTGCCACCACTTGATGTGACCACAGAGCGACTTATATCACCGAGACTACCACTCATGCAACTGAAGAGTTGGCATTATGAAGGACACACGATTGTAGGACAAGTTATAAATATTCCAGTTGATGTGCAGACCATGATAACATCATTACCGCACGATTTAAGTGATGATCAAGCATTAAATGTAAAGATAAAGAAATATTTAATCCAAAAACCAACATACTTACGTGGCGCAGTGAAGAAAAGCGTAGTTAAACGTTGGTTCCAATTTCTACGAAACCAACTGTTGTACAGATTTAATATAGAGATTAATTGGAGCAAAGTTGACGGGTGCTATGCAGATGATCACACATTGCCATCTACTTCACGTCTGCCGGTTCAGCCATTACCACAGCGACAAGACATAGAGGAACATATCACCAATGTGGATCCTGATTCAGGGGTTCTCACCGCAAGGCAACACACTCTACTGCAGTATAAAGAATGGTGTCCAGACAACGCCCCCGGTCAAAAATGTACTCCGATGAGTTTAATATAGAATGTGCACACTGAGGAATTATCCTTTCCATCAATCTATTATGATGTGCCGCACGTTCAAAACAAATGTTAATGTCACTCAACACATGATGGCGATGAAGATTATGCATTTTCGCATACATTTACGTCCGTTCCAGCCCCTAAGAAAATCACGTGGAAAGAAATAGAAGATCGACGAATCCACAGAGACTGTGTAAAGAGGAATTTTGCATTTCTCAGATCTTTACCAAACTAAATGGTATATTGGGCAAATGCCACAAATCAAACGTAAGCCACATGATTTCAAGGTTCAGCGATAACATAAATGATGCTTTGAAGTGGACATTGATAACTAGACGCACAGCGAACATCAATCTCGGTGGCACGATCAAATGTAAACGTGCACAGTTCCCACTGGTCCCAGTCGTTGCAATGACAGTGCATAAATCTCAAGGTGCTACATTTGATTGTATCGTCTATGATTATGACAAAGAACAATACAATCAACTGGTTTATGTTGGGTTGAGTAGAGTAGCCAGTAACTAATTCAAAAGACGACTTTAATTTCTATCACGCTGCAGGAGGTCAAGAATAGAGATTAGCGAGCGTACTCGGAAAAGCACTACTCGCTCGAGTAATTTGCTTTATCCGAGTATCGCTGTGCTCGTCCCTGAAGATTCGGGTGCCGCTGCGGCTGACAGGTGAGTCGCAGCGGGGAGCAGGGGAGAGCGGCAGGAGAGAGGGAGAGAAAGATCTCCCCTCCGTTCCTCCCCGCTCTCCCCTGCAGCTCCCCGCTCCGTGCCGGCACCCGAATCTTTAGGGACGAGCACAGCGATACTCGGATAAAGCAAATTACTCGAGCGAGTAGTGCTTTTCCGAGTACGCTCGCTCATCTCTAGTCAAGAACCATCGATCAAAGAGATCAGAGACGAGTACGCCGGATTGGAATCGCCAACGATCACCAAACGTGTATGAAATTTCATATAGAGGGGCAGCAATAATAATAACAGATAATGATCTGATTGAACAAAACATTTTAAATGCTGTAGTTACCAATCTCAATGCTCAGAGCTTAGTTGCGCATGCATGAGACATCGTAACACATTCTGTACTCATTCAATCTGATTGCTTGGCAATAAACGAGACTTGGATGAATCCAGATGAACCTGCACACAAAGAAGGATTCGAATTGATGACACCAATGAATTGTTGAGTCTGATTGCGTAAATCCGATTCACCCACCAAACGTGGTGTTAAAAGATACAGATGAGCAGGCGGTGTTGCGGTCTTTAGAAATATAAGCTCTTCAACCGAATGCGAACCTGAAGTGACCGACTGATCCAACTATAGACGACTGATTGACACTGGTATCGGTGATATTTATGCGGTTGAAGTGTTGTACAATGGTTTAGTGAGATTTATACTAGTGTTTACATTCATCCTGATGTGACGATATCTGATATGGAAATGTTGTTCAGTGCGATGATCAAATACTCACCAATAACTAGACTGATCAGTGATAATATGGAGGTGGATATTGATGTGCCAATGATAATATTTGGTGACGTTAATGTAGACGCTAGATTAAATGTACATGTTATTAGCTTTATGAATATACATTTTAATTTAAATTATGTATCTATCAAATCACCTACTATATCAGGTGGCACAACTATAGATTTGATGTTTGCGCAAAATACTGATTCTAATCTCTTGCCATTTGTATCATGCTTCTCTTATCACGGACCAGTGGTTTATAAGTTAAGAATGCTTTGTAATTCATTTATTTGAGGTTTTGCAAAAAATAATGTGTAAGAACTAGAGATGAGCGAGCGTACTCACTAAGGCAAATTACTCGAGCGAGTAGTACCTTATGCGAGTACCTGCTCGCTCGTCTCTAAAGATTCGGCTGCCGGCGGGGGAGAGCAGTGAGTTGCGGGAGTGAGCAGGGAGGAGAGGAGCGGGGGGAGTGAGAGCGAGATCTCCCCCTCCCCGCTCTCCACCCCCGCTCATCTCTAGTAGGGACATAACTTGTCATTTGATTTCTAAATTCTGTAGAACAAACTAGAATAGTAGATAAATACTTGTAATTTAAGATATAATGATACTTATGAAATGTTGCAACTGTATTCATTGTAATGAACAATTGATATTTAGAATTACATTCTTTAAGCTGTGTTGTATAAATTATTTCTTATTTGCCATACTGACGCATTTTACGCCTTAAAACTAGCGGCTGGGTCCCGACCCAGCTCCATCTAACAATGTTTTTCAGAATCTCGAACAATCCCTCCTCTTATTACATCGCTACATGTGATACAATGTTCACATCATATCTGTGAGTATTTGGTAATGTGATAGCTCAAGGTCTGCAGGAGTATCAAAATAAAATGAACATCAAATACTCACCTCACTGCGAGACTTCAATGTACTTCTCTTTGGTCTAAGCAAAACATCCTTAAAGTCCAGTTTGATATCATTGTCTATTCGTGGCATGATTACCTGTAATAGAATAAAGACATATATAACCCTGGGGATATAATGAAGCTGGAGAGAGATTTGCAAAATAAAAGGATAGTTTTCAAGATCTTTGCTTGCAATCATGCAACAGCGACCTTCATTCTTTACTTCTGGTATATTAAAAAATGTTCATGCGTGATTGGCTTATTACAAGACACAGTTATAATACACAGAGTATCCATCACATGACCAGGGGAGGTTTTTTTCATTTACTGGAACTAAGCAAAGATCTTGCAAACTGTGATGAACTGATACAGAAAGTACGGTTTATAGGAAAATTGTATCCCTTTTTATCACACATACAACAAAGTTCATTTGCTGTAACCAGAATACCATTTTAATACTCAAGGATGATCCAGAAGAAGAGAGCAATGAAGGATAAAAGAAACAGAAAAGAATGGAGAAAGAAAAGAATACTGAAGGAATGAAATCCTGAAGAAGAAAGAAACTGCACACATCACTCCACTAGTTTGCTACAATGTAGCAGTCTGGATTCCAGCCTGTACAGCTGGCAGGGCATTGCCTAGACTGGATATAATCCAGGGCTGCAGCAGAGAGCAGTACAAGGTGTGGATGGGTTTGCAGCTTTTGAGGCCTCATGTCCACGGGCTTAAAATCCGCAGCGCTTCTCCCACACACGGATCCGCGCCCCATAGGGATACATTGGACACCCGCAGATAGTTAAATACCTGCGGATGTCATTTTTCCCGTCAGGCGCGGATCCGCGTGCGGGAAAAAAAATGGACATGCTCCATTTTAGTGCGGGTCTCCCGCAGGCTTCTATTGAAGCCTATGGAAGCCGTCCGGATCCGCGGGAGACCCGTACCAGAATTAAACTCACCTGCTCCGGACGATGAGGTTCTTCCCTTCTTCGCGGCCGGATCTGCTTTCTTCGGCCTGGCGGATGTGCCTGGCGGGCCGAAGAAAGAAGATCCGGCCGCAAAGGAAGGAAGATCCGCATCGTCCAGAGCAGGTGAGTTTATTGATTTTAGGCCTCATGTCCGCGGGGCAGAAGGGACCCACTACGGATTCTACATGAAGAATCCGCGGCGGGCCTGATTTTCCCAGTGGACATGAGGCCTGAATGAAAACTTAGGACTAATGCCCACTGACGGATTTCTTCCACGTTTCACAAGGCGGACATCCACGTCATTATCCTGCAGCAATTAGGTTCTATTAAACTTAATATCTTTCTGCATTTTTAATGTTCATGCTGCAGAATTCCACCGTGGAATTCTGCAGCGTGAAAGACAGCGGGGCATGCTCTAATTACCGCGGGAAAACGCGCGCCCGGCTCCCATTGTAATCAATGGAAGCTGTCCGTCACGTGATACTTCCGCTGTGAGCACAGCAAAAGTATTGCGATTACGTGTCGTTGTGCACTGTCGGCTCGCCAGACGGGATCCGCAGGGCAGACCTGGAGACGTGAGTATAGGGACTCTGGGGGGGGGGGGGGCGCTGTGTCGGACTCTGCTACAATATTCCGCTGGCGAAGTTCGCCACGGCCGTGGGCATGAGGCCTTAATTGTCAGTGACAATTTTGAAAACGGTGAGGAATTGTTGACTCATGCAGTATACTAGAAAGTCGTAGAACTTCACATTTACATAGTGATGAAGCTTTAAAACCCCTAAAAGGTCATCCTTGTAGTCTGATCCTACACTTTTCCATCTTTACCCTACATTGTGCTAATCTACCAGATGCACACTAATTAGAGGGACTGACAGATGAAGTGAATAACATTGATTATCTTTTGACAATGGCACCTGTCGAGAGTTGGATATAAGGCCTCGTTCACATGGGTGACACAGCATTGCCGCGAGAAAATCGCAGTGATATTGCATCGCTGGTCCGTGCGATATTGCTGCGTCTTCTCGTGGCAATGCTGCAACTTTGTAGCGAGGATTTTCGTGGGAGGCGTGAAATATAAGCCCTTCCCCGAAAATAAGCCATATCTGAAGAAGAAAAAAATACACATACATCACCTCTCCCGCATCTTCTCCCCAAGTCCCCAGCACTGATCCTCATCTTCTCTTTGTGCCGGGAATTCAAAAATCCCTGCCTTTTGGAAGCGCAGGCTGTGATTGGCTGACGCTTAGCCAATCACAGCTAGCGCTCAATGAATGGCTGTGATTGTACCAACCTATGTACACCACCGAATTGCCTACAATGTACATGTCAGCCTCAGAATTGGACGACAGAGAAGCAGAAGGTGACCTAGTCTGATGAACCACATTATGCAGATGGTCAGGTGCATTGCTTACATAAGGAAGAGATGGCATGAAGATGGACTAAGGGCCCCTCCATATTGGCGATCGCGATATCGGCGCAGGAAAAATCGCAGCAAAATTGCTACTTTTATCATGCGATTTTTGGGTGCCAGCGCTGTTTTTTTACACTAAAACAGCGCTGCCAGGCACGATTTTTTAGCGTGAAAGTCAATAGGACTTTCTAATGTTAAAAACGCATTGCTCGAAAAGTGCGTGCTTTGCAATGCGATAAAAAGAAGGTTCCATAGGGAAACATGGGAGATAAAAAAAAAACAACACAAAAAGCAGAAAGAAAATTGAAGAAACCAGTGAAAATTGCCTTTTTCCATCATATAATGTATTGGTATATTGCTGGGATATGCCATCACTTTATGATTGTTACCTTTTAAATCTCCCCTGTACAGTGATGCTCATGGCCACCCGGCTGCGCAGAGACCTAAAGCATTGCCTCATTCATAACATTGTGCAGTTGGCTTATCAGTGGATGTTACAGTGTTTCCCCGAAAATAAGACACTATCTTATATTGATTTTTGTCCCAAAAAAGGCAGAGTGTCTTATACTCACCTGGCCCGCGGCATCTGGTCTCTGGTGCTGCGACGGGCTGTGGTGTCCTCAGTATTGACATAGCACTCTCTTCCTGGTGACGGGGCTTTGAATACCCCGCCTCCAGCAAGCGAGTGCTGTGATTGGATCACGAGCGCCACTGGCTCAGCCAGTCAGAGACGGCGCTCGATGAACCAATCACAGCCATTCAGTGATGTTATTCACTGAAAGGCTGTAAATGAGATGGCGCTTGATCCAATCACAGCTCTCAAAAAAGAGAGTGATATGTCAGCGCAGAGGACACGGAAGCCTTCCACTGCGCCGGAGACAAGCGCAGCGGACTCAAGACGCTGCAGGCTAGGTGAAGATTGCTCTTCTTTTTTTTTTCATGTATTTTAGCTAGGGCTTATTTCGGGGGAGGGCTTATATTTCAAACACCCCCTCTCCCCGACTGTCATAGTTGGCAATCCTTAAAGGGGTGGTGTTAAGAAAAAAAATGAAATTCTATACTCGCCTATTCCTCCCCCATCAGTCTCCTTACCATGTCTTCCTTTGGCTGCCTGTCCATGGGCGGGTTTTCATTGCGTTCCCCGCGGCGATAATCCGGCCGCGGGGAACGCAGTGAAAGCTCTGCATAGCATTGTTATGGAGAGCGCTTCCCCCTGTCCACGAGCGGAGAATGATTGTGCTTCTCTGCTCGCAGCTGGCAAATCGAAGCATGCTGCGATTTGCCACGATTCTACGCGGTCAGCCTATCTGTCAGATAGGCAGCCTTAGGCTGAGCTTCTGCAGTGCCCCCAGGGTCACCTCATTGTTATGAAGGCTGCATTCCTCGCATTCTCTTCCTGCCGGGTCAGTGAAGGTCAGGTCCCTGTGCTGTAGTGTTCGCATATATCTATATTACTCCCCAAATGCACACGATTCGCAACCTGATTGGTTGTTTTGATTTATTCATTCCTGGTGATTGCTTATTTCAGTTGCCTGATTCACAGTGATTGGTTATTTGGTTTGGCTGATTCCCGGTCATTGGTTGTTTAGGTTGGCTCATGTAGAAGTAGGGAGTAAAAGGCTAATATGCGTAGCGTTCACTGCCTAGGAAGGAATTCTGATCTACTTCAGAGACAGCACGTAGGAGCAGTCTCTGAAGTAGATCTGCACTCCCCCTGCTGGCCTGTGAACTGTGACGTAACGTACATTGGCTGGCAGGAAGAAGACTGACAGCAATGTACATAACCTCATAGGAAGCAGAGGAATCAGCCAACTGGAAGTGATGTGTTGTAATTCAAAAAAACAACAAAAAGGAATAACGGTACGTGTAAATCTTTTAATCAGAGCTAAAAGAAGAGGGTCCTTAGTTCAAGCGCAAGTCTACTTTAAGGGCTCCTGGACACTGGCGATCGCGATATCGCTGCATTTTTTTAACGCAAATGTCAATAGGACTTTCTAATGTTAAAAATGTATCACGCAAAAATTGCAAATTTGTGCTTTGCGATTTTTGTGCGATGCGTTTTTAACATTAGTAAGTCCTATTGACATTGGCGTTAAAAAATTGAGCGATATCGCGATCGCCAGTGTCCAGGAGCCCTTACTGGGACTTGCTGCATAACATTGACAGTTTAACTAACTACAAACGTCCACTTAGAGGGGTTTAACGCTACTGATAACCTATCCTCAGGACAACTCATCAGTAGCAGACAGGAAGGGGTCACCCACCCGGGACTCCCACGGATTAGCTCACGTGATGGAGTTTGTGTCTGGATGGAGCCCTCAAAAAGCAGTCTGTCACGGCGGCCAGCGTGGTAGTGCAGCCCAGTCCCACTGAAGTGAATGGGAGCTGATCAGCTGATCGGCAGTGGTCCCTAAATCTTCCATTATTCTATCCCTGATGCTGACTTTAGGGCCGCCTGCACACGAGTGGGTCGGACCCTGCATGCGGTCACCCTAGCTGGAGCGCCGGCCGTCACATGCACAGTACACAGTATGCTGCACCATTGCTATGGTGCTGACGCGGCTCCTGCGACCATTCTGCAATGATGATTACAGAATAGCCGCGGCACGGACGGCTTCCATTGACTTCAATGGAAGCTGGCTGTCCATAGTTCGCACAAAATCACAGCATGCTGCGATTTCTCCCCCGTGAGTGGAAAAATCACAATCCATTTCCGCTTGTGGGCAGCAAATCGCATTTTCTCATATGCCATGGGCTGGATTCGCTACAGAAACTGGATGCGGAATCCCGCTCCAGATTTCGCAATGCAAATCCGCCCTTGTGCAGGAGGCCTAACGCCACATACTATTGTCCATGCATATCCTTAGACATATCCCTAATGGAAACCCTACTGACCTTGGCAAACAATGGAAAGACACAATGACAAAAAAAAAACAAACAAAAAAACTGAGGTGAGCTATAAAGCAGACAAAGATATAAACAGGGAAACCCAAAACAACAAACTACAAGTCTAAGAAGGGCTGGACTAGAAATAACCACAAGAATAAAACTACACTGACAAAGCTGGACCAGGAACCATATACTAGAAGCAAATAAAGAATATATTCACATGCACATAGCTTACATCATAACCAGCATAACACCGTAGAAGCCAGGAATATTTAAAAGAGAGGCTAACAAATCAGGAACTCCTCTCCACAAGAGCTCCAGCACTATGGTCAGCTGACCCATTGTAAAGGATCAGCTGTGGGACGGTTGCTTAGCAACCGTCCCAACAACAAACTAGTAGACAAGGGATGATGAAACAGCAGGAGCATTCCTGCAGATTGTAACATTACCCCCACCACAACCACCACCCTTCAGGCAGGCTCAATGGCCATTAATCCTGGGTTGACCTTGTTTGGCTGCATGAAAGGTTCTTATCAATCCGATAGCTTGCATGTTTCTACCTGGTTCCCAAGACCCGCTGTTCTCAGCACCGGGGACCCAACTTGCAGCATGATTGCCTGAAGCTGTATTTATATGGACAAGTGCAATTTTGGTCAGTGAAAAACTGACCAATTTCCATGCATTTGACATGCTTTAAGCGCAGTTTGCTTTCACGCTCTGTTTTCACGCATGTTCTTCCCCGATCTGCACTTCCCGTTTCTTTTGTCACTTGGTCCCCACAGTAATATGCATTAAGAACGGATGGCCCTGGCCTAGCCTGTGAACACCATCTGCTCTATCCCATCCTCCTACAGATAAATAACGGGCGATTCTTGAACAAGAATTGCGCCCAAATAAAATATGGAATGATTTTTCACATGTGGATTATTGGTCCAAGTGAAAAAAAAAAATAAAATCACACGTAAATTAACCCTTCAGATGAAGTTTTTTCCCCATTAGAGTTCTGTCCATCTCAGACTTGGCCTGAACGTGCACGTGGCTGGTGTGAATGCGGCCTTAGGACGGCTTCACACAGGTGTATGTGTAAACGCGCATGCTTCACCCCAACATATTTGCGCTATAAATAAGGCTGATTTGCATACGCCTTCGTAGTCTACTGTACTTTTTGCGTATGCAGAGCATGTTCATATATGCCTGAAACTAACTATTAATAAAACACAGCAAAAACAGCCATTTGTAGTTTGGTTGCTATGGGCAACGAAGGCAGTTTCATAAGATGAAGGTCACCCTGGTTACAGCCGTCACACACAGGCGAGAAGACAACAAGCCACAGATATGACAGGCAGAACAAACATGAAAAAGGAAGCCATAAATGTCAGTAACGGCAGGCGGGAGCGACCGGCCCGGGGGGCAGAGGACCGGAGCACGCAGCCAGTATACACACCTACAGCGCGGCGAGCGGCCCGGGTGACGTCACGTCCCTGGCAGCAGCCACTTCCTGTCACGTGGCCTCCGGCACCGGAAGTGACTAGTAGAAGAGGGAGACCCGGCTGTACGGCAGTGAGAGGCACCTAGGACGACGCCAGCATGCTGATCAAAGTGAAGGTGGGTGTGTGATGGGGAGGCCGGGGATAGTGGCAGCCTCCGGCCAGTATAGCCGGGCTGCAGTGTAGGGGGCGCTGTATATGCACCTTCCTCACACAATGCCCCAGTGCAGTGTTATCAGTGGCCATGGCATCCAGGGTCTCTCGCCTCCCCCAGCCGGTGGCTGCCAGGTTATATATTTGCCCACCCTGTGGCCCCTGGAAGCGTCCTTCACATCTGATCTGGGCAGCCGTGACATGAGGCCGGCGCAGTGCCAATTTCTGACTGTCTCCAGTATCGATAGTCATCTAGTACAAAGTATTGCTCCATTAAAGGAGAAAACTCTTCATAAATGGGTGTGGAGGAAGGCGGGGATATGTTGGGGGTCCGGCGCTCCTATGGTCAGCGTTAGAAGCGGATATGGGTTAGGTTCGCGCACAGAATCTACTACGGTCCTTCCCGTTTACACGCCAGGCGTGTGTCTCCTTCCGCAGCTTGCCCACGGTGGTTGGTGAGGGTAATATATGCGGATGTTTTAGGCCGGCTGCGCACAAACGGATATTTGCTGTGGAATCTGCGGTCGGCGTCCGCACGGAGGATCTGCAGCAAATGTTGTTCAGGACCCGCTATGGAACATCGCTTTTTCCTTCAACCTTCATGGAAGCCAGATTGTGAGGAGGAAAAATGTCAGCCTGTTCTATTCTGCTGCGGGCTCAATGGAAGCTGTCCGATCAGCAGCCCATCCGCAATTAACATTGCGGATAGGCCGCGGCGATCTCCTTCATCGCCTAGCGGCGGTGCGGGAAAAGCAAATAAAAAAAAAAAAATCTGTACTTCACATAACTGACAGCGAGCGCCCGCGGTCATCCATATTACAGAAAAGACAAGGTACGCACGGTCGCCGGCCACGGTCAGCGATAGATCCGCTGCGGGCTCCTGTATGCGAAATCCGGATTGCCCATGTACAGCCGGCCTTAGGAGTGTGATATCCTACAGAGTTACTGGCGCAGTGTCCCTGTATTTATACATTTTGTGGCCCCAAGAATCATGTGCCGCAAGGTCTGTCTCTTTGGGCTCGTGAGTGATATTGTGGCAACTCTGGCGACACATGCCTCTTATGTACAGATAACGGGTCACATTGAAGGCGGAAATAAATCCTGTTTACATCAGCAAAATAAAGCCCCTATTACACGGCACGATCATCGCGCGAATCAGTCGAATTAAAGGGGTTGTCCCGCGGCAGCAAGTGGGTTTATACACTTCTGTATGGCCATAATAATGCACTTTGTAATATACATCGTGCATTAATTATGAGCCATACAGAAGTTATCACTTACCTGTTCCGTTGCTGGCGTCCTCGTCTCCATGGTGCTGTCTAATTTTCGGCGTCTAATGGCCAAATTAGACGCGCTTGCGCAGTCCGGTCTTCTTCTTTTCTCAATGGGGCCGCTCGTGCAGGATGCCGGCTCTGTGTAGCTCCGCCCCGTCACGTGCCGATTCCAGCCAATCAGGAGGCACAGAAGCCCTGCGGTCCACCGAGGGAGAGGATCCCGGCGGCCATCTTCAGCAGGTAAGTAAGAAGTCACCGGAGCGCGGGGATTCAGGTAAGCACTCTCCGGTGTTCTTTTTTTAACCCCTGCATCGGGGTTGTCTCGCGCCGAACGGGGGGGGGGGGTTGGAAAAAAAAAACCCCGTTTCGGCGCGGGACAACCCCTTTAAGCGTTCTGTGCTCATGCATTGAGAGAATGATGAGCGATAAATTACTGATCGGATCTTTCATGCAGACTTAAATATAATCATTGATCCGCCGCTGCATCGTTCTGCATAGCCTGTCGTTCATCCATGTAAATGGCGAGTGAGCGATGTGTCAGCCACCTCCATGCATGATCCTTGCACAGGGGTGATTATCGCTGGGACGGCTGCAGGGGGCCAGAAGATGCAAGCATAGGATGACTTATTATTTTTACATGTGGGGAGCACTCATTTAAAAAATATATAACTTGGGCCTCATGTTCACGGCACGTGTAGATTCCGTCCAGCACTGCCGCGGCCAGTGAGTCCTGCATTCCCTTGCAGCGGCATCCGCACAGATCCCTCCACTGCAGAGTTCTCTGTATTGCGCTTGGTCCTCACGGCTCGCTGTCAGACATGCGCAGTACTGTGTTTTTTTTTTGTTTGTCTTTTTTTTAATCTGCTTTACCGCGGCACATCCGCAGCGTCAGCTGTGGGCGGGCCGCAGATCAGACAGCTTCCATTGACTTCAATGGAAGCCGTCCATGTGGGATCCGCAGAAAAATGGAGCGTGCTGCGATTTTGTTTGCAAATCAAATCTGCGTGTTTTAATCCATTTGTGTACGCCCATGCATCTCTATGGGAGGCTTTATTTGCAGATCTCCCTAACATATTCCGCAAATCAAACCCGCCTGTGGGCATTGGGCCTTAGACTGCTCCCCTCAAATATACCCAAAGTGACATGGAATTTCCCCATCTGAGTTAAGGCCCATTTACGAATTTTTAGCGATAATCGTCCAGTGTAAATGGGCCTTTACTCTTGGAACAGGTTTCTATTGTTCAGGACTGATATTTGTCGCCGTAGACTCTCCAGTTATTTCTCTGACTGCTCATCACTGATTGTCCCATTATTTATTTTCCTTGTTTACTCTTTTGTCTAATACTTTATGGCTATACGCATAAATTTGATATTTTGTCTTTCCAGACGCTGACCGGGAAGGAGATAGAAATTGACATTGAGCCCACTGATAAGGTACTGAGCCCAACCTTACTACCGAAACATGGGGACAGGTTTACCAGCTCTGTTGTGCCACAATGTTTGTGCATTCTAGACAGATTGTTGAGTTATGAAATGCACCAAATATAATGCTGGTGTGCCCCACTATTTAGGTGCTGAAAACTGGTCTAAAGTATAACACCCAAGAGATGGCGTAAGGGAAAAAAAACAAAACTGAGTCAAATTTGCACTCAATCTGTCAAACTAATACACTGTGAGAAACTTGGAGCATCTTCAGACGGCCCGACCAGCTTTATGCTGTCCATAGACAGCCTTTAGTAAATGTGCACCATTGTTTGAAAGAAGTTGATTGCCATCATTTGTTTTCCTTGGTGGCGCCTGCCTGGCACTGATGGAAGCCGATGCTAAGAACTAGGTAGAGCGGGCCTGGAGAGTGAAGCAGGCAAACTGCTGCCGGTCCAGGTTTAACATCAATATATATGATGTTTGTTGAGCTACGGAAATGACAACGGGGACCTCAGAGGTAGTCAGGGACTGCCGACTGTTCCAACAGCAGCGCTTCTTAACCAATGAATTGAAGGTGGAATATTGTCAACGTGGTTTGCTTTTCTCATGAAATGATTCATTTAAATGTACAGAAAAGTAGGGTAGACAATAGATTGCTTAAGGCTGCATCCACACGTTGCTGAAAAACCACAGTGGAAACATTTACTACTAAAGCAAATCCTGTTCACGTGTAAGGCTGCCTGTCCACGGGCGTAGCAATATCCCGTGGGAGGAGCCGCCGCCGCCGGGGAGCAGGAGACAGCTGACTCCGCACTGATCCTATCTGACACATGGGCTCACCGTGGAGAAATTATGGCAAATCGCAGCATGCTGCGATTTGAATCCCGCAAGCGGAGAGTCGCTATGATTCTCTGCTCGTGGACGCCGCGGCTGCGCTTTCCATAGAAACGCGGAATAATGCCCATTAACATGCAGCCTAAAGCGGGGAAAAAACACTGCCTTTTTTTTTTTTTTTTTGCTGTAACTGTAATTTGTGCAACAAAACCGCAGCATTTCCACAACGTGTAGACGCACCCTTATAGGGGGTGCCTAGGAAAACTGCTCCGTATTATAGAAGAAAAACCTCCCTTCTCCTGTTCCGACTGCGCCGAGTCCCCTGCTGCTCTCTAATTACTGCAGCCATGGGGTTCCATGTCTCTGGTGTTGAGATGTCATCAATGATGCAGGTAGAGGGGGGGGGGGGGATCTGATGAGGTGAGTGTGCCTTTGTTTTGTATGGTAGACTGCGCCAAAATTGTACTTCCAAAACTCCAAGAAAAAATGGTTTGGATTAAAATATATCTTTTATTATATTAAGATGAGAGCAACATGGAGGAATAAAGTGTAAAAACAAGAATGACTCTCTTACGCGTTTCAAGCCAGCTTATCCACATATTTCACATTGCTTGATGTAATTAATGGTATTTCTGCACATAAGGTATTGTCTTTAACTCTTTCCTGTCCATACCACTAGCAGTTACTTGTGCAGAAACATCATCAGTTACATCAAGCTATGTGAACATAGGCCAATATTTGGATATGAAAGGGATATGGTATATGAACACGGTTTGTGTCTTATACACCTGTGGGAGGAGTTGTTGGCCTCTCTCTTTGGAAAGTCACAACGTTGGATCTTTACTGTGAGGAAATCTGTACTGCGGCTGGTCCGGCCAACGTAAAGAGTTTGCCGTGCTGACGCAGATCCTGCAACCTTTCCGCAATGATAATTGTGGAAGGGAGCGGGTCGGACAGATTCCATTGACTTCAATGGAAGCCATCCGCATGGAATCCACCTAAAAATAGAGCATGCTGCTTTTTTTTTTCCCTCCAAGAGCAGTAAATCGCGATTGATTTCCGCGCGTGTGTAGGAAAAATCTCTTTACCATTGCATGCTATGTGCAGTATTTGCTGTGGAATCCAGATCTGCCTGTGTGCAGCCAGCCTAAGAGCCAGGATAATTCGGCTCGAAACGTGTAGGAGGGTCCCACTTGTTTTTATACCGTCTTCTCCACGTTCTTTTATCTTGATGTAATAAGTTATTTTTAAGCCAAACCATTTTCGCTGGAGAACTGTTATACAATTTTTGAGGAGTTACTAGTCCGTTTCTGGAGCAGCTTGGATCTCCGTGCACATGTGTTCCTCGCAATGTCTGACGGTGGTGAGCTGATGATTATATTTTATCTCACAGTACACTGCGCACTTTTACTTCCCCTTTTAACTTTTTTGAATATTGCTGTCTATTCCAGGGCGCCTCATTCTTCTTGAATATACTGTAGCCTCATCCCCTAGAATATCAGAAGAAATGGCAGTAATGCCTTTGGCTTCATCGTTTTATACATTGTTTGTTCTTTACATTTTGGTGTGAACATTATCCAATTTTATATTTAACTTATCTCCTGAGCTCAATGTAATGTTAAAGGACAAAGGATGTCGCCAAAACTCAGTCTTTTATCAAAACCAGACTGGTGTAAACAGAGAAAGCCCAGTACATAACGTATCAATGGTTGGTGGATGTTTCATGGTTTAAGAAGGGCTGGGATTGTTTTAGGCCCCCTGTCCGTGGTCGTTGCAGAAAATCGCCAGTGATCTTCTGCCGCGGGGGGAGCGGGGGGGGGGGAGAGCTGTCAGTTCTCTGCGGTGAGCCTATCTGATAGATAGGCTCACCACGGAGAATCGCTGCATGCCACGATTTAGATCCTGCTAGCAGAGAATCGCTATGATTCTCCACTCGTGGACGCCGCAGCTGTGCTTTCTATATCAACCGTGGCTGGATTATCGCCGCAGGTAACGCAATGAATAATCGCCCGTGGACAGGCAGCTTCTTTTTTTGCAAAGCCACATCTGCTGGTGGTAATGACCACTTTGCCTGTCTTTGTTATTATATGATCAGCTTAACGATGTGTGCTATTTGACACATTCTTGTATTCTAACCATTCATATATTTTCATTAAATGATGTTCTGCAGGTGGAAAGGATTAAAGAACGAGTGGAAGAGAAAGAGGGGATCCCTCCACAACAGCAGAGGCTGATCTATAGTGGAAAACAAATGTAAGTAGATACTCTTTACAATTAGGCGCGTGTGCTGGCCGAAGTGTTAGGGGCCACAAAGATGCCTTGTCTCTGTAAACTTTCCTTTATATAAATAGGTATTCATTCAGTTCTTTGTAGTACAAGATGAGAAAAATAAATAAACTGTGTACTGTTGGCAATAGAAAACTATATTCATAGTGGTGTAATGGCTAACTGTGAGCGCTTTTGTATAGGGTTTCATGCATGAAGTTTAACATGCCTTGTGTATAGGTGACAGCAGCTCTCAGAATTTCACGCAGTGGAATCTGGCCCTGCCCGGGGCAGAGGACACTGCTTACCCGTCCAGGTCTTCTGTGTGCCTCTTTAGGTCTTCTATTTTCTTCACTGTGGGCGTGTGCGGTTCATTGGGAACCGCACTGAAATGGAGCGTGCTGCGACTTGTTTTCTCAAACAAAAGGTCCACAAAACAAATCTGTATGCTTTAACCCTTACCAATCCACTGTCTGACCTCTGAAGATATGATTTAAGGCTGTACAGCTCCGATGTTGGAAGACGTCCGTCGGGGTTCTCTTACTGTATATTGCCAGCCTCTCTGCTGTCGGCTATCCAACGTGTCACCTCATGCAGTACTGGCTTTAGCCAGCAGATAGCGCCGTTGTATAATGGCAGAAAAAGAGTAAGCCCCCTAGGAAAACCAGGCTACAAATTGGATTGGAAAGGGTTAATCCATGTATAGACGCCCATGCTTCCCTATAGGCGGCTTGATTTGCAGATCTTCTGCAAGTCAGATCTGCCTGTAGACATTTGGCCTAAGTGACTTGAGTTCATTTTCTCATCCATGCCACTTGAGTGGGGACAAGTTGCAGTACCACAAACGAGGGGCGCTCATATTCTGTGTTTGTGAAGGTCCCTGGGATCACGTTCTCGATTATCACACTATCTGAGAGGGGGGGGGGGGGGGGGGGGGACGCCTTAAGATTTATTTACATATGACAGGTAGCCCTTTTAAGTGTAATGAAACTTTTTACTATCCTTTTGGGTCTCCATTCCTCACCAGCTGTCTGTCAGTGAATGGAAACCTTTTTATTTTTCCTTCAAAGGCTGGAAACCTGCTTTGATCTTAATTCTAAGAGTTGGTTTTTGGGATGTCTGGAAAGGTAACACAGCAGCAAAGCTTGTCTCCCTTGACTTCAAAGCATATAGTGTAATATAGCAGGTGTGCTGTGGTTCTTGCAGTAACCACTCTAAGGGTGTATTCAGATATAGCGGTTCTTGCTGTGTGGCAAATAAAAAAATGCATCTGTGTCCTGCGAGTTGCTGCTCTTCTGCAGGTAAGACAGGTGAAGCTCTGCAAAACTACAGTATAGCAGCGTGCAGGGGCCAGAACCTCTGCATATACCTTTATAGCTCTTACCTGCACTGATGATGTAGTAATCTTCATGTGTCTGAAATTGGGGCAAGGTCAGGATGGCTTTTTGCTTCACCCATGGTGGCACCAAGCAAGAGTGATCCAACCCCAAGGACAGGAAACCTGCAGATTAAAAGGCTGAGCCTCTGCATTGCATCAGTGGTTTCCAGTCCTTAGAGGGAGACCTGCAGTCCCTGACCCCTCAGGGTGAAGAGAAGACCTCGAATTTTTGTTTCTCTTACTGGTCAGTTGCCAGGTAGCAGTCTCACCATGAGAAATTTCCCAGAGCCGTTGCACTGGGGTCTTCTGGGGACAGAGGCATTGGGGGAAGCAGACAAACGGTAATCAGCATAGGTGCCATGGTAGCTCCAGATCGGCGAACAGTTTTTTGGAAGTGACAGAGGTCACTTTTGGCCTTCAGCAGTAAGGCACACAGCGTGGCTGGAAGGCATCACTTCCAGTGGGGCTCTGATGACATGGCCACAGGGATAAAGACCAGATATGGCGTCTGAGATGGACGCAGTTACATCCAAGACACTGTAAAGTGGCGGCACCAGACAAGGTTTAAAAGACTCTGCAGATTGGTGGTTAATCCAGCGTTGAACTGCCTTGATAGTTCAGATAACGACAGCCAGGAGGGAGTACCCCGTCCAGAAGATTGTGATCCAGCTCCACCACCAGTAGTACTGGAGTAGGAGAGTATGTACGGGTCTATGGCCCTGATCTTTCACTGATAGTGATGTTTCGCATGCAGATGTGGATATCTCACGTGTAGAGATGCAATCCATTTTTTCCTATAATCTCAGGTAAAACCGCAGGGTTGCGAGAGAAATATGGCACTCGCTCATGTAAATGCAGCCTTAAAGGGGTTGTCCCGCGAAATCAAGTGGGGTTAAGCACTTCTGTATGGCCATATTAATGCACTTTGTAATATACATCGTGCATTAAATATTGGCCACACAGAAGTTATACACTTACCCCCTCCGGTGTTGGCGTCCCCGTCTCCATGGCGCCGACCAAAGCCGCCTTCTGCCTGGATTAGACGCGCTTGCGCAGTCTGCCCTCTTCTGTCCGCCTCCGGCGTGCTCGCGCCGCAGAGGTCTTCTGCACATGCACAGAAGACCTGTGCGGCGCGAGCACACCGGAGCGGCCCCTTCAGCGCAAGCGCGTCTAATCCAGGCAGAAGGCTTCTTTGGTCGGCGCCATGGAGACGGGGGCGCTAGCACCGGAGGGGGTAAGTGTATAACTTCTGTATGGCCAATATTTAATGCACGATGTATATTACAAAGTGCATTAATATGGTCATACAGAAGTGCTTAACCCCACTTGCTTTCGCGGGACAACCCCTTTTAAGGAGATTCTGGAGTTTCTCCAAAAAGGCCTGGAGAAAGGGTTGGCCACCAATACCTTGAAGATTCAGGTATCTGCATTAAAAGCTCTCTCTGACTACAGCTTGATGGAGCATCTGGAAATAGTAAGGTTTATTAAAGGGGTTGTTTGCAAGATGGGTAAAAAGCTGGCGTGAGCCAACCCTTTAAAGGCATCTTTTACATTTAAACCAGTAGTTAGGAAGAGGGTCCCTCCATGGGACTTTAACTCAGTCCTAAATATCATCCTGAAGCCCCAATATGAACCAATTTAAATCTTCACTCATTAGAACTCAAACTCTGAAATCTATCCTCCTGACAGCATTAACATAAACTAGAAGAGTTAGGGTCCCTTTACACGGGACGAATGTCGGGCAAACGATGTTCGACACTCATCCCTGTGTGTCCTCACTCCCGTGCTGTCACAGGAGAGCTAGTAGTGGTGGCTCACTCAGAGTGGCCAGCAGGGGGGCGGGGCAGTGCAGGAGATTTCTCTCCTCTCGCTCCCCCACCCCTCTCCATTGACATAACACAGCGGTCGTTCAGTACTGAACGGCCCCTATATACACTGAACGAGGAGCGATGAGCTCATTGTCCATCGTTTATGCTGCATAAATGATGATTGAGCTCATCGTTCACTTTAAACAGCCGCCATTCAGTACTGAACGGCCCCTGTGTTATCTCAATGGAGAGGGGCAGGAGAGCATTTTTCGCCACTATTTCTCTTCAGACTGTATCTGTAACTTGCACATCTGTGGAAATCATTCTCACCCTCCCCTCTGCTCTCTATAGACTACTTTTGAGCACCGTGAGTCATTCTCCTCTTTCACTTCTTGTATTCCATCTTATCCCCGTTACTAGACTAATTTCACTAGTGCCCAGGGATTCTTTTATTTCCACACAAAAATGTCATTTTAGCTCAATAAAGGGATTTACACTTTTGCTAGTTATTACACTGAGGCAGCTTGTGTTAATGATGGCCAAAGTGCCGTGACCATTTTAAGAACGGTGAGACATTGAAACTTAGAGTATAATAGAAAGTTGTATAACTTTTTTTCATTTAGGTAAATAACTCTTTAGCTTCTAAAACTGGAGCACCGTAACAGAGAAGAAGTCATTAGCAATTCACTAGACTTTCTCCTATCGCATAGGTGTTATATGTGGACAATAAAATGGAGCAAGTGAGTTGAGGCTTAACCCTTTCCACTCCACTGTCTGACCTCTGAAGACATTATGATTTAAGGCTGTACAGCTCCGCTGTTGGAAGACGCCCGTCGGGGTTCTCTTACTGTATATTGCCAGCCTCTCTGCTGCCGGAGCCTATCCAACGTGTCACCTCATGCAGTACTGGCTTTAGCCAGCAGATAGCGCTATTGTACAACGGCAGAAAGAGTAAGCCCCCTGGGAAAACCAGGATACAAATTGGATTGGAAAGGGTTAACGTATAAAAATGTTAACCGATACATGTAGGTCTTTGTGTGATGACCAGTAGTCGACCACTATTGATTGGTTAATTGTTAAAAAGGAAGCCTTTGGGGAAATTGCCGTTAGCGACGTTTGGCTGATGTGATTTACATTTGTGTGCAAAATCTGTTAAAAATTCAGTGCACCCCTTTCGCTTCTTATATTGAAGAAATTAATTTTCGCTTTCTAGTATAGCATACCAAAAATTTTTTGTCTTTTTCCCTTTTTGTTTATAATAGGAATGATGAGAAGACCGCTTCAGACTATAAGATTCAAGGAGGCTCAGTGCTACATCTGGTCCTTGCGCTCAGAGGAGGTTGCTGAAGGTTTACAAGGCCCCCGATGCAGTTTTGACTGTTGGGGTAACGCGTCCGGTGGTGTAGGACTGTTATCTCTACGCCTCTGCCAGCTTCTTTGTATAATACTGAGTTTGTGTTGTTAGTGTCATATGTTCATTTGCTCTGAAATAAATGCTCCTCTAAATATTCTGTATCAGTTGTGTAAGATAAGCTGTTGCTAGTAATAAGCTGATTCTAGAAGCACACATACATTTTATTAAGTGGACAGTTTTTCCTTTTTTTCGGCTAGTTAACTTAAAGGATCACCCCCCCCCCCCCCCCTCCTTATAAACACCTATGGATGGCAGATAGTGGCATAAATGTTTGACAGGTGAGAATCCCAACTCTGGCATGGCACCCCTGCTTACCTGACAAAGCTTTAGAGGGTATGTTATGGATATGCCACATTTCTGTTTATAGAATTGTTTGAAATGTATGTTTCCTCTATTACGAATGGCAGGATGTGTGTTTTCTTGAGGTGCATCTATCACCTGCCTGTCCATATGTTTTAAGTATTGCGGTATATTGTAGAAATTATCAAACGATCACAAGTTCAAGTCTCGTAAGTGGTCTCAAAAAAAAAATATCAAGATTATGGGTACATGCACACGGACGGATATGGCAGACCTTCATTTGAATGGGTGTATGCACATGGGCTTTTTAACTCTGACGGAAAGTCCAAGTGGGAAAAAAAATCGCAGCATGTCCTATTCTTGGACGAAAATAGTATATATCGATGTGTGGTATCTTTAATATTGGACAGCTCATGGACTGGAGATCCATGTGCTGTATGATCCGAGCTGCGCCCAAGGATATTGGGTACAACTGTTTTCAGTTTGTGCATGTAGCTTAAGTCTAAACAATAAAAAATAAACTTAATTGATATCATCATGTCCAAAAAAGCTCAAACTATCGAAGTATCAGGTTATTTTATCTCACATGGGAAACGTTGTCAAACAAAATGCAGGTCTGTGCAATTTGGTTGTCTTGTTTTGCCCTGCTGTATGCTTATTTCTACAAGGGTTGCTTCTAAGAAGACCATATATGACCATCTTTTTTTAACAATGCCAGGGCTTAATAGGCTCATGTTGATGGTACAATATACCGCAATATAGAAGTATTACAGTATATTGTACAGGTGATTTACAAGGTTCAAATTTGCTAATGGGACTTCTGTAAAAAGCTTAATAAAAAAAAAAGATGTAAATGGTAATCAAAACTTCAATGTTTCATTGAGCTTCACTGGAAGCAAGCTTCGCCACCATCTGCTTCTATCATCCACCGGATTTATAGACACCCGGAACATGGAATACTTAAAAGCAATCCAAAGAGCCATTAAGGCTAGCAGTTATCTGCCACAGGCTCTTTAGTATGTTTATTGGGATCCCCAATGATGTCATACACATGGATTATCTTATGTGTTACCTCCATGATTCCTATGACCTGTTTTATCAAATTTTGGCTTCACTGGATAGAATTTCAATGCTCTCAGGAATATGCTGACTTTCTGTCGGGCTCTGATTGACTAGCCCCTTTTTTGGGCTTGGCTGGGTTGGAGTGTTTGTTTTATTTTTTTTTCTTCTCACATTCTTTTTTTTCCACTTTCTCTACTTTGATTACCTTAGGTGCGTCCCCCATTTTTTAATATCCTGGGTTGGTACCAGAGAGTGGGTAGTGTGGGGCCCCTCTGGTTCCATTTTCAACTGATGGTGATGCCTGTATTCTTGTTTATATGTGTTTCCTTATACTCATTGGCTTGGTTTTTCCATATGTGGTGTTTTTGTTTTTTGTTTTTTTGTTTATAAAAAAAAAAAAAGGTGGTCTGCCATGTTTGCTTGTCTCAACTAGGGGGTGCCCCCTCTCTTTGTTGTACTGCCACAGTTCGTAAATAAAGAATTAAAAAAAAAAAAAAACTCCCAAGAACTCCCCAGTTGTTACTGTTTTCCAAGAATGTAATCTCTCCTGTGTCTCCTGTCTTTATGCTCCTCCTCTTTCCCCTCTTTCTTTCTCTTCATACCTCCATTTCCTTCCTATACGGTGAATCTTAATATTGAGGTAATGATTCACAGATTTTTTCTTGGTTCATATATCTGTAAAATGGCTTTCTTGCTCATATAATTTTTTTTTTTTTTTTATAAATGGACAATAAAAAAAATTAAAACTTCAAACCTCCCCTCTTTTTCCCTTGTTAAAAAAGTGAACATTTAGTATTGCAGCATCTTAAAAGTCCAAAGCTATTAAAATATAGCATTTATCCTGTGGGGTAAGTGCCGAAAAGAAATACATTATGACAGAATCACAATTTTTTTTTTTTTTGGGGGGGGGGGGGGGGGGGTCACCCTATTTCCTTAAAATCAGTAAGAGCTGCACCTGTAATCACCAGCATTAGCCACTACACGGGGGTTGGAGTGAATTGCTTCTGCTTCGTACTTTGCCATTGACAGCAGCTGCTGTAACAGCTGATTGGTCAGGGTTAGAGATGAGCGAGCGTACTCGGATAAGCACTACTCGCTCGAGTAATTGGCTTTATCCGAGTATCGCTGTGCTCGGGTCTAAAGATTCGGGTGCTGCTGCGGCTGACAGGTGAGTCGCAGGGGAGAGCGGGCGGGAGAGAGGGAGAGAAAGATCTTACCTCCGTTCCTCCCCGCTCTCCCCTGCAGCTCCCCGCTCCGTGCCGGCACCCGAATCTTTAGCCCCGAGCACAGCGATACTCGGATAAAGCCAATTACTCGAGCGAGTAGTGCTTTTCCGAGTACGCTCGCTCATCTCTAGGCAGGGTCCCTAGTGACAAACGCTGCCCGATCAACTATTGATTTATCCTGAGGATAGGTTATCAATAAAAAAAATATCTGGAAAACACCTTTTTAAATCGTATTAAAATCCAGCTTGTCTTGCAAAAGAAGTTGACAGAAAAATATAAAACTTATGACTCTTTGAAGGCAGGGAAGAAAAAAATTGCTGGCTTTTAAAGGGTTAAGAAATAAACTGAGCTGATTGGTTGCTATAGACAAGGTCAGGCTTTCCATTTAAAGGGAACCTATGACAGACCTGCACAGTGCCCCTTGCATATTTTATTCTGAGACACTGCTGCATTTCTGAATAAACACCCTTTAAAGTTTCATGTTGGACTCCTAGAATCCTAGAATGATAGAGTTGGCAGGGACCTCCAGGGTCATCGGGTCCAACCCCCTGCTCAATGCAGGATCACTAAATCATCTCAGATATTTGTCCAGCCTTTGTTTAAACACTTCCATTGAAGGAGAACTCGCCACCTCCTGTGGTAACCGGTTCCACTCAGTGATCACCCTCACCGTCAAAGTTTTTTTTTTCTAATATCTAATCTGTGTCTCCTCCCTATCAGTTTCATCCCATTGTTTCTAGTCTTTCCTTGTGCAAATTAGAATTGGGCTGATCCCTCTGCACTGTGACAGCCCTTCAGGTATTTGTAGACGGCTATTACGTCTTCTCTCAGCCTTCTTTTTTTGCAAGCTAAACATTCCCAGATCCTTTGTTTCTCATAGGACATGATTTGCAGATCGCTCACCATCTTGGTAACGCTTCTCTGAACTTGCTCCAGTTTGGCTGTGTCTTTTTTTTTTTTTTTTTTTTTTTTTTTTTTAAGTGGGGTGCCCAGAACTGGACACAGTATTCCAGATGAGGTCTGACTAAGGAAGAGTAGCGGGGGATAATTACCTAACGAGATCTAGACTCTGAAATGGAGCTCTCGAGTCAGAAAGGTGGGCCATGCTGGCCTCTCCCCGCCTGCAGCATGTTGACTGACACAGGTCTCTCCCTATACACGAGCAAGGAGAGGAGCTGTTGGCCAACATGCTATGGGTAGGGAGAGAGGGGGGACTTGTTATTTGTATAGCATCAACTTATTCCGAAGCGCTTTCAGGTAATTTATTACCCCCCCAGCAAGCTAGGTGCTCTTTTTACTAACCTCAAAAAGATGAAAGGCTAAGTCAACCTTGAGTCGGCTACCTGAACCACACGGGGATTGAACTGGCATGGCCCATCCCTCTGCCTCAAGAGTTCTGTTCCCGAGTCCAACAGGCAAACTTCAAAGTGTGTTCTGGAACGCTACAGCATTTCAGAATTAAACCTACACAAGGGAGCTGTGTATATCTCTGGGGTTCATGTGGCCCCTGGTGACAGGTTCCCTTTAATTAAAGATATCGCTCGGCACTGTGGATAATCTGTGGTAACTGCATGCGGATTAATGCTAATTGCCAAATTTCACCTCGATTTGCCAACTTAAACAATAGCATGTCCTGGTGCAGCCCAGTAATTAGCAGTAATCTCCATGTGGTTACCAAGAATTACCAGAGTTTTGATCAAGTGAGGCATTGTATGCTGTATGTTAATAAATGCAGTTTTAGCTCTGATTGGGAAGACCTACTTCTATGTAAAATGGCATTCACATATTTTCATGCAGCTGGCAAGTGTACAGCCTGTATTACGTGTGTTGGCACAGAGTTGTATTACAATCCTGTTCACTATATAGTAACACTATAGCCTAGCTGTGTGTAATCCCAATGCACTACTGAGGCTGGTTAGGCGATCCTAAAAGATATAGAAGGCTGAGTTGGCACACAGCGTATAAAATACACCATGTGACTAGCCTTAAAGGGGCACTAACTTTTCAGACTGCTCATCAACTAGCTTGTGTTTTAGTCTAATCATTTCTGTAATATAGTTGTATTAAAATGTTCTTTTTTTTACCAGTTGTAGATATTGTTTGAAGTGGCTGCCACTAGGGGTCTCCCTTCCAGCTCCTATGCAATAAACTCTGTTAGGTACAGAGATTCTATAGTAACAAGGACGCAGGGGCATTTCCTTAGCCCCTCCCCCTTTTGCTATCTTTACAGCCGCTTTCCATGCACTCAGGCTGCAGGCTGACAAATCTTCAGACACTGTGATAACAATCTCTCCTGCTGTTATAGTGTTGGTCCCTGCACACATTAGAGTGAGTTTACTAACCATTTGGACAGAATGTCTCTAAATCCCTTAACCCTTTCCAATCCACTGTCTGATGTCTAAAGACATTCTGATTTGAAGGCTGTGCAGCTCAGATGTCGGAAGACGACCAGCAGGGTATTCTTACTGTGGATAACTGTACGCTCTCTTGTCGGGGGCCTCTCCAGCATGTCACATACGGCAGTACTGGCTCTAGCCAGCACATGGTGCCATTGTATAATGGCAGAAAGAGAAAGCCCCCTAGGAAACCCTGAATCCAAAATTGGATTGCAAAGGGTTAATTGTCCTGGGAAAGTAGAGGGATGAACATTCATATTTTGCTTTCCGGCTGCTTGGAACTAGAAACAGCAGTGCAGTATTGGAAGTAATGTTAAGGAAGTGCAAGACGGTGAACTACTGGTAAAATGCTATAAGCTTGTGACATGCCCCTTCCCTGAAAGTGGATGGCAAACAGCAGAACACCAGAAAATTGAGGAAAACCACCTAAAAATCAGAACTTGGACATGAAGCAAGATGCAAACAGCAGCAAATGAGTGGGTGAGGAGAGCCTTGTGTATTTTAGAAAACATGCTGAAAATTCAGGTATGCTTTAGGGTGCCTCCACAGCTCCTGTACGCCCACCCATCCCCATGGGGTGGCTTGATAGACTGCCTGTCAGATTGCAGTATGATGTAATGCCATGGCATTACATCATACTGCAGGAGCGATCAAAGCATCGCAAGTTGTGTTCCCCCAGGGGGGCTAAAAAAAAAGTAAAAATAAGATCAATAAAGTTTTATTAATTTAAAAAAAAAAGTAATAAAAGTTTAAATCCCCCCCTTTTGCCATATCTACAATAAAAAAATCTAAATCATAAAACAGAAATACACATCTGGTATCGCCACATCCGTAAAAGTCCGTCCATCAAAGTAATGCATTATTTACCCCGCACGGTGAACGTTTTCCGAAGCCAGAAGTGTACTTTTTTGGTCACCCGGTCTCCCAGAATAAAAATGCAATAAAAAGCGATCGAAAAGTCGTGTGTATTCTGAAATGGTACTAAGGTAAGCTACAGGACATCCCGTGAAAAAAATGAGCCCTCGCTCAACTGAGTCAATGGAAAAATAAAAAAGTTATCGCGCGCAGAAGATGCAGCAGAAAATGATTTTAAAAAATTAAATGTCTGTTATAAAAAAATAAATAAATGAAAGCAGTACAGCAAAAAAAAAATATATACAAGTTGGGTATCGTAGTAATCAAACTGACCCATAGAATAAAGGTATCAGGTCATCTTTGTTGCAGTTTGTGCGCCAGAGAAACAAGATGCACTGAAAGATGGTGGAATGTCATTTTTTTTTTTCATTTTACTCCACTTAGAATTTTTTTATGTTTTTCAGTACATTATATGGTAAGTAAATGGCACCATGGAAAAATACAACTCGTCCCGCAAAAAACAAGCCCTCCTACAGCGACGTTGATGGATAAATAAAGGAGTTACAGTTCTTCAAAAGGGGGGGGAGGAAAAAATGAAAATGTGAAAAAAAGGGCCGCGTCATTAAGGGGCTATGGTCCCAATAAAGACAATGGGCGAGGCGGTCCGAGGGAACGCCCAAGGATAGATCGCGCTTCAATATATATATATATATAATTTTTTTTTTTCCTCTGAGGAAAAAGTCACTCGTGAATGAATTTATTCACTGATTTAAAGGGGTTGTCCCGCGCCGAAACGGTTTTATTTTTTATTCAATAGGCCCCCCGTTCGGCGCGAGACAAACCCAATGCATGTGTTAAAAAAAAAAACGTTTAGTACTTACCCGAATCCCCGCGCTGCGGCGACTTCTTCCTTACCTTACTAAGATGGCCGCCGGGATCTTCACCCACGATGCACCGCGGGTCTTCTCCCATGGTGCACCGTGGGCTCTGTGCGGTCCATTGCCGATTCCAGCCTCCTGATTGGCTGGAATCGGCACACGTGACGGGGCGGAGCTACGAGGACCAGCTCTCCGGCACGAGCGGCCCCATTCACCAGGGAGAAGACCGGACTGCGCAAGCGCGTCTAATCGGGCGATTAGACGCTGAAATTAGACGGCACCATGGAGACGAGGACGCTAGCAACGGAACAGGTAAGTGAATAACTTCTGTATGGCTCATAATTAATGCACAATGTACATTACAAAGTGCATTAATATGGCCATACAGAAGTGTATAACCCCACTTGCTGCCGCGAGACAACCCCTTTAACCCTTTGCAATCCAATTTTAAATTCAGGGTTTCCTAGGGGGCTTTCTCTTTCTGCCATTATACAATGGTGCCACCTGCTGGCTAGAGCCAGTACTGCGGTATGGGACATGCTGGAGAGGCCCCCAACAACAGAGCGGCCAGTAATCTACAGTAAGAATACCCTGCTGGACGTCTTCCGACATCGAAGCTGTACAGCCATCAATTAGAATGTCTTCAGACGTCAGACAGTGGATTTGGAAGGGGTTAATATTTGTGCAACTTTTGATCGCTTTGCACAAGACTCGGGTGAGAATATCCTTGGCGTGACTATGCCCTTGTGCCCCCCGTGGTGCCCTGCCGTGATTCTTCAGTGCTTATTATGTCATTTGAAATACGCACATTTCACTATCCACTGCGTGAGCTTGTACAGGGGCGGACATTATTACCGCGCGCTTCACGTCCATCTGTGCTTGCAGTAAAACACATGCGGCCTCAGACATTTGGGATGTGCGGTTCGCATACGTAGCGCCAATGCTGTAGCAGCGCCGGAGGAGTCTGCTGGCAGCGCCCGTGCTGTATGACCGTAGACTTTCTGCAGATTTGGTGCCCAGCTCACCCATTGCACGGGGATTGCACTGCAGGCGCGCAGCAGATTTTAACCCATTGTTTGAAGATGGAGACATGCTATAAACAATTGACATGGTGCGGCTGTAAAGGCTGCAGCACAGATCAGGGCGCACGGCTATACAGGAAGGCGGCAGCTCTCAGGCACAGCGCCACAACCGCACCTTGTAGGGCATTTCTGCTGCGCCACACCACTAATAACACTCTAGCGCAGCGGGCAGTGTGCGTGCAGGCCGGCCTCAGCAGCGGCAGTGACGCTATGTGCTACAGCAAGCATTACAGCGCCTCCTGTGCTGGCCGGACGTGCCGCACACTGCATGGAAGTATCACTTCCCCTCTAAGAGTGGCCGATACAGTACGACGAGTGGCAGTTGAAGCCCCGCCCACCTCTAGGAGGCCCGCGCTGCTGACGTGTTCGAGGCGTCCTCGGCAATGCCTGAAGGACCCCTGTACTATGCTGTGTCTACCGGTAGTGATAAGCAGCGCGAGGTGAGATATACATAACCGACTGCACGATATTTATAAGCCTAAACGTATGGAGAGTCGGAAGATGCGAGCATGTCAGCGCTCCGGATCAGGCGGGCCGTGGACGGACATTAGACGTCACGAAAGTGGAGGCCCCCGGGATCTGTCAGAGAATCCTGGAGACCGAGTGCAGGTAAGAAGTGGGCAGAGAGCGGCTGTTGCTGGGTGCCACTGTTGGCTGCACGTACACGGCTGCCGGGAGTTATGTGACCGGAGGAGCGGCACCTTGTAGCTGTAGTCACCGCCCTCAGGAAGTGACCCCTCACCGTCGCCATAGTGACTGCACTAGTGTACTGGGGGACCCCGGCACCGTTACCATAGTGACTGCACTAGTGTATAGGAGGTAGTGACCCGGGAGTATAGTGACAAGTGTACAAGAGGACCCCCTCACCGTTACGGTAGTGACTGCACTAGTGTACAGGGGGACCCAGTCACAGTTACCATAGTGACTGCACGAGTGTACTGGGGGACCCCATCACCGTTACCGTAGTGACTGCACTAGTGTATAGGAGGCAGTGTCCCGGGAGTATAGTGACAAGTGTACAAGAGGACCCCTCACCGTTACCATAGTGACTGCACTAGTGTACTGGGGGACCCCTTCACCGTTACCATAGTGACTGCACTAGTGTACTGGGGGACCCCTTTACCGTTACCATAGTGACTGCACGAGTGTACTGGGGGACCCCATCACCGTTACCGTAGTGACTGCACTAGTGTATAGGAGTCAGTGACCCGGGAGTATAGTGACAAGTGTACAAGAGGACCCCTCACCGTTACCATAGTGACTGCACTAGTGTACAGGAGGACCCCCTCACCGTTACCGTAGTGACTGCACTAGTGTACTGGGGGACCCCTTTACCGTTACCATAGTGACTGCACTAGTGTACTGGGGGACACCCTCACCGTTACCATAGTGACTGCACTAGTGTATAGGAGTCAATGACCTGGGAGTATAGTGACAAGTGTACAGGAGGACCCCCTCACGGTTACCATAGTGACTGCACTAGTGTATAGGAGTCAATGACCTGGGAGTATAGTGACAAGTGTACAGGAGGATCCTCTCACCATTACCATAGTGACTGCACTAGTGTACAGGAGGATCCTCTCACCATTACCATAGTGACTGCACTGGCGTATAGGAGTCAGTGACCCAGGATTATAGTGACAAGTGTACAGGAGGACCCCCTCACAGTTACCATAGTGACTGCACTAGTGTACTGGGGGACCCCTCACCGTTACTATAGTGACTGCACTAGTGTACAGAAGGACCCCCTCACCGTCACCATAGTGACTGCACTAGTGTACAGGGGGACCCCTCACCGTTACCATAGTGACTGCACTAGTGTACAGGGGGACCCCTCACCGTTACCATAGTGACTGCACTAGTGTACAGGGGGACCCCTCACCGTTACCATAGTGACTGCACTAGTGTACAGAAGGACCCCTCACCGTCACCATAGTGACTGCACTAGTGTATAGGAGTCAGTGACCTGGGAGTATGTGACAAGTGTACAGGAGGACCCCCTCACCGTTACCATAGTCACTGCACTAGTGTATGAGTCGGTGACCCGGGAGTATAGTGACAAGTGTACAGGAGGACCCCCTCACTGTTACCACAGTGACTGCACTAGTATACTGGGGGACCCCTCACCGTTACTATAGTGACTGCACTAGTGTACAGAAGGACCCCCTCACCGTCACCATAGTGACTGCACTAGTGTACTGGGGGACCCCTCACCGTTACTATAGTGACTGCACTAGTGTACAGAAGGACCCCCTCACCGTCACCATAGTGACTGCACTAGTGTACTGGGGGACCCCCTCACTGTTACCATAGTGACTGCACTAGTGTATAGGAGTCAGTGACCCGGGAGTATAGTGACAAGTGTACAGGAGGACCCCCTCATAGTTACCATAGTGACTGCACTAGTGTACAGAGGGACCCCTCATAGTTACCATAGTGACTGCACTAGTGTACAGGGGGACCCCTCACCGTTACCATAGTGACTGCACTAGCGTGTAAGAGTCAGTGACCCATATAGTAGAGTGGTAAGTGTACAGTAGGAGCCCCACACTGTTACCATAGTGACTGCACTAATATATGACAGTTAAATGACCTGGGGTGACAAGACTACAGGAGCTGCAGTATATACTGTACATGGGAGGTGTCACGGGCAGCCATGTACCGGGACAGATCCCAGGAGGCAGGTAGCCAAGCATGAGGAGTTGTCTGTAACTCTTTCTATTCCTCCCCATAAAAGCTGTTACCAGAGTGGCCAACAGGCTCTGGTCCTGGCAGCGGTGGCCAACAGGCTCTGGTCCTGGCAGCGGTGGCCAACGGGCTCTGGTCCTGGCAGCGGTGGCCAACGGGCTCTGGTCCTGGCAGCGGTGGCCAACGGGCTCTGGTCCTGGCAGCGGTGGCCAACGGGCTCTGGTCTTGGCAGCGGTGGCCAACGGGCTCTGGTCTTGGCAGCGGTGGCCAACGGGCTCTGGTCTTGGCAGCGGTGGCCAACGGGCTCTGGTCTTGGCAGCGGTGGCCAACGGGTTCTGGTCCTGGCAGCGGTGGCCAACGGGCTCTGGCCCTGGCAGCGGTGGCAGAATTGCACATTTCCACCAGAATCTTGAGTTATTGTATCATTTTATCCCAGAAGCTTAGATTTCCAGCAGCTTGGATGAGATTGTGGGCTGTATGATCCCACTAGGTGTGCTGAAGAAATACCTTACAGGTACAGGAAACCCCATCTGCCATGTTGCCTTTGAAGCAGTTTAATTTGTGCCCCCAAGTGTAGCTAAAAGAAGTGCAACAGATGGTTTGTTTGCATTGTTTTATGTAGTTGTTACAATCCCACATGTAGTACGATGTGTATCTGCAGCAGCAGATGGGTTTCTAACCTGTTGATTTCAGCAGATGGGTTTCTGACCTGTTGATTTTTGCCACAACGTCTTCTTTTATGACACATCTGGCATGACCTCTGATATCTACTAGATGGAATACAATCTTATCTTGTATTGTGTCTGGCCCCCTTAAAGGGGTGGGCAGATTTTAGATAAAGGGAGGTGATAGAAGCCATTTATGCTGCGGGTCAGTTCTCCTTATAGTCTGCCAGGAAGATTGTCGAAGTGCTGGGTATGTATTCCCTCTCCTTTAATCATCTAAGGGGCTTCTGCATATATAGCACCCATCTTTAAATACCCATTTGGAAGCGTTTAAGTGGATCTAGTAGGACTGTCCTATGACAGTTGCTTTTTACTTGTGTATGATGCTGAGATTTAGTCAGTGACTATGGGGAAATGTAAGAGGCGGATGTGATAACCACTATATGTTACTGCGGTGCTTAGTGTACACGGCTATACTAAATCACTACTTCACGGGAAAAGTAAAACAACACTATAGTTTCTGTAAAGTTTTCCTGCCCTTCTATAACTTCTTACCTGTCATAGTTAAATCCTCATGTCCTGTTTTGACCTGGGAAGAAACGAGAATATAGGTCCGATAACACTCGGTGGTGATATAGACTGGAGGGGGGTACAGAGTTGGGAATTGTTCTTGTCCCATTGTTTTTTGGTGTTGGAAGCCTTGTTACTTTTTCATGATAGTTTCAAAGTAGCGTAAATGGGTTGTTCTCAATATTAGAACTTTCCCCTGTAGTCTGCTTGCTGTTAATATCGGGTCACTAGCAGAGTTCTTCAGTCTGTGGACATAGAAGTCTATGAGCATGCATCTATAAAAGAATCTATCCTTGCAGCTGCTATGTAAACCCTAAAAGTCAATTTTCACATTGAGCAAAATGCTGTGTATTTTAGCGTTCAGTTAGCCGAGCTCTATTTACTGCAGCGAGTGTACAATATCTGTTCTGCTTACGGCATCCGATGTATCGTGGGATGTGGTTTTTCGTTTCCTGTCTGATTCATGCCTTCTTATCAAATCACGCCAAAAACGATACATGCGCGAAACATAAATGTATACCCCAAAAAATCCTCTTTGCTGAGGACTTATGCCCACGACCGTCGCAGGATACGCCCGTGGATCTACGCTGCGGGAGAACCGCGGTGGTAAAGAAAATGCCCCGCTGGTGGTCACGGAAAAACGTGCGTTTATCCGCGGTGTCCATTAATACTATTTTAATGGAGACCTCCCACAGCATAAATCCGCAGAAAATACAACATGCTGCAGATTTTTACCACTTGCGTAAATTCGCAATAAAACTCCACATGTCGGCATTGGCTGGCGGAAAAGCTATTAGGTTTAATAGAAACTAACAGCTGCGGATTTACACCGCGGTACAAATCAGTTCGTGGGCATTTTGCCTTAATATGTATAAAATAAAACCTAAAATATTAATCCCGAAAGGTGGAACAGCACACATACTAACGATTCGATACATCCGTTTGTACATTTGCTTTTAGCGTGTATACTGTTTATTTTATTTTGTGTATATTTGATAAAGATGAATTTTTTTGCACAGATTTATTTTCTCTGCAGGTTACGTTATCGGTGCGGACTATTGGTATATTCCACAGAAGCAAGCCTAGATTTGTGATCAGCCTAAGGATTTGAATGATTGGTATCTATTCTCCTTCTTGAATCGGAGACATGCAGCTATACACGAACGCCTCAAGCATTTCTGTGGCTGCTGCTTTAGGCCGAGCTCACATATGCGTAAGATTACCATGTGTTACATGCGTGTGATGCGTGGTAATTCGCAGGCAATCAAATACATTGCCTTATGCTGTTTCGCTCACATTTGCGTGTAAGCATTGCATAATACGCAAGCAAAAAATCTAACGCAGAACGTTCTATTTTGCTGTGTATTATGTGCCTGATAGCCCATTGTTCTCTATGGGTGCGTACTCAAACACCGCCCATAGGCAATTATATACGCGCCGTTGCAAAGTGGCAGCGTGGAAATTCAAGCACAAAAAAACCCCAAGAAGACAGTGCATGGCAGCATGCCTGGGATGCGTAGTACACTATCGTTGCCACAGACGGCAATAGGTCGGCACCACAGCGGTAAAACCTACGTGACTTACGGAGAGTTTTACAAATACGGCCCTGTGAACCTGGTCTTAGGCTTTATTCACAGGGGCGATGCAATTTTTGGCCACCCGCATCGCGGCTGAAGGCCACGACCAAGTCGCCACTGAATTTTGCGTTTTCTCACCCTTTCAGACAGACAGGTGCGACGTATGCACGCCAGAGCTCGGAATTCCGTAGTTCTGCTAAACTCTTTCCTTCCCTCCCTTTCCCCTGCCAGCAAAGGGAGGGGGCGGGAGCTTAGCAGAGCTAGTCATGCTAAACTCCCCCCTCCTCTGCCTGCCGGCAGCTCCTATATCCTGATCGCGGCCAAAAGATAGGGCAAGACCTATCTTTTCCATGTGTGTGTGTCGGCCGGCCAAAATCTGCACCATATGTACTATTTTTTTCCGGACAGACGATTTTACACACCAGAAAATTGACCATCTGAACAAATGCATTGGAATCCAATGGTTAATGGAAAAAAAAAAGGTTTGGTACCATGTTAGCCAGTACAGCAAAATGTGATTGATCCGCAAGAAAAACCACGTAATCTTGTAGATATGAAACCTTTTAATGCTTACAAAGATACATGACGTTAATGCAAGCTTCTGAACCAACGCAGGGTTCTTCTTCAGCCTTAAATGAAATAGATCCGAAGAGGCGTGCATATTTATACACCCATACTTATGACAAGGCACAGAGCAAACCTTTTTAAATAGTCACTAATAAGGGAGTGAAGGTGTTATGGTCCCTGAATTACTGTTGAGGGGGGCCACCAGCGTTATCTATGCTAAGAATTTAACCCTTTATTGAAAGTGTCAAAAGTTGTTATAAATGTATATTCCCAAATTCTTCTATGGCTTTGTGACTTGAAACTGCCCTTCAGTATCATAACTTTCATATCTTCTATGCCTTGTTCGTGACTAGTAAAGTGCTCGGCCATAGGTATTTCTCTTTCTCTGCTGGGAACAATCCAATGCTTTAGATGGCCGCGATTTTCAATAAAACGTTCGTGTGAATAAGGCCTTACTGAGTGTGACAGAACAATTGTGGTTTGTATGTCAACGAGACTCTTGCTATGAAGCATTGGGGAACTGTCATAGATGTTTAACACTGTCTATTTTCAGACTGTCCTTGACATTTTGTATTGCTCGCTTCACCAAATGATCTGTGTTTTCCTTATTTCTAGACATGTATGTCTTGCACTCTTTTGCCGTTCTTTTTGTGTGGAGTATGATTCCTTCACCCATAACGGGGGACAATCGATACAAGCAGGGTGAAACCGTAATGCTGTATGTAAATAAAGTGGGGCCATACCACAACCCGCAGGAAACCTATCACTACTACCAGCTGCCAGTGTGTGCCCCCACACAAGTCCGGCACAAGAGCCTGACCTTGGGAGAGGTGCTTGATGGAGATCGGATGGCAGAGTCCATGTACAAGATAGCGTTCCGAATTAACGTGGAACGGGAGCCCCTTTGTGAGCTCAAGCTGAGTGTGAGTCAGGTAAGACATCGCATAGCTCCTTATACTATGTACCTGTTTGTAGTAGACAGACAGGAAAGATTTCTTAGTCCTTGTCATACAAAGCACTTTTTATTGACCATTTTATGGTATGCAATAAAACTTTTAGGCTCGTATTGTAAGCAAATGCCAGAAGTACAAACAATAAACTAGGACAAGGTTCAATCAGCAGTTGACACTTAATTGTGTTCTATCTGAGTAATTGCAGTTGTTGCTTTCGAGTGTTCCAGCATGTAAAGACTTCTATCCAACAGGTTCTAGTCAAAATCGTGATTGCATGATTGGCTGATACAAAAAAAGTTTGGTGTTAGCGCCCCTACTGATTACCCCGAGCTCTGTTTGTTCTACGAGGGGAAAAAAGGACATTAATGTTTTGGAAAAACAGAACTTATTCTACTTGAAATGGCTGTACCTCCGATGCCACTGACATGCTTTTGGTCTCGTTTTAAAGTCAAGTTTCTTGTACCCAAGCTACAGCCGTTTGAAGTGGGGTCAGGAATACTACTTAATTTATAGCTGTCACTTCAGTCTGTATACAAGCAAAGGAGGGGCAGCGGGAGACAAGAAGGCAGCAGAGAAGATCTGTGATTCTCCAGGGGAGGGGGTAACACAACCTTTGTTCATGTTATCACCCCCTCTCCCTTATCAGTCAGAGAGCATATTTACTCTCTTATTGTCATATATGTGAATCTTTCTTCCCAGAAAATGAGTGACTAGATGAGCACTTGTTAATCTATACACTCCTTCATACAGTTTAACCCCATCGATTCTACAGTCAGTGCTAATCGTAGTATCTAAACGTTTATACAGAAAAAAAAAAGTCCCCCTTAAATACTGAAAAAATAAAACAAAAAAAATACACATAATTGGTGTCTTTACAACCCATACTATAAAATAAAGTAGTATCTCTCCAGCATGGTAAATTCCATAAAAAAAGAAAATGCCAAAATGGCAATTTTTCTTATTTAAAAAAAAGTGTTTTATATTATGCGAAAGTAGTAAAACATAAAACCTCTACAAATTTGTCATAATCTCAATGACCCCCAGAATAAATTATCATAATATGTATTCCACATGGTGAATGCCGTAAAAATGCATCTAAAAAACAATGGTAAAATTGCTTCCTTTTTTAATTGCCGTTTGACCCCTTGCAAAAAAATTAAAGGGAGCCTGTCACCATTTCTGAGCATATAGAAGACCTACACCGATACTACACGTGCACTGTCAGAGGGGCGGCGTTATGGGACATGTTCCAGGACAAGTTATCATACAGCTGCATTTTACACAAAAATCACAATTTATGACCACTGGACCGCAAAAAGGGAAACTTTACTGGTTGGCAAGGTTAAAATTAGTTGGGTCACTGAGTGATTAAAAATGAATTTAAGATGAGTTCTGCAGCAAATATTTTTACATGAGACAAGGTCAAAACCTACAGTAAAAAAAGTGACATTTCCAGGAGGGTTTTTCCAGTTTTAGGCCGGTCTCGCACGACTGGATTTGTATTGCGGGTTCAGCGATTGCGTCCGCATGAACGATCTGTGGTAAAACGCGGGCATTGAAAGGCATGTACTTGCAAAATTTTTAATTTTTATTTGCAGTATGTTCTCTTTTGCCATGGAACCCGCGCGGACGGCCTCCATTAAAGTCAATGGAGCCGTCCGACCTGCAGCCCTTATGCAATTAACATTGCGTATGGGCTGTGGATACCCGCATCATTGCTAAGTGAAAGGAATTTAAAAACTGTAGTGCGCATGACCGCCTGCAAGCCTCCACGGTCATCTGCAATACAGATAATGCAGGCATGTGTGTCTCCGGCTTGAATTCGCTGCTGGCCTCCCTCATGCGCAATCCGACCTGTTCGTGTGCGCCTCGCCTTAATGTGACTGTAAGGTGGTTAAAACTGCAGTGCCTAAATACAATTGGTACTTCCTGATTTGGACAGCATTATTTCACCACCCATCATCATTTGAATTGGAATCCATTCCATAGTTCTTGCAGCACAAACCTGAAATACATGTTTTTTTTAAACAATAAGTCTTTATTGGTTTTATGTATAATAAGTTACAGAGCAAAAATACCCCCTGTTTATGTGAGATAGTGTCTCAGCATCATAAACATGTAGTTTTTGTTTTAAACCTGAAGATCTAGCACGTTTAGAGAATATCGTACAATAGTTCAGTATAAACTGAAAAAATGCTCAATGTTATCATCAAAGAATTAAGTAAGCATGAAAGGGTAAGGGAAGGAGGAGGGGGGGGGGTGAAGGGGTATAGGGTAGAGTAGGGCAGAAAGTTTGAGAGGACCGAGAATCTTAACACCTTAACGCAAGGTTCACCAAAATTTCTACTTTAGCAAGGAAATAGAGTTGTGCATGGCTTCCACATCATGTCAAATCTCAAAATATCGTTGTTCCTTAGGCCTCATGTCCATGGGGAAAATCAGGCCATGGAGAATCCGTAGCAGGTCCCTCCTGCCCCGCAGACATGAGGCATTAAAATAAGAATAAACTCACCTGCTGCGGACTGTGCAGGTCTTCCCTTCTTCGTGGCCGGATCTTCTTTCTTCGGCCCAGCGGATGTGCTCAGTACGCCGGCTGCGTGCCGCGTGCATGCGCCGGGCATATCCGCCTGGTCAAAGAAAGAAGATCCTGCCGCGAAGGAAGATCTGCATCGCCCGGAGCAGGTGAGTTTAATTCAGGCGCGGGTCTCCTGCGGAACCGGACGGCTTCCATAGGCTTCCGTAGGAGACCCGCACCTAAATGGAGCATGTCCATTTTTTTTTTTTTTTTCATGCTCCACAAATGTTTAAATTCACTTTTATTGACCGTCCGCGGGTATTTATCTACCCGCGGGTGGTCAATGCATTCCTATGGGGCGCGGATCCGTGTGAGGGTGATCCCATGCGGATTTTAATTCTTCTTTTCCCCGTGGACATGAGGCCTTAGGGCTAGAATCTTTTCATACACACTATGTTCTTATACCAGGCGAGTGAGTTCTAGTACGGTTGGTATTGTCTCAGATTTCCATTGTCAGTATATGACCTGTCAGTTTCTTTAGCGGAGGGTAGATTTTGTCTGTGGTTAGGAACAGTAAAGCTAGGTCAGGGGAGAAGGGAAGGTTGAGGCCTTATCAATACGTTTGTAAACATCCCTCCAAAAAAGAACGAAAAGTGGACATGACCAGAAAATATGAAGAAGGGAGCCCTGTCTTTTCCAGTTTCTCCAACATCTGTCGCTATCGGCCAAGCTTCTAGCCATCACTGATGGGGTGTAATACCAGCGTGTTAGGAGTTTTAAGTGTGTTTCAATCAAATTGACTCCTTGCGAGGATTGCCCAGCCCGTCTAAAGGCCTTAAAGGGGTTGTCTCGCGGCAAACCTCAAAATTTTACATTACCCCATTCCCCCTGTCACCCCCCCTGGCATAAAATAGCAAATTAAAGCGGTTTTTAAACCGCTTGCTACTCACCGATCCGTCGAAATAAGGACTTTAAAAAATCTTCTCCCAAAGATGGCCGCCGGTCCTTTCCCAGGGATGCACTGCGTTTTTCTCCCATGGTGCACCACGGGTCTTCTCCCATGGTGCACCATGGGCTCTGTGCGTTCCATTGCCGATTCCAGCCTCCTGATTGGCTGGAATCGGCACACGTGTCGGGGCGGAGCTACGATGACGACGCGGTGACCAGCTCTCCAGCACGAGCGGCCCCATTCACCAGGCAGAAGACCGCACAGCGCAAGCGCGTCTAAAAACGCCAGAAGACATCAGAATTAGACGGAGCCATGGAGACGTGGACGCCAGCAACGGAGCAGGTAAGTGAATAACTTCTGTATGGCTCATATTTAATGCACGATGTATATTACAAAGTGCATTAATATGGCCATACAGAAGTGTATAACCCCACTTGCTGCTGCGAGACAACCCCTTTAAGCCATTGGTCAGTAGGTATTTTTTGGCCTATGCCTTTACCCCAATTTATGAGGTGGCATTTCCCCGATGGTCTCAAATTACCTGGAAAAATGTCATAAAATCAAGTATGTATTTTGACTTGTGGAGCATCTAAAAATGAATGGATTATCTCTGAGACCTTAATATCTTCCAGATGATAACATTGTAGAAAAGAGGATATTTGAATATATTTGTAAATATTAGAGTTTGTCAGGTGAAAACTGGCTGCCAGGTCCCGAAAAGAGAGGAGTCCGGTCGGAGAAAAAAGATCAGATATATGTCTTGGGCCGTATTTAGACCAGGGCTTCATGCATAGGTTGGGGATGAAGAATACTAGAGTTTCAAGGGGTATTTTTAGAGAAAAAATTGTTATGTATTTATCGGAATTACGGGCCAGGTCAATCCAGGCTTCTACAGATGCTCTCATTGGAGGAGAGGGACGAAATATTCACGGATTTCAAGATCGGAGGGTAAGAATCTCCAATAATGGAGAGGTTTTTGTTTGTTGAAATCTATTTCTAGTGAGGGCCAACTTATTTTTGAATTGTGTCGCGTCCAAGCTTCTAGATTGCTAAGGACAATAGATTTACGATAGGATTCTTAGTTGGGAAGACCCAAGCCTCCTTGATATCTGTGTAATGTAAGACTAGATAGTGCAATTCTTGTTTTTTTTGCTTTGCCATATAAAGTTGGACAACTGTTTTTGGAAGCTATTTTAGAGAGCGTTTTGGAATAGGTATAGGTAGAGTGCGGAAGTAATGCAGACTTTTTGGTAAGATCATCTTTTTCTATATAGCGACCCGGCCTGACCATGACAGGGAACAGGAGCAAAAAGTGTCTAATTCTTTTTGGATGTCTGCAAGTAAAGGGGGGAGAGTTTCTGAGATGAGATGTGAGGTGGGGAAGCATAAGTTTAAACCAGGTACAGAATGCTCCTAGACTGCCACTGGAAAGGGAATTCTTTTTGTATATCATTTTTCAAGTCTTCTTGAATTTCTATACCTAATATTTGTGATTTAGTGATATTCAATTTGTAGTAGGATTTTTCCGAAAATTTTTGCAGTGTTGCTTGGGTTGTTCTTAAAGATGAAATAGGGTCTGATAGTGTGAGTAAGATGTCGTCGGCGAATAGACTGATTTTGTGTTGTCTAGAGCCGGCATTTATCCCCTGTATATCTGGGCTGCTCCCTATGTATTCCGCCAAGGGTTCCATGACTAGGGTTAATAGTAAGGGAGAAAGTGGGCATCCTTGGCGAGTGCCATTAGTGATAAAGAAAGGAGTGGACAACATACCATCTGCCAAAACGTTTACTGATGGGGAAGTGTATAGGGCTTGGATAGCTTTAAATATGTTACCGGAAAATCCGAATTTATTTAATGTGGCGTAGGCATATTCCCAGTGGAGCCTGTCAAATGCTTTTTCAGCACCCAGGGCTACTAGGACTGAAGGAGAATGTGTAATTTCAGGTTTGTATAAAAGGTTAAGGCCTCATGTCCACGGGCAAAATAGGATTTAAAATCCGCAGCGGATCACCCGCATGTGGATCCGCACCCCATAGGGATGCATTGACCACCCGCGGGTAGATAAATACCCGCGGATGGTCAATAAAAGGGAATAAAAGAAAATGGAGCATGAAAAAAAACGTGACATGCTCCATTTTCGTGCGGGTCTCCCACAGGCTTCTATTGGAGCCTATGGAAGCCGTCCGGATCCACGGGAGACCTAAAATAAGAATAACTTACCCGCAGCGGACCGGGCAGTTCTTCTCTTCTTCACGGCCGGATCTTCCTTCTTCGGCCGGGCGGATGTGCACGGCGCATGCGCGCGGCACGCAGCCGGCGTGCCGAGCACATCCGCCGGCCGATGACAGAAGATCCGGCCGTGAACAAGAGAAGACCTGCCCGGTCCGCTACGGGTAAGTTAGTTCTTATTTTAAGCGCTCATGTCCGCGGGGCAGGAGGGACCCGCTACGGATTCTCCATGGAGAATCCGTAGCGGGCCTGATTTTCCCCGTGGACATGAGGCCTAAGTATTCTTCTAGTTCCATCTGAAGCTTGTCTCCCTTTTATGAAGCCCACCTGGTCCGAATGAGCTATATGGGGAAGGATGTTTAAAAGTCTTTGTGCTAGCGCTTTAGCGTAACTTTTTATATCACAGTTTAATAGGGATATAGGTCTAAAGTTGAAGGGGGAGGTAGGTTCTTTTTCTGGCTTGGGGATTGTTATTATTTCCGTGGGGAAGGAGCCAGCTTCAATTCCTTGATTAACCCTTTCCAATCCACTGTCTGACATCTAAAGACATTCTGATTGAAGGCTGTACAGGTCTGATGTCGGAAGACGTCCAGCAGGGTATTCTTACTGTATATTACTGGCCGCTCTGTTGTCAGGGGCCTCTCCAGTATGTCCCATACCGCAGTACTGGCTCTAGCCAGCAGATGGCGCCATTCTAAAATGGCAGAAAGAGAATGCCCCCTAGGAAACCCTGAATCCAAAATTGGATTGCAAAGGGTTAAAGGCACGAGTTAGATGTGGGGTAAGATGGGCTGGGAAAAGTTCATAATAGTCGTTGGAAAAGCCGTCAGGGCCGGGAGCTTTTGTGGGATTTCAGAGACTTGATAGTGTCTATAATTTCAGGTGTTGTTAAAGGAGTGTTGAGAAAATTAAGTTGGGATTCTGTAAAACCTGAAATACATGTTGTGAAAAAAAAGTGACATCACTTATTGACATGGATTGGCTACCACATGCAGATTAGCCCCATTGAAAGGAGGTAATCCACGTGTGGATCCACAAAATGTCAAACTACAAACCTGCAGCAGAGATGCGAGGGTAGGCTTGTATTTCTGCCGCAGATTCTATGGTATGTACTCATCAGATTTTACCTAATTGTGTGAACATGACTTTTGTTTCATGGTATTCGTATCAACAGACAGGCATTGTAATGCAGAATATAGAAAGTAACCCATCTCTATCCACAGGCTCGTTCTTCCAGCTATTATGTAGCTCTGATTTGTAAGCCTGGATTTGCTGAATGTAGTTTTATGCTTTATGATCTGAAATACCAGATTGTTGTTGTGGTTTTTTTTTTGGTTTTTTTTTTTTTTTTTTTTTTTTTTTTATTTGTCAAGACTTGCACTGTGACTAACTTGATCCAATTCTTGATTTATTTATATAGTTATTATATTTGAATCTAAGTTCATATCGATAACATACTCTTTAATTTAGTTAGGGTCTTTTCACACAGCAGCCACCCCAATGCTACCTGTGTGTCTTCTATGCAAAAAAAACTGCATGGGGTTGGCCTAAAAAAGGACCATAGGGTTTAATGTGTGCGCCGAAGACCACTTTGGTTTCCCTTTCATTAGGTTTTCGTCCCTCTTAGTCTTTTCATCTGGATAGATAAGCACTGCGGACGATACTTTTCTATCCAGCTGACTGGAACGAAAACCTAATGAAAGGGAATACAAAGTGATCTGCAGCTCACACATTAACTCCCTAGTGACCAGCCTATCTCGTTTTTACATCCTGCTGCTGCAGGACATTGCGACTGTCGGCTGTTTTCTTACACTCAGCAGCAACAGCTCCGATAAGTCATGCGGCTCATTGAAGCTGTTAAGTGTTTAAATGCCGCTGTCAATTCTGACAGCGGCATTAAAAAAAACCAAAAGGCCCCCCAAGATGAGATTGCAGGGAGCCGTGCAGATGTCATGTCAGTTCAGGGCGCCTTTTGAAGGGTACCAGGGCTGTCATAACAATGCCCATCAACCCACGCCCATGGGGTGGCTTGATAGACTGCCGCCCGATTGCAGTATGATGTAATGCTATAGCATTACATCATACTACAGAAGCGATCAAAGCATCGCATGTTGTTGTCCTCTCTGGGGTCTAAAAAAAAAAAAAGTAAAATAAGATCAACAAGGTTTTACTAATTATTAAAAAAAAAAAGTAATGAGAGTTAAAAAAAAAACAACAAAAAACCCTCAAACCTTTTGCCATTTTTACAATCGAATCTAAATCCTAAAACAAAAATACATATTTGGTATCGCTGTGTCCGTAAAAGTCTGATCCCTATCAAAGTAACGCATTATTTACCCGCACAAATGTCGTCAGAAAAAAAAATTAAGAACTGCAGAAATGCACTTTTTTTTTTGGTCACCCTATCTTCAAGACAAAAGGCAATAAGCGATCAAAAAGTAGTATGTATTCCAAAATGGTACCAATGCAAACTACGGGATGCCCCGCAAAAAATGAGCCCTCGCATAGCTATGTCGACGGAAAAATAAAAAAGCTATTGCATGCAGTAGAAAATAATTTAAAAAATTAAATCTCTTTGCAAAAAAAAATACAAAACCATCTAAGTTTGGTATCGTAGCAATCATACTGACCCATAGAATAAAGAGATCATGTCATTTTTGTTGCAGTTTGTGCGCCGTACTGCACGCAAGACGCACTGCAAGATGGCGGAATTTCATTTTTTTTCCATTTCTTTCCACTTAAAAAAAATTCTATGTTTTTAAGTACATTAAATAGTACCATTGAAAAATACAACTCAGCCCACAAAAAACAAGCCCTCATATGGCGACGTCGATGGATAATTAAAGGAGTTACGATTTTTTTTTTTTTAAAGAGGGGAGGGAAAAAAAAAATGAGAGAAAAAAAGCCAGGTCACTAAGGGGTTAAACCCTATGGTTGCGTCCAGGTTTCCATCCCCATGTAGTTTCTGAATAGAAGAGGAAACACGAGATTGGATGGAGGGAGGAGGCAAAGATGTCGTGTGAAAAGGGCATCACTTCCTGCTGAACCTCGATAGACTACTGAACGATGCATTTCCTATTACGTTGTATCTGATTGGGTCATTCATAGATTAGAGATATTGCCTTCCATGGATAGGAAGTCTATAGACATAATCCTCATGTGTGAAAGTATAAATAATAGTTTTTGTATTTTTTTCACCTTTTAACGATCTGCAACTGTTTTATTTTCTCTCAGGTAGAGGAGCTGCGCCAAGCCATTGAGGAACTCTACTACTTTGAGTTTGTTTTGGATGATATACCAATCCGTGGTTTTGTAGGATACATGGAGGAGAGTGGCTTCTTACCGCACACTCATAAAATTGGTTTGTGGTCTCACCTGGACTTCAACATTGAGTATAACGAAGACCGTATCATTTTTGCCAATGTTAGTGTCCGAGATGTGAAACCATTTAGCTTGGATGATGTGAGGGAGACTCTCAGCTTGACTCACACCTACAGTATACGCTGGTTCCCTACGACCGTGACCTACGAAAAGCGCGGTGACCGCCTTAGAGACTCCAGCTTCTTCCCGAAAAGCTTGGAGATTCATTGGCTTTCCATCATCAATTCTATGGTGCTAGTTTTCCTCCTTCTGGGTTTTGTGGTAATTATACTCATGCGAGTTCTGAAGAGCGACCTAGCACGGTATAATTTGGATGAGGAAGGAACCGATGACATGGAACAGGGAGACAATGGATGGAAGATTATACATACAGATGTTTTCCGGTTTCCACCATATCGAAGTCTTCTTTGTGCCGTGCTCGGAGTCGGTTCCCAATTTCTTGCACTTGGGACAGGTAATGTTTTGAAAATTTAAAGGCTGATAATTTATGTATTTTTTTTCTATCGGACATACATTTTTGTTGTTGCATCTGTAATCTATTGTCTATTCTCCCCTTAGGTATCATAGTAATGGTTCTTCTTGGCATGTTTAATGTGCACAGACACGGTGCGATCAATTCTGCAGCCATCTTACTGTATGCACTCACTTGTTGCATCTCTGGCTATGTGTCTAGTAATTTTTATCGACAGATGGGTGGAGATCGCTGGGTGTGGAACATTGTCTTGACGACTAGCCTTTTCTCAGGTAGTTGACCTTTTGTAGTATTTTCTGTGTTAGTCCATTTCCTGTTTAAGCTTACTGTTTTTAATGTATTCTGCTCTATATCTAGTCTAGGAAAAAAGTTCAAAAATTTCAGCACTTTAAATGAATTTTTCTGGACTAGCTATCATTGCTCAAGAACGAGACTGCTAGCTAGCCAATATTGTTGTTGAGGCCTCGTTCACACAAGCGACATGGCATCGCTGCGAGAAACTCGCAGCAATATTACATTGCTGGTCCGTGCAATATCACAGAGTTTTCTCACAGTGATACCGCGGCTTTGTAGCACCACATGCGAGGATTTCCAGGGAAGCGGGGGGGGGGGGGGGGGAGTGGGGTGGCTTGAAATATAAACCCTACCTCAAAAATAAGCCATAGCTGAAGAAAAAAAATAAATAAGTATACATTACCTCTCCCGCGCTGTCCAGGATGCAGCTACAGCGTCTTCTTGGTCCCCGGGACAGTTCCTCTTCATCATCTTCTGGCCAGGGATTGAAAAATCCCCGCCTTTTGGAAGCGCTGGCTGTGATTGGTTGGCGCTTAGCCAATCACAGCCAGCACTCGATGAATGGCTGTGATTGGTTCAATCACAGCCACTTATCGAGCGCTGGCTGTGATTGGCTGATGCTTAGAAAATGATGAAGAGAAACTGTGTCGGGACCCGGGGAGAAGCTGCTGCGGTGTCGGAGAGTGCTTCTAAGGTGATGTATGTGTATTTTTTTTTTTTTCCCTGCAGCTAAGGTTAGATTATAGCTTTGATAGTAGGATTTCCTACTGTCAAAGTTGCATTGCACCGCACGAAAACTACGTTTTCATGCGATGCAACAGAGAGGAAAGCTCCATAGAGAAACATGGGCTACAAAACCTCATGAGTTGCGGGCATATCGCCGAAACCACAAGGTTTTTGTGTCAGGTTGTCGCATGTGTGAAGTAACCAATAGGAAAGCATGGGTTTCTCATACATGCAATTTCTAGCATTGTAGGCCCGTGTGAACGAGGCCTAAGACACAGTGCTACTTTTCTTTTATGTATAATCTAGGAAATAAGTATAACGCATACAGTACTGTGCAAAACTTTTAGGCAGGTGTGGTAAAAAGGCTGCAAAGTAAAAATGTTTTCAAAACTAGAAGTGTTAATAGTTTATTCATATATAGGTTGAAACACAGTCCTTAACAGAAACTGCTGTGTAGGACGCTTAAAACTAGGTGATGAACAGACAAAATCTGCTGCAAAGGTGAGGTTGTGGAAGACAGTTTCCTTTTACATGTTATATACCATGGCAAGACTGAGCACAGCAACAAGACACAAGTTATATATACTGCATCAGCAAGGTCTCTCCGAGGTCAAGATTTCAAAGCAGACTGGGGTTTCAAAATGTGGTGTTCAAGCTCTTATGAAGTCAGAAACGCTATTTTCTCCTTAGGGAGAGCAACTATAAACTAAGTGAGGAGACTCAAATGGCCACGCACGCTCCTCTGGGTAATATGCAAATAAGGTAGATGGAATAAATCCTCCACAGTGCCACCTATTGAAAGGCAGCATTCCTTCAAGTCAAAGTCAGACTTTTTATACAAGCCTTGTTACAATGACTGGGAATTAAAAGCAAAGCCAGACCCCATGTACATACAGCTGTTTCCGGGTTATTGCCCTTCATCAGTGTACAGTAGGAGTCTGGCTTTTTGCTAGTGAGAGGCCTGGGACGGGGGTCAGAAATGCTCTTTTCTCCTTAGGGAGAGCAACTATAAACTAAGTGAGGAGACTCAAATGGCCACGCACGCTCCTCTGGGTAATATGCAAATAAGGGAGATGGAATAAATCCTCCACAGTGCCACCTATTGAAAGGCAGCATTTCTTCCCAGGCCTCTCACTAGCAAAAAGCCAGACTCCTACTGTACACTGATGAAGGGCAATAACCCGGAAACAGCTGTATGTACATGGGGTCTGGCTTTGCTTTTAATTCCCAGTCATTGTAACAAGGCTTGTATAAAAAGTCCGACTTTGACTTGAAGGAATGCTGCCTTTCAATAGGTGGCACTGTGGAGGATTTATTCCATCTACCTTATTAGCTCTTATGAAGAAACACAAAGAAACTGGCAACGTTGAGGACTGAAGACCTACTGTTTGGAGAAGTCTGGCCAGAAGTAGTTTTCATGGAGAAATTGCAGCCAAAAAAAACAAACTTTTGACGTAGAAACAAGGGCAAGCAACTCAGCTGTGCATGACAATACAGGATCTTGGATGCAGAAAAAGGGCAGCAGGCGTTCCTAACTGATGAGTCAATGTTTGAAGTATTTGGCTGTAAGAGAAGGCAGACTGTTTGCTGGAGAGCGGTACAATGAGTATCTGCGGGCAGCAGTGAAGTATGGTGGAGAGTGGTACAATAATGCGTGTCTGCGGGCAGCAGTGAAGCATGGTGGAGAGTGGTACAATAATGCGTGTCTGCGGGCAGCAGTGAAGCATGGTGGAGAGCGGTACAATAATGGGTGTCTACAGGCAGCAGTGAAGCATGGTGGACAGCAGTACAATAATGAGTGTCTGCAGGCAACAGTGAAACACGGTGGAGGTTCATTGCCAGTTTGGGGCTGCATTTCAGCATATGGGATTGGGTATTTTGTCAGGATTCATTATGTCCTCCGTACTGGGAATTACAGGCAGGTACTTCTCCATCATGCAGTACTATCAGGGAAACATCTGATTCACTCCGAATTTATTATGTGGCATGACAACAACCACAAACATCCAGCCAATGTCATTACGAACTATCATCGAAAGAACAAGGAGTCCTGGAAGTGATATGACCCCCCACAGAACTCTAACTTGAAGAATTGATGCAGTTTTTGAAGGCAAAAGGGTGGTCACACCAAATATTGATTTGATTTAGATTTCTCTTTTGTTCATTAACTTTGAATTTTGTTAATTGCCAAAAATAATCTATTAACATTTCTATTTTTGAAAGCGTTCTAACTTTGCAGCATTTTTTCCACACCTGCCTAAAACTTTCCTGCAGAGGACTGTATGTTTGCTTTTATTTCTTGCACCTTCTCACATTGACTCAAATGTTTTTTTACATACGCAGTCCCATTTTTCCTCACTTGGAGTGTTGTGAATTCAGTCCATTGGGCCAACGGTTCAACACAAGCTCTTCCAGCAACCACAATCCTCCTCCTCCTCACTGTGTGGCTTCTGGTTGGATTTCCGCTTACTGTAATTGGAGGCATTTTTGGTAAAAATAGTGCTGGAAACTTTGAAGCTCCATGTCGCACTAAGAACATTGCTAGAGAGATTCCTCGTCAACCCTGGTACAAGTCTGCTCCAGTCCATATGGCCATCGGTGGATTCCTTCCCTTCAGGTATAAGGGCCTTTTTTTTTGTTTGTTTGTTGTTTTTTTTGTTTCTGCAAATATTTGCTCAGACTGTTATGAACTTTGTAATCTTCCTCCTACCTCCTCTAATTTTTTTTTCTTTCATTTTTTTACAGTGCCATCTTTGTGGAGCTTTACTACATTTTTGCTACTGTGTGGGGCCGAGAGCAGTACACGCTCTATGGGATCCTGTTCATTGTATTTGCCATTTTGCTAAGTGTTGGTGCATGCATTTCAGTAGCCCTGACCTACTTCCAGCTGTCGGGTGAAGATTATCGCTGGTGGTGGCGGTCCATCATGAGCACAGGATCCACTGGAGCTTTAATCTTTCTGTACTCTGTCTTCTACTACTGGCGTCGTTCTAATATGTCAGGGGCAGTTCAGACTATAGAGTTCTTTGGCTACTCTTTCCTTACTGCGTATGTCTTCTTTCTTATGCTTGGAACGGTCAGTTTTACAGCATCACTTCGATTTATTCGTTATATATATGTCAACCTTAAAATGGACTGAGGTAGTGAGACGGGAACCGTTGTGTTTTTTTTAATGCTACATGGAAAAATGGACCAAGAATGGAAGAGTATGCAAAGAGCGGCTGGAGATCATGCAGCTACAAGACTGGGAGTTGGGTGGGAGAGAGCTTCACATGGAGAATTATTGAGCACAAGGATTATACAGTTTGGTGTCAAGTAGTGAGAGTTAAAAAGCAAGTAAAACCTGGAAATGCAGAGATCATAAGTATAATCTTTGTCTGCAACCCTTTGTGGTAAGGTATTATAGATACCTGCTACTTGGCTGCCACTCTTTTTCCATTCCTGTTTCTCACACTTCCAAAAATTGTAAAGAATGTTTCCATTGCCTACCCACCTACCTTTCGGAATCTGGACTTCCGACGCTGCTGCGGGTTGTCTTCTTAAAGACCAAAGTGTGCTTTTCCCAGCCCTGCATTTCCTCTGGCCTGTATATGTCAAGGTGGTCTACTGGAATGGATCTGCCCTGTCTTGTTACATGGGTCTCCTAGGTTCTCTCTGGCTTGTCAAAAAGTTTCTCGCTCTCTATTGGACTTCTGTACAAATATATTTATATCTTTTTGATTTTTCCTTTTTACAAAATAAAAAAAAATATATATCAAAACATGACTAAACTTAATTGCAACTATTGCAGATTCGGTGAATGGGAGAAACACTTATTATCCATTTATTAATGAATTGAAAAAAATGTTTATGGTCCATGCAAAAACGGTCCAAGTCAAAAAGGCAATCGGTGACAGGGGCATGGGTGCCCTCAGGTTATTAATGCACGTGGGGAGCAAAGATTGTTCCTTATATCGGATCCTACGAGAAAGATATGGTCTTGCAATATAACGTTAATGCTGGTTATAATAGGAAGGTGGCACAAGTCAGTGCATGACAGTTGTGTATTCGCAGACAAGTCAGTGTGGCGCTGACCCCTGTCCAATATTAAAAGTGCCTACGGTGGGCACTTGAGCATCAAAATGGATCATGATGCTGCAAAAAGTGTTCAAGAATAATTTGAGGAACACTACAGAGTTCAAAGTGTTGACTTGGCCTCAAAATTCCCCAGATCTAATCAAGCATTCGGGGGCGGGGGTGCTAGAAAAACAAATTTGATCCATGGAGGCCCACCTCATGAATTACAAGACTTCAGAGATTGCCAGTAATGTGTTGGTGCCATACACCACAGGACAATTCAGAGCTTTTTTGAAGTCTATGCCTTGACAAATTAGTTTTAGAGTGTAGCAGGGGTGCTGCGTCCTTGAGGAGAGTTGAGCACTCTGACTTCAGTATTGCAGGGGACGTGGCAACTTGGGATCATTGGACCACCCTCGCTAACTACTGATCCTCTACAGCAGAATTTAAAGTTAGTTGTAGCTAGAGATGAGCGAGCCTACTCTGTAAGGCAGTTACTCGAGCGAGCATCGCTCTTCTCGAGTAACTGCTTAGTCATCCGAGCAGGCTTGGGTGCGCTGCGCGGGGAGAGCGGAGCGAGGGGAAGAGAGAGATCTCTCTCACTCTTCCTCCCGCTCCGCTTCACTCCCCCTCCCACCACCCTCACCCCCCAACCCCCCACCACCACCCTCACCCCCCTTCCTTCCCCGCAGCCCACCCGAGCCTGCTCGGATCACTAAGCAGTTACTCGAGAAGAGCGATGCTCGGTCGAATAACTGCCTTACCGAGTAGCCTCGTTCATCTCTAGTTGTTTCTGCGTCTTTAAGATGCAGACACAATTAACAGTGGCAGCATCGGTGCCAGAAGCCACGCTCGGCACCTTTGAGACGCTGGTGACACATTTTCACAAGATGTTAGACAGGAGAGGCCCGGTGGGGGCGGAAGGGACCGCAGTGGGTGACTTTATTATTTTGCTGTGTAAGACATTATTGCTATCACAGGGAACATTATGGCTATTGCTACTACCGGGGACAGTATGGCTATTTATTACTATAGGGGATGTTATGGCTATTTATTTCTACAGGTGATAGTGTGGCTATATATACCTACATGGGGACATTATGGTTACTGGGGAAAGTATGGCTATTTTTTTTTACTACAAGGGGACAGTTTTATATATTTTACAGGGGAAAGTATTGCTCATTACAGGGAGACAGTGTGGCTTGTTATGTATGACTCGGAGTTCTGCGAGTTGAACTTTTATACAGTATTTAGGGGAAACCATGTGTGGCACTATTAAGTTTATCTTACTATACGGATTACAGACATGAGAAAGCACAGAGTCAAAGACATCTGTGTTTCAACCTCCGAAAAAAACTAATTTTGTCCAGCAGAAGTTGTCATGTCAGGCTGGACTGGATAGAGAAGAAAATGGCAATGATTATTAGAGATAATATCATGTGTGAGTCACAATGTCATTGTTTATTCTGCCAATGGCTGCCTCTGATCAGTTATGTAGTCACTGTATGGGCTGTAGAGATGATGGGTAGTAGTCTGGTTTGTGAACTCGCAACTCCCATCACTATTGTGCAGGTCGTACTAGGAAGTACAAACTATTTGACTTTACAGTTTTATCTCTGTATTGATCTTGGTTCTGGTGCTGTATTTATGGACTGAACTTGATTCTGGTCCTATATTCATGTACTGAGCATAGTTCTGGGGCTGCATTCATGTAATGAACTGTTCTAGTATCAGGGATTACAATAATGTATAGTTGGAGTAATTGTTTTTATTGGATTATTTAGGGATATATTATATATTTTTTTTGTCAATGAAGTAATGCTTCTTTTTTGGGGGTGGGGAGGGGGCACCATTTTGCTAGTCACCTCAGGCTGCAGAAAAGCTAGGTTCACCTTTTCAATATGAGGGCTACCTATCCAATATAAAGCAGGTAGTTTAAATGTTATTAGCTGATCATTGTATATTTAGTGGCAAGGACAGAATCTCAATTGTCAAGAAAAACCTTTTTCAAAGCCTTTGGCTTCACTTCCATCCTCGGCATAATCTACTTCTGGCTTGTACACAGAGCTGTGATATGGCTGTGTGCATCAGCTATTGATCTGGGTAACGTGCCTATGTTGTTACACATGCCTTCGTAATTGTATGCAAGGCTACATACAATATTGGTGTCAAATGGTTATATAGAACACTTTTCTGCAGTTGTAGTAAATAACCTTTTTATTGCAGGTTTTTGAACGATCTATTGATATTAAAAAAAAATAATTTTTACATCCCCAGTTCTCTTATCAAGGTCTCTGTTATGATTCACTTTGCCCTTTCAGAGTGTTTCAGTCACTGTAACTGTTGATAGTTGGGTTATAATTTCGCCAGCAGTGCACTACACATATGTATAGTTATTGTTGCTTCAAATAGAGGACGTTTCCAGAAGTAAAACGTCAAGTGTATAACAGGAAAATTGGCTTGGTGTCCCATAGCAACTAATCAGAGCTCAGCTTTCATTAACGAAACTGGGCCAGCCAAATAAGAATCAACATAGCGATTAGTTCCTATGGACAACAAGGTTGCTTTGATAAGACCCCATTTACACTGACAGATGATCGCTCAAAAGTCACTTAAATGACAGTTTGAGTGACAGTTTTGAGTGATCTTCTTTGCATAGTCTATAGTAGCAAAGTAGCTTCATGAGAGCTACGCAGGTGGAGCGGTTCACCGAGCGATAGCGGAGGTTTCCAATACAGCTGTTTTGCATAAACAGCTGCATTGCTCTCTGTGCTTGCAGCTCGCGCCCCGCTGTGAGCTTCCAGCGGGACAGGAGCTGAAAGAATCTTATCAGTGCTGCCAACTGTGATCACAGCCTGCACCGCTGATAAGAGTTCATCACTCAATTCAAGAAAACTAGAATTGAGCGAGGAACGAATCGTGCACGAAAACTGCACAATGGCCTGCATTTAGATGCAACGGTTATCGCTCAGAAGATGGCTTTGAGCGAGAACAGTTGGCTCTAAATGGGCCTTAACTGAGGTCCATAGTCATTTGCTGCAGGAGCATTGGAATATTAATAAAGTCTACACACATTTTCAGGTGGTTTTTCAAAATAAGCCATCACAACACTAGTGTTTAACATTATGACTTGTATCTACCGTGTTTCCCCGAAAATAAGACAGTGTCTTATATTAATTTTTGTTCAAAAAGGTTTAACTTTTTTACATGTATAGCTGCCTGGACACTATTTAAATTGACTTTTTAAATTAACTGTTAGCAGGGCTTAATTTTGGAGTAGGGCTTATATTTCAAGCATCCTCAAAAAGCCTGAAAAATCATTTTGCATCCTCAAAAATTCTGGAAAATCATGCTATGTTTTATTTTCAGGGTATGTCTTATTTTCAGGGAAACAGGGTAGCTGTTTTCACCATGTTTTGCAGGCCCCATCTCTAATTCTCTGTTTTCCTGAACTGTAGACTGCTGCTGCAATGATGGTTATATAGGAGAACAGGATTTCTTTTTTTCTTTATCTCTCTGTAGCACATATGTAATAGCATCCTGGAGTACATCATAGAGAAATACTAGGTGATGTACATATGAATCCAGATTTAACAAAAGGCAAGTGTGTGGGAGCCCTATGGCAAATAAAGAGATTTGTACTTTTGTTATCATAAGCACACGATTGTTCTAAGTGCAGCGCCTACTTCCATGTAGTGCAACAAACTTTAAATTCAGCACAGTTGCCCTAGAAATGTATCAGCAGACAAGCTTTTCTACAACAAACTGGAGTCCGCTTGCAGTTTATAGAAAGTATTTCCAATAGTTCTATGACTAAATGTCTTATTTGTTTTTAAAGGAACACATTCTGGGATACCAACAATAATCACTTTTCTAGTATAAACTGGACAAAGCCCTGAGTGATGCTGCATCTTCTAGTGTCGCTTGCTAGCTTGGATGGGAGATGCCTCTAGGAGCTGGTCACTTGAAAGAATTGGCTGAAGGTATGCCCCAAAAGCTATATGTTGGTCACACCAATTTACAGTTCTACTAGCAGCTCTTATATTCTGTACTGAGCTGTGTTAGAATACACAGCAGGCTATCTGTGTGCTGCAGTAATCATCCACATATGGCTAGCAGATTGAACGCATGATCTAATTCCACTGCAGCATATTGTGTTCAGTTTCCTTTACCGACTGAATATAATGCTATAGAATCAATTATACATTTTCCAGCCCCATGGTTTGTAGTGCACCTTAGTGGTTGATGTTCATATCTTTCCTTCCATTTACATTGGCTATAAGTGGAAAATCTATTCATGCTGATGTTCAGTAGACCAGAGCACAGATGTGGGGTCCTTATGCACTATCTGCGCTAATAACACATGACAATTATAGTATTACCCCCTTCAAGCTCCAGAACCTGCAATCTATACATCACCTACTACTTCACAGTACAGTCCACAACCACTGGCAACACATACGTCAGGACGTTGCATGGGTATTTCACAGGTGTGACTAGTCTTTTCAGGCCATACCTGTAACTACATGATAAGAAATATGTGAAGTCAAATTCAGATTATCATTGGAGCAGTGGCTGCAGTCCCCATGGTATCTGTTATTCTGGGTCTAATTACTATACTGGGCACTATGGATGGGGTGATTCTGTTGAGTTGTGGAAAACAGAGAGAGGATGCTGTAAAAGCAAGGAGTCCAAGATGTTTAAGTGTCCTATTCTGTAATAACGAGTTGCGGCCTGAAGAAGTCCTCATGGTGGTCTGGGCCCGGATGTAGAAGAAAAAGGAAAGAGAACAACATCAATCAGAGAAGATGGCACCTGTGATCACTGGAGGTAACTGCAGTATAATCCACTGCTTTCAGCACCGGTATCGGGCTATTATTTAGAGCAGGCCTGCACAGCTTGGCCAGTATGTAGGAGCCAAAATTAAAAATAGTCAAACCTCTTGGTTGTTAGCGGCTTACTTTATAAATAAAGGTAATTATTGCACTTTTGTTAGGTTTTTATTGCCTTACTTTTGTAAGTAAAGATAATTATTACACTGCCGATACCTTTATTTATAAAGTAATCCAACCTAACGGCACCCACTCCATTTTCTTGCTCTGCCATGGGAACAGGAAAATGGAATGCCAGCTGTGAATGTAATCCATCTGACGGAACCAAACGGCACGCAACGACCCCCTATGGGTTTAAAACGGAAGAAATGTATAAAATATGCAGATTGGGTTGGGGCTAAGAATAAAAAAAAAGTAAGCAGAAGGAGAGCTTCAGGCGCTGCAGCGACCTCTCTCTGCAGCTGAAGGGCACACCACCACCAGTAAGCCCCTGGCTGCCCCTACTACCCTGAAAAAGGGAAAAAAATGTATGTGTTAGCATGTGTATGCAAGAGTACATTTAGAATTAAAAGGAAAGAAATATATTTAGGCTCTGTTCACATCTGCTTTTTGGAATTCCGTTTTCCTGTTCTGCCATGGGAACAGCAAAACTGAATGCCAGCTTGGTTCCGTCGGCCGGATTACATTCCAAACGGCACTCGACAATCCCCTATCCCACTGTGCCCTTCAGCTGCAAAGTGAGGTCTCTGTAGCTCGCTCTGGAATCTCCAACCCAGCGAAATCTAAACAATGAAGGGGCCCCAGCACTTGAACGAGTGCCACAGTCCATGCCATCAGCTGATTGGTGGGGGTTCTGGGTGGCAGACTCCCCTGATCAGATATTGATAGCCTATCCTGAGGACAAGCCATCAGTTTCTGCAAACTGGATAACTGCTCTTATGCCTATGTAACTTAAGGGCTTATTCACACAGGCGTTTGGTCATTGCGTATTATGTGCGTTATACCTGCTGCTAAAAGCCATTGATTTCTGTTGGGCCACTTACACCTGCGCGGTTTTTCTAAATGCGTAAAAAAACACGATATGTCCTATTTTGTGCGTAACACATGGCACCTTAACATACGCAGCAAACATGCATGTAACATGCGTATTTGCTGTGTAGCGTGTAATACGCAATAACAAAATGCCCATATGAGTTAGCCCTAAGTAAAGGCTATATCTCGGTGCTGAGGATACCATAAATAGACGATGAGAAGAAATGCTATCCTGAAGGAAAATAGCTGTATAACTTAAAAAAAGAAAAAAGTCTTGTATTTGTACATCGCCCATTTGCTCCACAGAGCTTTCAAGTTTATTTATTTATTACCCCCACCACGCTGGGTACTCCTTTTACAGACCTCGGAAGGATGGAAGGCTAAGTTGACCTTGAGTCGTCTACCTGAACCCATATCAGCATGGGTTTATCAGGTTTGCTCTTGACAAACCCATCTGATGAGGTAAGGATGTAAGTTCTAGCCTTGACTGGGAAGAGTCATTAGATCTTGCATATCTTGATTTTCCCAAAGTGTTTAATACTGTGTCACATAAAAGGTTGGGATATAAGATGAGAATGGTTGGTCTGGGTGAGAATGTGTGTAAGTGCGTAAGAAACTGGCTCAGTGATAGAAAGCAGAGGGGGGTTATTATGGTACATACTCTGATTGTGTCACCGTTACTAGTGGGGTACCGCAGGGGTCGGTATTGGGCCCTAGTCTTTTGAATATATTAACCCTTTGCAATCCAATTTTGGATTCAAGGTTTTCTAGGGGGCTTTCTCTTTCTGCCATTATACAGTGGCGCCATCTGCTGGCTAGAGCCAGTACTGTGGTATGTGACATGCTGGAGAGGCCCCTGACAACAGAGCGGCCAGTAATATACAGTAAGAATACCCTGCCGGACGTCTTCTGACACTGGAGCTGTACAGCCTTCAATCAGAATGTCTTTAGATGTCAGACAGTGGATTGGAAAGGGTTAACAACATTGTGGAGGGATTGTACAGTAAAACATCAATATTTGCAGATGATCCAAAATTGTGTAAAGTAATTAACACAAGAGGACAGTATACGGTTGTAAATGGATCTGGATAAATTGGGGGCAGAAAAGTGGCAAATGAGGTTTAACAATGATAAATGTAAGGTTATCCACATGGGCAGAGGAAATACATGTCACCATTACACACTAAATGGGAAACCACCGGGTAACAATGAAAAGGATTTTAATTAATTGTAAACTCAATTGGAGCTGCCAGTGTCAGGCAGCTGCTACCAAGGCAAATAGGATCATTGGGTGCATCAAAAGAGGTCTAGGGGCGCATGATGAGAGCATTGTTCTTCCTCTTTATAAGTCGCTGGTCAGACCACATATGGAGTATTGTGGACAGTTTTGGGCACCAGTACTAAAGAAGGACATATCAGAGCTTGATCCATGCTCTGTGCTAACACACAGGCCCGGTTACCGCTAACACAAATTCAGAGACCATAAAACGGTCACATTCTACTAGTGAACTAATTAAGTATTTACTCCTATGCTCATTCTGTTATGGTTTAAATGCAAATTAATCACACTAGAGTTGAGCGAACGGACTCTTCCGAGCTTGATGCTCGCTTCAGTATTAGCATACTCAATGGTGCTCGCTACCCGAGCGAGCATCACGCCGTGTTCGACCCCGCCCCAGTTTTGGCCCCTCCCTGCTGTGCACGTTAGCTGTGGTTTGTGGCTGGCTTGGCGGAGGAGAGAGCGAGAAAACACGAACACAGGTAAAAACACGAACACAGGCATGTGCAGACTGGAGCCAGCGGCCAGTGAGTGACGTGGCATGCGATATCGCTGCGATTTTCTTGCAGCGATGCGGTGTCGCCCCCACTCCCTTTTTACCCCTCCCTTTCCTATCTTTTATTTTTTTTAAAATTTGGGAATTTACAAAAATAGATAAATAAATACATGTTTTATGATGATCCCATCCATATCTGCACTTAGGCCGGCTTCACACGGCCGTGATGGGCTCCACTGCGGAATTCCGCGGCAGAGCCCGTCACAGCACCCCCCCAGAGACCCCAATACTTACTTCCGGATCCGGGGTCCTACGTCCTGCATGACGCTTCGGCGCTTGCGCAGTAGAGCGCGGAACGCACCGCAGTCATGTGACGTGCCGGCCATGTCATATGACACGCCCACAGCGTCACATGACGCGCCGGCCCCGTCACGACGCGGCTGGTGGTAGGCGGGGAAGTGGTTTCACACTATCTTCCGCTGTGCTACAGCGGAAGATCGCGTGATGGACTGCTTCCATTGACTGCAATGGAAGCCGTCCGCATGTACACCCGCAGCAAATAGAGCATGCTGCGGGTGAGGTCGGGTGTTTAACGGTGCGCAATTCCGCACCGTAAGCATTGTGCTATTAGGTTCAATTTTTACTGTGTTCCCTGCAACAGTAATCTGGCCACGGGGAACGCAGTGAGCGCCTTCCATAGCGTTGCTATGGAAAGCGCACCCCCCTGTCCATAAGCAGAGGATCATTGCGATTCTCCGCTCACGGGCGCCAATTTGCAGCATGCTGCAAACTGCTGTGATTTTCCGCAGTCAACCTATCTGTCAGATAGGCTCACCGCGGAGATCCGTCTGACGGCTCCTGCTCCTGGGCGGCAAATCCTGCGGCGGAGATTCGCCGCGGGATTTCGCAACACCCGTGGACAGGCAGCCTACGGCTCCAGGGCCTGGGTGCAACTACATCCCCTATGGGTATGCCCCTGTTTGTGACCGAACGGCTTTGTCTCTGGATGGAACCAAACAGCGCTGGACAGACCTACTGACTATAATGGGGTCCATCCGCTTTCTGCCCGGCTTTTGGACGGAAGAAAAAGAGCCAGATCTGCGATGGAACCTCTGGTTAGAGGAACTGACGCAGGTGTGAAACCAGCCTTGAATCAATACTTGGGTTGTGTTCATGTCAATCCTTCCGTTTCCAGTCTGTTTGTATCACCTCTGTAATTGAAGGGACTGGGCATTGGAACTAATTAGCCAATGAGCTGTGTTTGGCCACCAGCAGTATATGGATTGGCTGCGGTACTTTCACTGCATTTGGTAGCCAGTGAAAAACAAGAGTTTTTTAGGACGTTTTCTACAGTTTCCAGTCAGTGACGTGGAATGTTATTTTCCCAGAAATCTGAACATCATCTTTTACTTCCCGTCTGTTACTTCTGCTCTGGGTTGCTGGCATTTGGACACACAATCGTACATTCTGCTGCATTTGCATAAATTTGGGATGTTCAATCCATAGCTTGTGTGATGGGAAAAAAACTCTTTAAAGAAAAGCAAGAAAATAACTAAAAACACAGATAAAGTGATCATTATAAAAATCATTTAAAAAAATCACATTATATGTTGAAGACAAGAGCCTCTCCAGAGTCCTGTACAGAACAGTCTACCAAAAAATAACAAAAAAGGGCATTATTATGTACAGGACAGAAAAGGTGGCAAATATTACTGACCGGCCATAAGGGGGCATTAATACTGATGGAGGGGGAAAACTTTTACTATATGGAAGGCACTATGGCTGCCTGTCCACGGGCGGGTTTTCATTGCGTTCCCCATGGTGATAATCCGCCCGTAGGGAACGCAGTGAAACCTCTCCATAGCATCACTATAGAGAGCACCTCTCCCCCTGTCCACGAACGGAGAATCATTGCGATTCTCCGCTCGCGGCCGGCAAATCGCAGCATGCTGCGATTTTCCGCGGTCAGCCTATTTGTCAGATAGGCTGACAGCGGAGATCCGTCTGCTGGCTCCTGCTCCCAGGCGGCGGCGGATCTCCGCCGCGGGATACCACATCACCCGTGGACAGGCAGCCTTACTATGTGGGACCTAATTACTATCTAAGGCACTATGAATAGGGAGATTGTGTAGAGATGTAGATCGTGTAGGGAGAGTGCTGGCAAAACAAGGAGCTGAAGATCTCTGTATGTCAAATTCTGCAGAGACAAATTGTGGCAAGGAGAAGTCATGGTGGTCTGGGCCCAGGTAGAGAAGAAAAAAAGAGTAGAGAATGACACCAATCAAAGATGCCACCTGTGATCACAGGAGGTAACTGCACTGTAATCACTATCACTGTATCTGACATATTTAGAAGTATACTAGTACGTTGAGGGGGAACTATTACTCTGAGGGGATGCAAAGGGCGTGACCGAAAAAATTCATGCAACTGGCGCCACAACAACACCCCAGCTGATACCATGACTGCCGCATGCAATACACATAGAACTGTAGTATTAGTGGAATGACCCTGCGGCCATGACAGCTCGGTACAGCCGGGATGAAGCCGGAGTGTCAGTGTGCACGCCGTCCGACAGGACGAGGCTGTTGCTCCTCCCGCTCAGCAGATGGCGCTGTGCTCGGGTCCCGCTTGGCCTGACACCCACGTGGAGGAGACAGTTAGTGGCAGCGCCCGGGTGCATATTTGGTATTTCAGCTGCGCCCGGGTGCAGGGTCTGTTAGGACCGTTATTTCGGGGTCGATAGACAGGGAAGCCGGCTGTCATCATGGCGAACATGCTGGAGGCCATCCTAAGAAGTCTGCTGCAGCCGGACAACGCTGTCATCCAGCAGGTAATGAGTCCGTCCCGGGATGCCGGCGCAGTGCGATGACTGCAGCGGTGTGACGGGGCTCTGCAGCAGTGAGGTGGGTGACCGCCCGAACGGGGGGCGCCAGTACAGTCACCCTGCTGCCCAGTAGAAGCCAACAGGGGGCCTCAGTTATCACAACTGTGTGGAGGAAAAACTGTCCTGGTTGCCCCTGGCAACCAATCACAGCGCAGCTTTCATCTTCCGCAGCGGGTTAAAAAAATGAAAGCTGCGCTGTGATTGGCTGCTATGGACAGTGCAGTTTATCTAGTTCTTTGTACTGCAGTCGCTATGCTTCTTTGCCGCTGGCCACCATGACAGTTCACCATAAATGCCATTAACCGTTTAGCGACCAAGTGTATTTTTTTGTTTTGAGGGCCAAGCAGTTGTCATCGCAAGAGTCGGAACTCGTTGAGGGTTTATTGTTTTTTTTTGGGCGAGTTGGATATTTTACGGGTAATCTGTGGTATAACTTTATTACATGTTTTTGTGGAGAGAAGTGGGAAACCTCCTCAGGTGTTCCAGCATTATCTTCAGGGTTTTGTTTTTACGGCGGTCACTATCCAATAACATGATGACTTTCCTGTCAGGATCGGCGTGATTACTGCGATATTAGTTTTATGGCCGCCTGCAGACGGCCGGGTCGGATTGCTTGCAGGGACCAGTGCGGGTCTCACCTGCTCCTCTGGCTCCGGGATGTGGCGGCTGCTGGCCAGCGACGTATGCGCAGAGCAGAGGTAGGGCGCCGGGAGCGACATTCCTGTGCGGGCCTCTGCGAGACCGAAATAGAGCGTGCCGCGATTTGTTTTCTGCGTTTGTTTTTTTTTTACGCGGACCAATCGCGGCCGTCTGCATAGGATTGCGTATTGTAATGTAATCCTATGCAGGCGGGCGCAGGTGGAAATTCTGCAGGAAATCCCCCCGCGGAATTTCCGCCCATGTGCAGGGGGCCTGTGTAAGATTTATTTCTTTTTAGTACTTCTGTACAATGAAAACACGTTTTTAGGAAGAGTCGTTGTTTTTATTGGTACCATTTGGGGGCACATGTGATTTTTGGATTACTTTCTAAGGCGGTTTTAGGAGGCGAACAAAAGAAAAACAGCAATTCTGGCGTTTGGTTTTTGAAATTATTTTTACGCCATTTACGATGTGCGGTACGTAATGAAATCTTTCCATTGCCGGGTCATCATGAATGCGGTAATACTGATTGTGGTTGTTTTTTTTTTCATTTTTTTCAGTATATTATCCATTTTTTTTGGTGGGAAAGATGCATTTTTTTTTGGTTTGTTCTTTAAATTAAGCTTTATTGAACTTTTTCTGCCGTTCTATTTTAATCCCTGAAGATGCAGTTCGATTGCTGGGATAGTACACTGCATTACCTGGGTTCAGTAGAATGCACTACATATGACAGCAGCTTGCTAGACACTCTGTGGGAGGCGGGGCCAAATAGGATGAGTTACATGGGAGACATAGAGGCCTTTGTCAGGCTTCCGGCTGCCATGGCAACCCATTGGTACTTTGTAATCACACTGCGGGGTGCCGATGGGTTGCTTTCCCTGTCATCTGCTTATGGCCCAATTCCCACGGGACCTAATGGCGCAATGCTCACGGTGCGGAATTTCACCCGTAATCACCTGCGGCATGCTCTATTTGCCGCGGTCGTACGTGCGGACGGCTTTCATTGCAGTCAATGGAAGCCGTCCGTCACGCTATCTTCCGCTGTAGCAGAGCGGTACATAGCATGAAAACGCTTCCCCGCCCACCGACACCTGAGCATATGATGTGGCCGGCACATCATGTGACGTTGTGGGCATGTCATATGACGTTGTGGGCGTGGCATGCGCTGTACTGCGCATGCGCAATGGCACGGGATGCAGGACATCGGGCAGCTGATCTGGAGGTGAGTATGGGGTCTCTGGGGGGCGCCCTCACGGCCGTGGGCACTGGGCCTAAATGCTGGAGTTGCAATGAGGTTTTTCTGCATCTGGGAGTTGGAGCAGGAGCTTGGCTGTCACTAGTTAGCTAAGACATCACCTTAAAAAGATGTATGTGCAGGTTAAAAGCCCATTAGTGAGGCCAGTAAAGAGGCGCATTGGCCGTCACTATGGGGTTAATAAACCTCTAATCTAAAAAGTAAACTTTCGATTTACCTGCTTGTAGAAATAGTTCAATAATTCCCCCCAACCTGTGTCCCCGATCCTACAAGTCTCCAATATATCCCATCTGCACTGCGTGTTTGGTGGAATATGCACAGTTTCCTCCTCTCTTCCATCGGCTGAGCAGCGCCGTCCCGCGGTCGCCATAGTGTCACAACGCCAATCTGTTCCCTCATTCGCTGAGAGCGCTTCTTCTTCTAACTTCACCTGCTGGGCTCCAGCATGAAGCCAAGCACTAAAGAGGTGATGGTGTTGGAGAGGCATCATGTCAGCCCAGCGTTAACGAGGGTTTCTAGGATGAATCCTCAATAGTTGATGGGTCCGCTGCTCGGGACCCTTGGCGATCAGCCAAGTGTGGACGGAGCTGGAAGCTGACAGCTGTGACTGCGTTACAGTGGCCCGGATTGGTAATGCAGGCACAGCGCCCATGAATTCAATATTGCAGTAGCCTGTGTTGGTATTGCATTGAATTCAATGGGAACTGTGCCCACATTACCAACCCTGACCGCTGAGATGCGGATGGATCTGTCAGCTTCCAGCTCCGTCCACACTGACAACAGGCTGGATCGCAGCTGATCGCTGGGGGTCCTGACTGGCGGATACCAGCTGATTAACAGTTGATGACCTATCCTTGTCATCAGTAGTTAAAGGGAGTCCTATGAGCTGTGCTTATGGGCTAAAACTAGGTGAGTCTGGGAATATGAGTGTTCTACTTACCTTCCCTGTCGTTGCCCCGATGTCAGCACTGAATGCATTGGGCAGTGCCAAGTAGTCCGCCCATTATAAAATTAGAATGCATTGTGCGACGGCGTCCGGCGCTGACATCGGGGGAACATTGCGGAAGGCAAGTATAACACTTACATCCCCGGACTTCATGGGTCACCTACTTTCAGTCCAGAAGTATAGTTCATGGGGGTAAAAGTGGGTAACGGATTCCCTTTAAATCTCAAAAAAGCACTTGGAATAGGAGGAGTTTTTGGGAGGGGGGGGAGGGCTGTTACTAGTTTTGCATTGTGGTCTGTACATGTCAAACTAAGTTTCTGGATGTGACCGAAGAGCTGGCATGTTATATCATTATGTGGTTTTAAAATGAGAAGTGCTCCTTAGTTTCTAGCCTTCTGATTGGACAGTAATTCTTACGTCACCTCCTTACAGGCCACCGCTCAGCTAAAAGAAGCTGTGAAGGACCCACTGATCATCCCGGCACTGTGTGATGTACTACGAGGGGCCCAAGACCCACAGGTACTAGCTGATCCAAGCTTCGTTGGAGGCTCCATCACAGATTTTGTCAAATTTCATGCAAAAAGTTGCCGAGCATGCTGCAATTTTTTTATTTCCATGTAAAATGACGGATCTCGGCAGATCTGATGAGTCTTTTGTATGTGGGATCCTGCACAGCATTGTGGCTAATGGTCATAGTGGAAGTGACAATCCTACTTTAACAAAGTTTAGTATATATCTTTGCTTACAGCAGTAAAATTCTGGTGACCCATGCAGTGTTTTACACTTGGGCCTCCCTCACACGGGCGTTCTTGTACAGCGTTTAGCGCTGCTTTTTCAGCACTGCGCTAAACGCTGTACAAGGCTCCTATTCATTTCAATGGGCTGCTCACACAAGGCTGACAACTCAGTACCGCACTTTTGGCTGCGCTAAACACCCTAGCTTCACTGCCTGAGTAAAAAAAAAAAAAAAATCAATACTCACCTTGCAGGTGATGGCGCTGTCCCCGGCGACGCTCCCGGGACTTGTCGGCCAGCAGGGGAACTTTTTCTCTGGTGACGGGGATTTGATATCCCCGCCTCCAACGAGACATTGATCTGATTGGCTGAGCGCCACTGATTGACAGCCTACTCAGCCAATCACAATCAGCACTGGATGTGTCCAATCACAGCCATTCATTCATTGAATGAATCCAGTCCTGGCTCTGATTTGGCTCAGCCAGCTGTCACTCAACGGCACTTAGCCAATCAGAGTGATTGTCCGACTTCACAAGGTCCCGACAGCGGCGCCGGGGACAGTGACTTCACCAGCTAGTGAGTACAAATTTTTTTTTTCCTTTTATCGGCAGTCTTGGCTGCTCTTTCAGCTGTGCTGAAAACGCAGCTAAAACGCTGCCATAACGCATGCTGGAACTGGGCGAAATCTGCAATAACACTGCGTTTCTGCAAACGCCTGTGTGAGAGAGGCCTTAGGTCCTCATGTCCACAGGCGGATTTGATTTGTGGAATCTGCACAGGTCATCTGCACGGAAGATCCGCAATTCAAAATGCCCATAGGAAATCATTGGCATCCACAACTACTGAACTTAAAGGGGTTGTCCCGCGCCGAAACGGCTTTTTTTTTTTTTTCAATAGGCCCCCCGTTCGGCGTGAGACAAACACAAGGGATGGGTTAAAAAAAAAAAAAAAAGTTTAGTACTTAGCCGAATCCCCGCTCTGCGGCGACTTCTTACTTACCTTACCAAGAGGGCCGCCGGGATCTTCACCCACGATGCACCGCGGGTCTTCTCCCATGGTGCACCGTGGGCTCTGTGCGGTCCATTGCCGATTCCAGCCTCCTGATTGGCTGGAATCGGCACACGTGACGGGGCGGAGCTACGCGATGACGCGTAGAAAGGGGCGGAGCCAGAACGCCGCTCGTGCCGAGACCCAAGAGAAGGGAGAAGACCCTTCTGCGCAAGCGCGTCTAATCGGGAGATTAGACGCTGAAATTAGACGGCACCATGGAGACGGGGACGCCAGCAACGGAGCAGGTAAGTGTATAACTTCTGTATGGCTCATATTTAATGCACGATCTATATTACAAAGTGCATTAATATGGCCATACAGAAGTGCTTACCCCCACTTGCTTTCTCGGGACAACGCCTTTAAGCATGAAGATTTGATTTGCAGATGGCACTGTGGATTTGAAGGTTGAAATCAATTAGGGAGGTGGGATTGCAGTGATTTCGCCGGCGATTGCGAATCACACCGGCCGACGCTTCCCATAGCATTGCATCTGTCCACGAGCGGGGAATCATTGCGATTCTTCGCTCGTGGCGGGCAATTCGCAGCATGCTGCGAATTGCCCCGATTCTCTGCGGTCAGCCTATCTATTAGTTAGGGCTGACTGGCGGAGATTCGGCGGCGGCGGAGCTTCACTGCGGGATGCCGCATCGCTTGTGGACAGCCGGCCTTACATCTGCAATCTCCCGCAAATGGTTCACGCAGGTCTTGCGCTGCGGAAATCCGCATGCATAATCTGATTCCTTATTACAGCATTGGCAGTCCCATAGGAAATGCATTAGATACTAAAACAAGTGAAGCTATTTCTTTGTATCACATCATTATTTTCGGGAATAAATAAACAAGGTCAGACGGTTTATTTTAGAAGTAAAAGTAGATGTTAACGTGCCGCTCCTGAACTGCATGCGGTGTGTTGGGATCTGCATAGATATTGTTATATTGGTTAATCCACATGAGCTGATGCCTGCACAGTGACAATGAGGATTTGCAAACTACAGGGACGGTTTGGACACGGGGACTTATCCTCCCCAAATAAAGCCCCTTTTACACAGGACAATTATACAAATTGCTTGTTAAATCTAGTTGATCGCCTTGGGTCCGTTGCTCGGGACCCTAACTGATCAGCTGTGTGGGCACATACTATCAGCGCCGCAAATACACAGAGGTTGGAGTGGAAGCCTCTGCACTGACCTCTGTCTAGTGTCCGGCGCTTGTAACTGCAGGCACGGCTCCTTATGATTTCAACGAGAGCCGTTCCTGCAGTTACAAGCTGCGGCCACTATATGGGAGGTCGGCGCGGGGGGTTCCAGCTCCAACCTCTGTGTTATCGCGGTGCTATGAGCATGCGCCCGCTCAGCTGATCAGTCGTGGTTCTGAGTGGTGGACTCCAGCCGATCAACTATTGATGACCTATACTGATAATGGGTCATTAATAGTATTTCCCTCGAAAAACCCTTTAAATCTTTCATGCAGACATAAAATCTTTGTTGGTCCGCCGCTGCATCATTCGGTTTAAACAGGCAGTCATTCATCTATGAACGAATCTGACCGAGGTGGATGGTCTTTAGATTGACAGCCTGGATGGCTGTGAATGGATGAACATTGTGTTGTGTTATGGCATTAGGCCAGCGTGACAGGAGACCTAATCCTTTGGGAGTTAGTAGCCAGACGGGCAGGAATTATGCTATCTTCACACATGTATATTGTGATGCGTAACTAGTTTTACTGAAGTTCTGACCTGGACGGCCCTCTTTGCAGCCGCCCATCCGATGGGAAAAAGATAGCAGTCCCATTAACTCAGCACCCCCAAACTATCACAACTTATACATTGTCAGTCCCGAATGAGTATGTTCAATGAATGTATAAAATTGCGATGTGTAGATACTTGCTGAACTGTCGTAAACTTCATTCTGAAAAATACTGTATTTTGCATCACAACTTTGAAAGATTAATTACCTATTTTAAATGAATGCAGATCCGGCAGTTCGCTGCAGTCTTATTACGAAGACGTTTGATTAAAAGATGGAAGATGATGCAGGAGCAGAAAGAAAGGTGAGTACAAAAGATTCGGGGCGTTGGAGTCATCAGGAGACTGTCCCATCTCCTGATAATTCCATCATTTTGTATGAAGTTAAATGTAGCAGTCCCCCGCAGGTTACTGTGTGTAGTCCTGCTGCTTAATTTTGTATTTATGGAAAATTACAGCTGAGGGCACTTATAACATCCATTGATCTAAAGGACAGAGAGGCACGGTGGCTCAGTGTTCATCACTGTTACCTTGCAGTGTTGGAGTCCTAGATCCCAATCTGGCTAACGACAACATCTGCATGGAGTTTGGATGTTCTCCCCATATTTGCGAGGTTTTCCTTCAGGTTCTCCGGTTTCCTCCCACACTCCCAAAATATGCTAATGGCTTAAAATAAAATTTTTGAGAACATACTCCTTACTAGGGATGTGCAATTAATAGAATTAAATTAATTCGCTATTTCAGTTAAACACGATTTTAATTGTAGGCTTGAATCATGAAATCCTTCATTAGCTCTGTCTGCACACCTCAGTTACTCCCTTTGAAGAGTAAAGGTGCATTTACACACACAGAGGATCACTCAAAATTCATCAGAAACTGACAGTTTTGAGTGATCATTTTGCATAGATACTAATAGGCTAAATCAGCCCGTTAGTACTTCATTTCATGTATTAAGAGAACAGCCGGTGGTCTGTTCTCTAAATACATTGCTTTTGTTCTCCAGCGGGACAGCAGCTGATAAAGAATGTTATCATCGCTGCCTGCGGAGAACTCAGCATACGGTCCGTCTTATCTTATCGTCCTGAGGGATGGGGGTTTCATGCGGAGCTGAAGTCTGCGATGGATAAAAAGGGCACGGTAAGTGCCCGATGGGCGCACATTTACACCAACGATTATCGCCCAAAAGATGGCTTTTGTTTAAGAAAATATTTATTGGTTTTATAATCGCTGTGTGTAAAAGGGTCTAAGGCACTATTTAGATTAACATGAACATCTGCAGCAGCTTACCTCTTACGATGCCAGCCGGAATGCCTCCCCCTCTGCACCATTTCCATCTAGGGTGAGTTCACACTGGTGAGGTCTGTGATCTTGGTCCACCATCGATCCCCAGGAATAAAATGTCAAAGGCAGAATGTGTAGAACGTTCTACCAGATTTCTAGCAACTTTGAAGGGGTATTCTGGACACTGCAAAATTTTCCTAACGTTACCACTTACTGCCCCATTATTCTAAATATCCATTTAAATCATCCAACTGAATTTTCAGTACCTCCTTTTAAAAAAATTTTTTGCCAACCTATGCCACCGCTGTTTTATAGCCAGCTTCAAATTTCCACATTATGATTATTTACAATGGCCGCTAGGGAGTGCAAAAGCTTTATTCCCCACAATACCCCGTTGCCAGTTACTGATGATTACACATTCACGACTACAAACTGTGTCGTCATTACAGAATGTGAAGGCACTGAGCATGCCTGACCAGTAAAGCAGCGGAGCATACAGGTCGTAATGATTGGATATCTATGGTGAACTAAGCTTGGGAAGACCAGGGAAAGGAATATCTCTGCAGCTTTGTAAACAAGTTATAACATTATATTGCAAAATCACATGTAATCGCCCTATGAAGCAAGTAACTATCACTTTAAATTGCCGAAATACTGCTTTCATCAATGATAAATTAGTTTAGCTCTCCATGTAGCCCTTTAATTCTGGGGATTGGTGGTTGTCCTAAATCTTAAACTTCACCAATGTGATAGAGCAGCAGAAGCTTGACAGAAAAGAGCTGGCGAACCTTATTTTGTAATGCTTTATCATCGTTTTTGGTTGTCTATATTGGTAATCTCATTTTGCTCACTACAACATTGGTTTTCTGGAAGGAAAAGCGTTCCATAGATACGGTCAAGTTGTGCTGCTTTCAAATGTCTTGTATGTATTCATTTTCCAATTCTTAAAGTATTACATATTTTTTTTATAATCTGATATTTTCTTTTTATTCAGTGTGAAGTCACTGTTGCTTGAAGCCATTGCAAAAGAACCAGAGTAAGTGAAATTATCGGTGTTAACCTGTTCATGCAGGCTCTATAAACTGTTTTTTTTCTTCTGTGTCACTGGGGACACAGCAAGACCTCGGGGTATAACTGCCACCTCTAGGGGGCGGACACTAAGTAAAAAAATAAATGTTGACTCATCTTTCCAGCTAAACCCTTTCCTGCAAAGCTAAATCCGTTTTAGCTTAGTGTCTGTAGGAGGCAGACCTCCTGCGTGGCAGGTCTTCATTTATTTAATTTTTTTCCTTTTCACATTTACATCGGGACTAAAGGATGAAATGGTCACCCTGTTGCCCCACTGAGGATGGGAGATAAGAGTGACCCTAACCTCTGTGTTGTTCACTCTACCTCTAGAGAGGAAGATGGCACAATACAAGTTTGTGACCCTTCCATTTGGATTGGCAACAGCCTCCTGGGTTTTCACAAAGCTCCTTGCCTCCATGATGGCTTTTCACACCAGGGGGAAGTTGTAGCCATGTCTTATCAGTATAAGCTCCTATTAAAAGCCCCATCCTGAAAGGCCAACGCTGAAGAGTCTCCACATTACTCTTGATACATTAACTCGCTCTTGTTGGATCAACCAGCCCAAGTCCTTTTTTTTTTTTTTTTCTTTTTCTTATTTTTGGACCTGTCCCTTCAACAGCACTCGGGCCAGGGTGTGACTCTAATCAGGTAAACTGGGCCTGCTGAGCCTCTTGGTTTCTTCCCTCAAGGTCTTCCCGCTCAGCCAATTTCACAGTGAGCCATTCTTTGCCAGAACAAGTCCATACCTTTTCATTGTATGATGCTGATCTCGGTCAAGACTCTACAGGCGGCAGTGCGCTGACCACGCATAACTTCATTTTTTTGCCCTTTCCTGGGGATTTCTTTGGAACATCACAAGAACTTGCTGTGTCCCCCAATGAATGGGAAGAAAGAGATTTTCTTTTAAGTAACAAAAAAAACTTATTCTATAGCAAAATTTTATAATATATTATTGGAAGTGTAATAGAATATGGTAACTTAGTGATGTCATCAGTGTGATAGGTTACAGTTGGACCACTGCGACCCTCACAGTAAGAAATAGGAAGGAGGCTCAGGCTTTGCTCGTGTGTGAGTGTTGTCTGATTTTGATGTCATGCTAAAAAAAAGGCCATGTTCACACGGTGTGTCACTGCGGATTTGGAACTGATTCCACATTAAATTTGCCGCAAATCCACATTAGTTACAGGGGTTTTCTAGGCACAAATACTATTGATGTCCTATCCCCAAGATGGGGTCCTCTGCTCAGGAACCTGGCCAATCAGCTGAGTGGGCGCATGCTGTCAGCGCCGCTATATACAGGGGTACAGTGGGGGGGGGGGGATAAGCTTAGAAGTAAAATATAATCCTATTGCCAGAATCGTTTTTTTTAAACCTCTTATTAATGACTTTAGGCACAAAGTTCGCTACGCTATCGCACAGCTGTCCGCAGTCATTCTGAGGAACGAGAAATTGGAGCACTGGCCACAGTTTATCCAGTTTGTACTGCAGGCATCTCGCAGTAACATACCAGAACAGAGACAGGTATGTCTTTTAAACCTTCCCTTTGTTTTTTCCCACTATGGCGTCTTAGTTGTCATATTTCTTCACATGTACCGTGTGTCTCTATAGACTTCAGCTTATTAAGTGCTATTGAAACAGTTACATGTAACCATATAGATGTACGGCTCAATCACAGAGCCAGAGTTTAGAATGCATGTGTAATCCCTCCATTCTGATTGGAATGGACTTCTCACTCTCGCAGCCAATCGGTCAGAGGGGCGGAGCACTATATGGCTAAAGGTTTTAATAGCCCGCACGCTGCAGTAGTCCTGTTTTCTCAACCCTTCCTCTCCTGATTGGCCTAGGTTGTTTAGTAGTTATTGTCCCCGTAGACTGCAAGCTTTAGTGTAAATGTCTTGGTAGACTTCATACTATTGTAGCACCAGGGAATCTGTCACCATGAAGAATGGTTCTCAAATACTATAATAAATGTGTCGATGGTTGTATAGACACAAGTTCCAATGTTGTAATTATTATCTCTGAGTTCTCTTTCACTGCCCTGCAGTAAGCTGGCAAATCGTCCTTGCCCTTTTTACTAATAAGACATCTAGGAGTCCTGCTGTACGATTTCTATGAGCTTAGTAGTCTGGGGATGCCTTACTGTACAGAACACATGGACCATTGACCAGCTTACTGCGGGGAGTGAAAGAGAGTTCAGAGATGATAATATCCTTGGAATCTGTGTCTATTCGGCTATCCACATATTATAGTAGTTTGGGGCAGGAGGGCTGTGATGATAGTAATTGGGAGCAAAATTATTATTTTGAAGTGAGGTATGTTTTACAAACCCATTACTTTTGTAGGTTTTATTTTTTTTTAACATAATTAGCTTTATCTTAGCTGGCCTGACTACAGTATTTATCCCAGTGTTGGGTCAACCCCCTAAATTATTGGGACTGCAAATCCTTCCCTGGACTCTGTATTTTGTGTCCCGTGTTTATAGCAGAGAAATGGCCCACCCACTTGTGATTGGAGCAGTCAAATGTGAGCCTGTTCTCCTAGTGATCAGACTGCCGCAGATCAGACGATTGTGGCATATATAATGATTAGTCATAAGTGTAGTAGGAAAGAACATATCTTTTCTGCTGATGTGTAGCTCAGAACGAACCATCTTCATAATTTATAGAATAAACATTTAATACCTGTAGGCCATGTTCAGAAGTGGTGGATTTGTTGCAGATTTTCAATATGGATTCCGGATGCCAGGAACATGCCACCCATTTATTATACTAGCCGTACTGTCGTCCATTGACAGCGGCCCGCTCCTGCGTTAGGAGGTGGTAGCATTAGATAACGTCTGGGGACTGGAAGCTGCAGTGTGGGCAGCCAGTTGCCCACCAGTACTAATATCTGTTATATCAGAATAATAGATATATATGAAATGTAGGTAATTTCACTTTCTGTGTTTCAGGTTGGTCTCCTGGTTCTGCGCTGTGCTGTAGATCTCACTGCTGAAATGTTCCGGCCCCATTTCCCAGATTTAATCAAACTTTTTACCCAAACTCTCAGTGATCTTCAGAATGGACCTTTGCTGTTCTATACTGTTCAGTCTGTCACATGTGTAGCCCCTGAGCTGGTTGGTAATGAAACGGTGAGTACTGGGCAGATCCAAGCCTCTGGCTTTGCCTATAATTATAATTCTTCTTTACTCATGGTTCCAGTGTTTATGGGCAGATTTTTAATATATTTTTTTCATTTTTATTTTATTCAGAACCTATTGAGGCCTTTGATCCCGAAATTGGTTACAGCAATCAAACAGTTGATACAGATTAATCAGGTAAGGCCTTGGATTGAATTATTTTCATTGAAATTTGCTAATAAACAAATTGAGGTAACGCACATTTATTTCAAAGCCACTAAGTGTGATATGACTTGTCTTTTAATGTGATGCTTCAGTTCAGAGAGCCTTTTTAAGGCTCACTGGCCTGAATTCTCGCATCACCACAAATGTTAATCGATGTGATTGCTGCCTCTATTTTATATGTATTTATTAAAATCTATGGTAAGCGGGACAGAAAGGAAATAGTGAGGGCTTATGCTGACTCAAACGGTACAATGGAAGAAGTAAGCCATAGGAGTTTATCTACAATACGTCATGCAAAATTGGTAAAGGAGGAATATACTAATAAAGTAAAAGGAGCAAAAAAGAAAAAATGAGAATAAAGTAAGGAAAAAAACTTGAATGGTGGTACTGGTAATAAGAAACAGATGAAAGCCGGGCAGCAGCAGAAATTCTAGACAAGCCTGAGTGCAATACTTATATCCCATTGAGTACAGGTGATTTGAAACTAGTCTGTAAAGTTACAAATAAATGTCAGAGTTTATGGAATGAAGATCGTCAAGGGGGCATGGCGTGTTTCCACTTTGCGGCAGGGAAAATGTAGGAGGCAAAGCCTAGTTTGTGTCTTTTTAAAAAAAAATCTGGCACTTATTTAAAGAGAACCTGCAGCCAAGGCCCCACTGACTATTATCATTTTTTTTTTTTGTTCCCCTCAATCCCGTCTTCCTTCATCTGGGCAAACGCTTCTTAGCTCCTGCTTTCAGCTCTCTGAATGTGTCAAGTGGGTCGTCCACTTTTAATATGTAAAGGGATAGTTTTTGCCTAGGAGTATAGCCCTAGTGACTCCCTATCAGCTGGATGTCTGCAAGGACGATCATTTCCTTTACTACTATTACTTTTTATTAGGTCCAGGCCTGTGACGCGATGGAAGTATTTGATGCACTCATGGAAAATGAAGTGTCGGTTATTGTTCACTATCTGTCAGAGGTTATCCACTTCTGCCTTGAGGTAGGTGATAAACGTGTTTCAAACAGAAGCATGCGCAGAATAGTTGGTCGTCATTTAAATAAACACAGCGCGCACTGACAAAAAGGGCGTTCATATTTTTGTATTAATATACTTTAAATATGATGAAAAATACAATAAAAAAAAATTATTTGTTCATCCCAGCTTCCAAAATACAGTAAAAAGCCCCAACAAGTCATCTGTGTCCCATAATTAAGATAAATTATAAGGAGGCGCCTTGATGCTTTTACTATATCATGTTATTAACATGAAAAAAACAGAATAGAGTGTTTAACTCACCTGGTGTCCAGCGAGAATACCTTGCAAAAGGTATCTCGCTGACACCACAATCCAAGTCCACTTGTAAGAAAGTCTTTAATCCATCCAACCTTCGTCGGAGAGCAGCCGGACAATCCAGATAAGCTGCACCGGGTAACCGGGGCTTAATTCAAGCAAACCACAGGGAAGAAAAAGCGGCTGTCAGCGCTCCTAGGGATATCAGACTCTGATCCAGGATAATAAATTCCTTTTTTATTTGAAACACATACAGGGATCTGAGAGCAACGCGTTTCAGTAGATACAACTACCTTTCTCAAGCTCTAAGATAGAGCTTGAGAAAGGTAGTTGTATCTACTGAAACGCGTTGCTCTCAGATCCCTGTATGTGTTTCAAATAAAAAAGGAATTTATTATCCTGGATCAGAGTCTGATATCCCTAGGAGCGCTGACAGCCGCTTTTTCTTCCCTGTGGTTTGCCTGTGTCCCATAATGGTACCAATAAAAAGTTTGGGTATTGCCGCAAAAAAACCTAAAACCCTGTTACACACCTATTGGCCGCAATATGTAAAGACATTATGACTCTCTAGATGTGGCTTTGCAAAAACAAAAAAAATGCCTTTATTGTGCAAAAGTAATAAAGCAAAAATACCCAATCAATTTGTAATTGACATAGGCCGCCTGCACACGAGCGGAAATTCCGCGGCGGGATTTTCCGCGGAATCTCCGCCGCTGGAAGCCTGCATAGGATTGCGCTAACAAACGCAATCCTAGGCAGACGGACGCGATTTGGCCACGCGAAATCTCGCGCGGCAAACAAATCACGGCATGCACTATTTCTGTGCAGGCCCCGCACAGATATGTCACTCGCCTGCCGCCGGCTCCGGTCTGCGCATGCGCCGGCTGCCCGGCAAGCCGGCACATCAAACAGCCGGGGGCGCGCGGTGTGTATGCGCTGGTCCCTGCAGGCGATGGGGTCGGGTCCTGCGGCGAGGAATCCTCGCCGCCGAATCCTCGCCGCCCGTCTGCAGGCGGCCTTAGGGTGGTTTCACATCTGCGCCGGGTACCATTTTCCTGCAGCGTTTGGGAAGCAGGAAAGGGGAATCTCCGGGTTGAATGGCTCCTTCTTATGAAGTACTCGAATAGTGCCAAATGGGGAGTCACCAAGGCCACCGCTGGATAACCTGCTAACAGATGAGTTTTATCCAAGTTAACCATAACCCATTGAGGACGCGGCCCCTTTCTTTTCCATTTTTGGTTTCCCCACCCACCGTCCTTTTTTAAAAACTTGTAACTTCCTTATTTATCCATCGACGTCGCTGTATGAGGGACGAGTTGTATTATTCAATGGTACTATTTAATGTACCATATTATGTACTACAAAAACTTTCAGAAGGCCCCCTGCTGCCATGACAACCATACGGCTCCCTGCGATCTTACTGAATTGACAGCGGCATTTAAAGGGTTAACAGCTCCAATCAGCTGCATGGCTTATCGCAGCTATTGCCGCTGGGCGTCGGCTGTAAAAAAAAAAAAAAAAAAAAAAAGCAGCCAGCGCCCACCTTGTATGGAGGGAAATGCATACATACCCCAATGCTGCAGGACATAAATGTACGGCCTATAGTGGGAAGGGGTTAATACCCAGAATATACCCTAAAGGTATCAAAGATAAAAAGAACTTGGATCAAAGAAGACTACGGATCAGAAAAGCATATGATTTTCTATTATGCAAATAAATAGACACCGTAAAAACAGTCGAAGGTGGACAACTCGTTTAATATATCATCCATATGGTTTATACTGCAAATGCTGTTGACTTTCCTTCCAGAAATAGTGCTTGGCAAATGCCCAGCATTTACGTCACTCATGCACATGCCCTAATTGAATTTTTCTAAATGCCGCCATCTTCACAGCAGTATTTTCCTTTCTATCCTATCTTCGGAAAAACAGAAAGCTGGAACCTGGAGTGAGATGATTTAGTGAATCCTGCACTGAGCAGGAGGTTGGACCAGATGACCCTGAAGGTCCCTTCCAACCCTACCATTTTATAAACCAAACGGCACTGGACAGACCTCATTGACTATGATGGTTTCCATCTGGCAGCCGTCATGCTCTCCGACATGCTGCACTATATCATCCAAGACCTTTGGATAGATCTGTTCCAGAGTCTCCAAATGGAGCCTCAGATGCAGATGTGCGCAGAGCCTTATATTTAAAGTGACGTTTTATCCACTGAACGCAACCTACCAAGCTGTGACCTTTTTAGCTGTCTCAATGCCTGTACCAATCTACCTAAGGTCTGTCACAGTTTTTACTATCTTTTATTCACTGTTAGGGTGCATTCAGACGACCGTATATCAGCTGGGTTTTCACGCCCAGCCGATATACAGCGTCTCTCTCTGCAGGGGGAGGAGGTTGGAAGAGCCGGGAGCAGTGCTCTGAGCTCCCGCCCCCTCTCTGCCTCCTCTCCGCCCCTCTGCACTATTTGCAATGAGAGGAGGCGGAACGGGGGTGGGGCTAAGTTCCGGGAATAAGGCAGTCCCCAACAGCACCCCCCCCCCCCCCCCCGTCCCGTCCCGTCCCGCCTCTCCTTATTGAAAATAGTGCAGAGGGGGTGGGAGCTCAGAGCACTGCTCCCGGCTCTTCCAGCCTCCTCCCCCTGCAGAGAGAGACGCCGTATATATCGTCTGGGCGTGAAAACCCAGCCGATATTCGGTCGTGTGAATGCACCCTTAGCCTTGTTTGCGTTCAATGGAGAACGTACCTACCCTAGGTTATCTTTTATTAGAAATTAAACATATCTTAAAATTTACCACTAATATAAAGTACAATGTGTCACAAAAACATTGTGAATGACTTAGATGAGTAGAAGCATTAAAAGGTATTCTCACAATGTGACACGTGTGTGATTTCAAAAATCCTTAAAGGGAATGTAAGCTGGGACATGCTGTCTAAACTGTAGGCATGATGTTATAGAGCAGGAGGAGCTGAGCAGATCGATGTATAGTGTTATGGGGAAAGATTCTGTATAACTTGTATTTTATTCACTTATATCTCTGCACATTTTGAGCTGAACAGTCCAATGGGCGGAGCTATCAGTGATTGACAGCTATCTGTATGTACAGTCACACATGGATAGCTGTCAATCTCTGATAGCTCCGCCCACTGGACTGTTCAGCTCAGAATGTGCCGAGATATAAATGAATAAAATACAAGTTAAACTGAATCTTTCCCCATAAAACTATATATCACTCTGCTCGGCTCCTCCTGCTCTATAACATCATGCCTGCAGATTTAACATATTCGAGCTGACATATTTCTTCCAAGTACCTAACTAGGCCCTGTCCTCGAGGCATTAATAAGTACAAAATTGTATCTGTTTACCCCTTCCCTCCATGTGACGTAAGGATACATCATGGGAGCGGGGTACTTCCCGCAAAATGACGTACCCTTACGTCATAGGGATAGCGCGAGATCATGACAGATCTCGCGCTCTGCAACAGCGGGAGGCCGGCTGTCACTGAGAGCCGGCCTCCCGCTGTACCCAACAATGGCATCGATAAAAACTACAGTTCGCCGCGAAAAGAACCCCTTATACGACCGTGTCGACGGAAAAATAAAAAAGTTATGACTTTTGAAAAACGGAGATGAAAAGCTACCAAAAATCGTTGCGTCCTCAACGCCAAAATAGGCCGTGTCATTAATGGGTTAAATGTCACTTTTTCCTTCTTCGTACAGATTGCCGTAAGCACATCGCTGTCTGATAACCTCCGTGTGAAGTCACTTTACTGCATTCGTTTCCTCATCAAACTGAAAAGCAAAGTGAGTTGGTTAACGTTTGTATGTATTTCATTTCGTAGTAGTTGGGGGGTAAGCAAGTATTGGATGGGTAAGTAATCTGTGCAGTTGAAAGAAGTGTGAGAACAATGAAACCTTCTGATGACATGGAAAGCTTATCTGACTATGAAGACGTTACCTTACACAGTGTGAGTAAAATCTAACGGCTCTCACTAGCATTTTGTTCTACTGGCTAATCTGGTACCAAACTTTTTCGCCAGGTGTGAGTAGGGACTGATCTGCATAGACCTAATGAAATGTTATGAAATCTAACACGTTGTATCAAAATATTCCAAAATTGTTGTCCAGCTGCCTATAAATGACAGAAGGCGTCATAGAACTGTAGGCTATTACATTGAGGTTTTGCAATGTATCCTCCTGGAATTACATGCTATAAAAGTAAGCACTTAAGATGTTCAGTGGACGTGCGTTCTTTATGAAGATCTTTTTGTGTTTTTATTACTTCATTTACTGTTAAAGTTATCTGACTTAGGCCTCTTACATGCACGGATTCAGCAGAAGACCTGCCAGTCAGTGCGGAAATTATCTTTAAATGCTTGCTGGCGACCGCAGATGTGATCGGTTTTCCGCGCAGATGTACGTGGATGCACCACGGATCGTCCACGCTGGAAAAAAAAAAAACAGAAGCCCAAAGTGACTGCCTCCCCCTCCTCCCTGCTTGTTCTCCAAGCAACCAGAGAGGTATGTGCATACAAATCCGCAATGTATCTGCATTCGAATTGCAGATGCATTGCGGATCGCTCGCTTCTATAGAGATCAGTGGAACTCATCTGTGCGGAATCCGAAGTAAAATGGAGCATGCTGCGATTTCTTTTCCACACGCGGAATCAGCAAATCAAAAACAGATGTGTGCGTGGAGCTGAGGAAGCTCCACGCTTTCCTATGGGCGACTAATACAGCGGATCTCCCATGTGGGTGCTGATCGCAAATTCCACAAATCAAATCTGCCCGTGTGCGTGATCCCTTAGTAACGTTATTTTCTAATATTCCATTAGGAAATTCTGAGTTAATGTAGCAGTCCAACCTTATGGAGCTTTATCTGTTAGCCAAGGTGGAGGAGCAAGCATGAACATGGACATTGAGTTGATTCAGTGGGCACTGTGTAATGCTTTGTTTGCCCTGTGGTGGTGCTGGCAGCCCCAGCAATAGGACACCCTGTGATCAGCTTGTCATTGGCGAGCACTTCTAATGGTCCTTTTGCACAGAATGAGTGAACAATGACAGCTGTTTGCTTTAAAATCCCACCAATTTACAAGCACAGATACTTGTTTTAATTTTTTTTATCATTTGCTTGTTCACTTGATCGTTGGCCTTTCAGGGGACTGTGCCAGGGAATGCAAACAACTGTTAGTTTTTTTTTGTTACACATAAGAACTTACAAACGACTGTCCAATGATTTGTATGCCTGCATGAAATGAATAACGAACGATAAGCAAACGAATTGCTGTTTCGTTTCGCACAATCCAACGCTTTTTGAAAAAGAATTAGTTTCCTAAGATAAGGGGATTGTGCAAAAACAGCCTTTATTAAGGCCACTTTATAATACCAGGGGGTGCTGATAAGTCTTTGGCTTTGTGTTCTCTTTGTTTCTATGGTAACGAATGTTACATCACATGAAAGCCTTATGTGTATAATATATGTTTTTAAAATGTTGTGTTTGTAGCTTATGGCAACAGTGATCTAGGCACGCGGGAAAACAAAATGGCGGAGTCTAAGGCGATATTCACAGCAATGAGAGCAGAGGAGTGATAAAATTCTTGTTTCTGCAAGGAAAGTCAGGAAAGGATATTCATGGTGATATGTCGCAGACATTGGGGGATCAATGCCCTTCATATTCTACAGATAAGAACTGGGTTGCCAAATTTAAAATGGGCCACTTCAGCGCCAATGATGAGGAACGTCCTGGACGACCGAGAGAGGTTGTTGTTCCGGAGATCGTTGATGCTGTGCACAACCTCATACTGGAGAATCGGCTAATTTCAGCTAAAGGAATAGCAGACATCATGGGGATTTCTCATGAACGTGTTTGTGTCATTATCCATGAACATTTGAACATGAAGAAGCTATCTGCAAAGTGGGTCCCCAAATGTTTGACAACAGATCAGGAAAGCATCGAGTGAAAACTTCCCGGTCCATTTGTCAGTGTTTCCGGACTGATAAGAACTTCCTGGATCGATTGGTCACTATGGATGAGACCTGGATTTATTTGTATGACCCTGAAACCAAGGAGCAGTCAAAAGAGTGGAGGCACAGTGGTTCTCCTCGCCCAAAGAAGTTCGGGGTGCAAAAATCAGCCACTAAGGTGATGGCGTCTGTGTTCTGGGATAAGGAGGGCGTGCTGCTAGTGGACTACCTTCAAAATGGTTCCACCATCAATGCAAGGTATTACATTGAACTTTTGGACCAATTGAAGGCCAAAAGGCGCAGCAAGCTGTGCAAAGGAATCTTGTTCCTGCAAGACAACGCCTCCGCTCACACTGCACAAGCGACCACGGCAAAACTGGTGGAGCTAGGCTTCCAGCTGGTTGACCACCCACCTTATTCACCAGATCTAGCTCCCTCCGACTATCATCTGTTTCCAAACCTGAAAAACACCTCAAGGGTACCGAATTACACACCATTTCTGATGCCATGGCTGCTATGGATGTCTGGTTTGAGGCACAACCGAAATCCTTCTTTTTGCAAGGTTTACAGAACTTGGAATACCGATGTAAGAAGTGTGTTGGCATCAGTGGAGAGTATGTGGAATAAATGTAAAGTTTCATCTTCCTATCTCGTTTCTTTCTGGGTAAAGCCAAAGACTTATCAGCCCCTCGTACTTGACTTACATGTCGACTTCTTACATTTCTTAAACTTCCAGAATGCAGATGCACTCCCCAGTGGTCGGATATTCCTCACAGAATATTCATGTTCAAAGATGATGCTTTTCAGAGAAAAATCCTCTCTCAAATCACAGATTTAACCTATTTCTGTCTACATTTTCAGTCTATCTTGAAGCAAAAGCTGCTGCCTCAGATCCTCAATGCTGTTTTCCCCATCATGTGTGCTGAGCCGCCTCCTGGGCAGTTGGACCCAGAAGATGAGGAGGAGGAGGATGAGTTGTTGGAAGGAGAAGCTGAGATGGAGTTACCCAAACACTATGCAGTTCAGGTCAGTCAGACAGAAAGCAAAAACGTGGTTCACGGTGATGGAAATGGTTGCTAACCTGTGGAATGCTGCTTATTTATACTAGGAAGTACCCTGGTTTCTTGCACCAGTGCATATATACTTAGTATAAGCTTCATATGATATCGGCATTTAATTATGAGTTGTATTTGAGTTTAATGGAATATTTCAATAGGGCAGAGATTAGTAGATTACAGGATAAGGCCTTGTTACTAGTGTACTGTTTTTTATTATAGTGTTATTGCCATTACAGGTGATTGATATATTGGCACTTCATCTACCTCCTGAGAAATTGTTTCCTCAGTTGGTAAGTAAATATTTTTGCCTACTTGGGTGTATCTATATTGTGTCCATTGATTTTGTTTTCTTACAATTTTTTATGTTTCTAAACACTTGACCTCTAGAAAGAATGTACTTTTTATTACCCATATAATTTCACTTTTATTTAAAGGGCTTATCCAACAAATATTGCTTCTCGTTAAATCTAGCTCATAATTATAAAAAATTTTTTGTATTTGGACTAATTTAAAAAATGTCTATCCCCAGATACTGCAAGACTAATGTTAGATAAGCGCCACCTGCTATTTCTATTCTGTCCAGCTCAGTAAATTATCTAAGGTGGTCGCACATGCTCAGACTTGCTTCTCTCTCTCTACTGGGTATGTGGAGGATCATTGATGTGGGGAGCGGCTGAGTCTGAGGCTGCATTGTCTTCTCTGTTTTTCATGGGACAATCCCTTTAAATGTGTATTCAGGTTTTAGCAGACTGAGCATTCTACAAGCAACAGTTATTTCATATTTTTGTATACCTTGTGTACCAGTTCCTCACAGTTTTTGCAGTCACTTAGTGGGAACTTTCATTGTTGACTTCCAGAGCAGGAAATGTGTTCTTCTAAGTGATGGACACCGGTCCACGGCTTATTGGTGTATAGCTCTCAGAGCTGTGTCGTAGCGTTCACTGCTTCAATGTGTCCACCATATAGCCAGGACAGGTTTTTATTCCCTGGATGCAAACTAAGTTTTGTGTTCATATTTGCCAGTCTATTTGCCTGAAACTCCTCACCGAAACCCTTATGCGTTTGGCACAATTTTTTTTTTCTTATTTTACACACTCCTTATCCTGTCCTTATTCCTAATGGATGTTTTGATTGTAATAGTCGTGTAATATATATTAAACCACAAGATACTCTGTGCTTTTTAATGTCCAATCATCCTGCAACTCTTTCCCCCCCCCCCCCCCCCCCCCTTCTTTCAAGAGTCCACTCATGGAGCCATGTCTTCTTAGCTCAAATCCCTATGAGCGCAAAGCTGGTTTTATGTGCCTGGCAGTATTGAGCGAGGGCTGTGCAGATCACATCCGGAACAAGTATGTATAAGAAACTTTTTTTTTCTTTCTTATTTTATAATTAGTGATGAAGCGTATTTTATTTATATATAATATAATATATATATATATATATATATATATATAATAAAATATATATGTGCGTGTATAGACACTTGTATTTCTAATTGCATTTTCTACATTTGCTCTCTGATTGGCCAGTGCTGAACACGTGAACTTCATGATTTAATTTCAAAGAAGATTGTCAATGAAACCATTTCTAAAAGTTCTAGTGATGTAGTGAAAAGAAAATCTTAGCGATTAAACATAGAAATCTATTTATTCTACATTAATTGTATTTATTCATTTTTACATTAAGGCTGCCTGCAGATGGCCGGTTCGGATCCCGCTGCGACCCAACCCACGCCCCTGCAGTGAGCAGTGCGGCTCACCTTCTCCCGCGTTTTCTCCTCTCTGTGATGTGCCGGCTGCCGCCCAGCTGGCGCGTGCGCAGAGCGGAGCCGGCGCGTAGTGAGTGACGTTTCTGTGCGGGCTTCTGAGAGACCCGCACAGAAATAGAATGTGCCGCGATTTGTTTTCCGCGTGTGATTTCACGCAGATAAATCACGTCCATCTGCATAGGATTGCGTTTTGCAATGCAAACCTATGCTGGCGGGCACGGGCGGAAATTCTGCGGGAAATCCTGCTGCAGAATTTCTGCCCGTGTGCAGATGGCCTAAGGGGTTTACCAGAGATGGAGCAAATGGCTGCCATCCATGCAGTCAAGCAACTACAGGCAACTGTCATCCCTTGTAAACCTAGGACCCGACAGGGCGAGTGAGCGAGAATCTTACTTGTTGTCACTTGGTTTTTAGAAAACTGATAGACTGCAGGTCTGTTTAAACAGGCAGTTTATCTATGAATGACCGCCTGATTACTGTGAGTGAAGGTGGGTGGCCAGAATAGATCTCCAGCACTTCCCCCTCCATTCAGTGAGCAATCATCGGTTTTGGAATTTCTGTTTTTAAATTTGACAAAATTGCTGCTAAGCCTTTAACCCTTTCCAATCCAATTATTGTTTCTCATTCATTCTCCCCGGCTCCAAATAAATTGGAGCTGGTGAGAATAGATGAGAAAAAATACATTGCCCTGCAGGTGCTCACTGCACCGTGGGGAGGGGGGCGTCTTCCGCATTCTCCCTCTGCCTCCCGACTCAGCTATCATGTGACCGCTGGGGTCAGGTGGCACCCAGCGGTCACATGATCGCCGAGCCGGGAGACAGAAAAGAGAATGTGGAAGACGCCGGACAGGTAAGCAGGCCCCCCCCACGGTGCAGGCTCCCGGCTTGGCGTTCATGTGACCGCTGGGGGTCAGGTGACAACGGCGGTCACATGATCGCCGGCCGGAATCTCCGTGCATTACATAGAGCTAATTGAGCGCTATGTAATGTGTAAAGGAGAAGGCAGAAAGGGTTAAAAACCCTTTCTGCTTTCTCCTCGGGGGTCCTCAATGAGGACCAGTGCAGGAGTGTATCTGCACCCGATGTGTCTGACGATCGGGTGCAGATGTACTCCTGCACTGCAGTGTCGGGCCTGCCCCGACATCGGAGCTGTGGAGGAAAATTATGATGTTGGGACAGGCCTGACATTGGATTGGAAAGGGTTAAGTCTTCTTGTGTCTTTAAAAAAAAAAAAATCATACTAAAAAATGATGCCAACATAAAGCAGACATACGGTATATGTTAATTATTAAAGGGGTTGTCTCGCGAAAGCAAGTGGGGTTAAGCACTTCTGTATGGCCATATTAATGCACTTTGTAATATACATCGTGCATTAAATATGAGCCATACAGAAGTTATTCACTTACCTTCCCTAGCTGGCGTCCCCGTCTCCATGGCTCCGTCTAATTTCAGCGTCTAATCGCCCGATTAGACGCGCTTGCGCAGAAGGGTCTTCTGCCTTCGGGTCTGTCCGGCAGCAGCTGTGTTTTGGCTCCGCCCCCTTCTACGCATCATCACGTAGCTCCGCCTCGTCACGTGTGCCGATTCCAGCCAATCAGGAGGCTGGAATCGGCACGCGGGGCTACGCGATGGCACGTAGAAGGCGGCGGAGCCAAAACGCCGCTCGTGCCAGACCGAGCCGAAGGCAGAAGACCCTTCTGCGCAAGCGCGTCTAATCGGGCGATTAGACGCTGAAGTTAGACAGAGCCATGGAGACGGGGACGCCAGCGCAGGGAAGGTAAGTGAATAACTTCTGTATGGCTCATATTTAATGCACAATGTACATTACAAAGTGCATTAATATGGCCATACAGAAGTGTATACCCCCACTTGCTTTCGCGAGACAACCCCTTTAAGTATTTTGTGTTGTATGACTATTTGTTGTAAAAGCAGAGAAATTCACATTTTTAAAAATTGCTAATTTTTCATAACTTTCTGTAAATGTTGTAGTTTCTTTTATAAATAAACATAAAACATCATAAAAATACAGCACAACATATCACTACAAAACTCATTTGGTTCAGTGAAACACTCCAAAGTTATTACAGCAAAATAAAGTTGTCCCGAAGTCCACAATAGCCTGCATCCTCATAGGCTTATGTCAGTCTGCCATACTTATGTTCAGCATGACTGATGGTAAACCTTTTTTCATTTTTTTTACTTACCTTTTTTGTCTCTATCCTGGCAGACATCTTCAGTCCATGCTGCAGTTGGTGTGTCAGGCTATCACAGATAAAAATCACGTAGTCAGGAATGCAGCACTCTACGCCTTGGGACAGTTTTCTGAACACCTACAGGTAAAGTATGAAAGGTTTTTTAACCATTATTCGTAGAAATGGATATGGGTTTGTTACTTTTGGAAAGGCTATGAACACGTTTGTGCGGACTTATTGTTATTTAATTATTCAGTTGGTTCCTAAATGCAAAATTAAACCACTTTCTAAATAGTCTTCATTAAAGATTTCCAACTATTCTGCTGTTGTGGAGTTTGTGTAACTCCTTCACCTAGCGGACTGCTATCCTCATGCTTACAGAATCTCTGGCTCTATTGGCTCTGTCTTCTCAGTGTTTGGGTTCATTCACAATACGTCTATATGATGTGCAGGAGACCACACATCTGCATGTACTAGTCTTCTGCGAGACTCCCATGAAAATAGAACATGCTGTGATTTTTCTGTGACCGTCAATGTAATGCATCCATTGCAAATAATGGGTTTATTGTCGTGTGAGTTTTGTGCATCTCGCAATGCACAAAACTCGCATGATCTTCTCATCCATGTGAATGTACCCTTAAAGGGGTGGTCTCGCGAAACCAAGTGGGGTTATACACTTCCGTATGGCCATATTAATGCACTTTGTAATGTACATTGTGCATTAAATATGAGCCATACAGAAGTTATTCCACTTACCTGCTCCGTTGCTAGCGTCCTCGTCTCCATGGTTCCGTCTAAATTCGCTGGCAGCTTGCTTTTTTAGACGCGCTTGCGCAGTCCGGTCTTCTCCATTCAGCACGAGCCGCTTCAGTGTGCTCCCCGCTACAGCTCTTCTGCGCATGCGCAGACGAGCTGTCACTGCTCGGGAGCGCGCTGCAGCGGCCATTCTGCACCATCCTCTGTTAGAGGAAGGTGCAGAAACTGGAGCTGCCCAGCGGAGAAGCCCAGCCCAGCCCAGCAGCCCCGAGAAGCCTCCCAGGTAAGTGATTTGTCGGGGGGGGGGCTGCCGCTGCGCCGGGGGGGCTGTCGCTGCGCCGGGGGGGGCTGCCGCTGCGATGGGGGGGCTGTCGCTAGGCCGGGGGGGCTGTCGCTGCGATGGGGGGGCTGTCGCTAGGCCGGGGGGGGCTGCCGCTGCGATGGGGGGGGCTGTCGCTAGGCCGGGGGGGCTGTCGCTGCGATGGGGGGGCTGTCGCTAGGCCGGGGGGGGCTGCCGCTGCGATGGGGGGGGCTGTCGCTAGGCCGGGGGGGGCTGCCGCTGCGATGGGGCTGTCGCTAGGCCGGGGGGGGGGGGGCTGTCGCTAGGCCGGGGGGGCTGCCGCTAGGCCGGGGGAACTAGCGCTGGGCTCCGGAACCTAGCGCTGGGCTCCGGGGCCTTCACCTGGGCTGAGGGTCTAGCGCTGGGGAGCCGGGGGCTAGCGCCGGTTACCTGCTGTCTGGTCGGCGGCTGCGGGGCGTCTGGTCGGCGGCTGCGATGCGTCCGGTTGCCATGGAGACACAGCTGGCGGCGTCTCGGGAGCGCGCACGTCGGGCTGCAGCGAGCGACGGGGAAAGAGCCGGCGGCCATCTTGAGGAAACTTTTATAAGTTGCTGAAACGCTGGAACGGTAAGTACGAACCAGCTAGAAATGTCATTTACAGGGGTAATTAGTAATGTATGTTTAATGGGGGGGACTGGGCAAAAAAAAAATTTAACTGCTTCCTCGAGACATCTCCTTTAAGGCTGATTTAGACACAACGATTTTCGCTCAAAAATCGCTCAAAGCCGTCTTTTGAGCAATAATCGTGTCTAACTGCACTGACCTTGTGCAGTTTTCGTTAAGGAATCGCTGATCATTCTCTTTCAGCATGCTGAAAGAGAACGATGAGCCTTATCAGGAGTTCACAGCGGGATACAGCTGATACTATTGTTTCAGCTGTATCCTGCTCCCTGAACACAGGTGGGGTATGAAGAACACAGCACTCCAGCTGTGTTCTGCATACCCCACTCGGAGCGTTCAGCTGTATAACAGCCGGGCGCTCCGAGCAGAGAACAACTGGATGCGGAGAACATTTGAGCGATCACCTTGTGCTGTAAAGGCACACAATGATTATCGCTCAAAAGTCGCTCAAAATACATCTTTTGAATGATAATAGTTGTGTGTAAGCCAGGCTTTAGAGGTAGCAGGAAGGTGGAGGAGAATGTAAGTGACAGATTGAGGGTGGCAGGGGGCATCCATGTTGTTATGCAGGGTTGCAGAAAGGAAGAACATCATGCACAAGGCAGTTTGCAATAGAAGAAGGAAGAGATCAGTTAGGCCTACATGGAAAGAAAGCAGAGCACCCATAGCGCATTCTGCAGAGGGAGGAGAATCATACATTCGGTGTTAGCAGAAGGGAACAGAGATCTCTCATGGGCTGTTGGAACAATCGGCACAGGAGTGAGGCTGTCAGAATACAGGAGCTCTAGTGAAGACAGCAGCATCCTGGACACACTGGTCTAACATCTAGCAGGTATTACTGGAAGAGACATTTCCAGATGAGAAAAGTTTGAAACTAGCAGCAGCTTGCAAACTGCTCCTTAGTTTTAAAGCTTCTTACGAGGTAGGACCACTGCTGGTTTCTAGAACAAAGAGACTCTCAGTGCCCCTCCGAAGCTGTAGCTCTGTTCTGTACAAGTACCTTCTGCCCTATGCTTTACGTGGCTTTCATAGACTTTGATGGAGAGAACTTCTACATTTATATCAGTGTAAAAGAGCTGCTGCGATTTGAGGGGCATGAAATCCCCATCTGGAATACGTTTTATGGACAAAGTTGGCAATTCCCTTAAAATATACATAATAGCCCTGCCATAGAATAGAAAGGGACTGTAAAGCATAGGTGAGCTAAAAGTCAAAGCAAGCAAGCAGGGTGTTCAACGACATTTGTACTAAAGTATTTTGCATGCCTTATGGAGAACTCCTTACAACTTTATTAAAAAGTAGTTCTAATAACGTGGAAGATTCCATCAGTTTAAGTCAATTGTTTTAGCACTACAGAGGCAGTAATATCCTTCCATTACCGCTTTCATAGATTAGTTTGGTTGAATGAGTATTACCTATGGCTGCCTTTTAGGTAATATTTTAAGGTTTATTTATCATTGTTAGTTTTTTTTTTTTTTTTTTTCTTTCTTTCCTTGTGATGTTTACTTTACTACATATTATTGTACCTACTCTTGACAGTTTTTATTATATCCCCTTGCCTCTGTCTGTCTTAGCCGGACATCAGTGGTTATGCAGATTCTGTGCTTCCATTACTAATGGACTATTTGGTAAACGTGGATCCATCTCATACGGCTCACCTCACTAAGGCTTACTACGCTCTTGAAAACTTTGTGGAGAACCTTGGTAAGAGATCGCTCACGTTTTTCTGTATGTGTGAGAGCTGGAACTATACAGAGAACAGCTACAGTTCACAGAAATATAGTTAACCCCTTAGTGACAATCCTGTTTTTTTGTTTTTGTTTTCTTTTTAAGAAAAACATTTGAATCTGCATCGTTGCATTCTAAGATCCATAATCTTTTTGCATTTTTAAAGTCGTGGAACTATGTGAGGTCTTGTTTTTTTGCAGGAAGAGTTGCAGTTTGAACTTTTTTTTTTTAATGCTATTTTTTTTTTAGTCCCTGAAGCAGGATTGAAGCTGTGATCGTTTGATCACTTGGATAGTACACTGCATTACTTATGTATGCATTTTACTAAGCCTATGCCAGCATCTTATTAGACTCTGCCGCAGCCAGGGTATAATAGGCTGAGCTACATGGCAGACATTGGTTATTTGCAATAGCGCCGCGGGATGCTGATGGGTGACAGAGCCCCTTCCCCTTTCATCTGCTAACATGTTGCAATTGCTATTGATTTGGCATGCAAGCAGTTAAATACCAGGCTCTGAGGTTTCTCTGCTCTTAGCCATCAGTAGTCGGCCAAGTCATCGCCTTAAAAAGATGTAACTGCGCGTTTAAAGTCCATTAGTGAGGTCAGTTAAAGGCATATTGGCCACAACTAAGGGATTAATGAATATTCATTCAGCTTTTATGAGGTTTCCCAAAAAAACATTGTGCAACAAATGCATCGATAGGAAACAAATGCTGTAGCATAATTAAAGTTAGGCACAAGTCGTAGTTGAAAATACAAAGCAGAACCACATTGCAAACTTTAATAACATTTAATTATCATTCATTTGCCAGTGACTGCGTAACCAGAAAACCCCTTTAAGTCATGCTTGTGTGAGGGTGCAGGTGGAAGCAGTTGATTATGTTTTTAGATGGTTTAATGGGATTTCTAATGCAAAGCTTTGCAATGCAGGCAGTAAGATTGAGCCGTACCTTCCCACCTTGATGGAGCGGATACTGAGCGCGCTGAGCAGCTCCGATAGTGTCAGGTTGAAGGAACTTTCAGGGAGTGCTCTAGGAGCCATTGGTAAGTATGCATTCTTTGCAATTGTCCTTAATTTGCTGCAACATGGAAATTCTTTATTAATTGTACTTTTTGACTACCCATGATGTAAGCAGGCTTTGTCTTTTGCTGCTCACTTATTTCTTTGAACTCTTTCTTCAACTTCTTTTTTTTTTTTTTTTTGTCAGCCAATGGTGCAGAGCAATTGCTCTGCCCATATTTCGCTTCCATAATGGAAGTATTAAAGGTTCACTTGATGCAGACTACAGAAGAAGGCAGACCTGTTCAGATTCAGTGTTTAGGTGAGTAGAAGGGGCGACACTTTAAACAAATGACATTGCATATAATGTGAATCCTTTGCATTATTTTTTTCCTTTTTCTTTAATGTCTCTCTTTATCTCTGATTGCTAGAAACCCTCGGGGTCCTGGTGTACTCTCTGGGTAAAGAGACATTCCTACCCTTGGCAGAAGACTGTTGCCTCCTAGGACTCAACTTATGTGACAGAATTGATGACCCAAATATGAGAAGCTGCGCGTAAGTTATAAGACACATTTCAAGATTACAGATGGCGACTAAAATGGTAGCAAATGCAATCAAAAATATAATTTGTCTCCTAAATTGTTACACTTGGCGCCCAAATAATTTGAGTTTTTTTTTTTTTTTTCCAACCCATAGCCTTGGATCAAATTTATTCGTGATCAATGTGGGTTTTGATATTTTTAAATAGGTTCTTCTTGTGCAATGGCGTTAAATAGAGATGAGCGAGCATATTCGGTTAAGGCAGTTACTTGAGCGAGCATCGCTCTTCTCGAGTAACTGCATACTCGTTCAAACAAATGCCGGGGGGAGAGATCTCTCTGTCACCCGCCCCCCCCCCCCCCCCCCCCCCCCCGCATTTGCACGGACAAGTATGCAGTTACTCGAGAAGAGCGATGCTCTCTCTCATCTCTAGTTTTAAATGGAATTGGTTAAAATAAATGTACATACATTGTGCATTAAAGCTGTGTGAACCACATGCACTGAATAAGCCTTTTACCATATACTTTTATATAACCAAAGTGCAATGTCCTCTTTCAATGTTGTTACACTATTGCATGTGTTAAAGCCAGTGATCTGTCTTGTTACAGCTATAGTCTGTTTGCTGCTCTTTCTGGAGTTATGGAAGATAATATTTCTCATCATCTAGAAAAAATGACAACTATGATGCTTCTTACTCTAAAGTCATCGCAAGGGATAGTGGTGAGTTTTAATGAGGAAAAACTCTGCAAATACTTCTGCGTAAAAAAGATAGGCCAGTCTCAGAGCGCCACCATTTATGGCCCATTTACACAGAATGATTATCACTCAAAATTCGTTCAAACGAGTGAATATGAGCGATAATCTTCAGTGTAAATGCGAAAAAAATCACACGAGAAGCCCGCGATTCAGCGGTGAAGTCTTTCTGTGTAAACGCTCTGCATGAGCGCTAATGACCTTAGCATTGATTTCCAGATGATGGTTGGGTCAGCAGCACAACCAGTAAACCTTGAGCTATGCACACTTAAGTGAAGGATATGACTCTGCAATCCACAGAAACTTGATATATAGAAGAGTCATGAGCAGCATAGAGAGTGCAAGTAAAATTGCATCATGCTCGATTCCTCTTTATTTCCTCCATAATGGAATAACGTTTCGACCGCCTATAGCAGTCTTTCTCAAGTCAACCTTAGCCTTGACATCCGCGCTTCGGCAGTCGTTTTAAACTACTGTGTTTGGTTACCTTCCTATTATATTGTCCATCTGTAAATACAAATAAATTCCAAAAGCTGATTAAAAAAACTAATCTAAACTTTTATATGGCTGAAATGATGTCTTTCAGATGAAAAGCACTCTTGTACGCCCAGACTAATGTACTCCCCCTTATCTATTTATTCCTTTTAAATAAAAAGATCCAATATAATGAGAATCGCTCCTTTATGCTGTTTGATGATGAAGCTGATGAGGAGGACGTTGTCATTCATGAAGAAGAAGAGGAGGATCCTGACATTGAAGGGTATGGTGTATATATATATATGCTTGTTTTAAGCAAAGCTCTTAGTGGCAGCAAATGAATACTTTAGATTTTTTTGATTCATGTCGGCAAACTGTCTAATTATCCAGGTAACATCCAGGCAGTCCTGTACTCTGAGGCCGAGTGCCAAGAGCTTATGACGCCTCTTAATTGTTAACCACGTTTCAACCAGAGCAGTGCATTTTAGAACTATGCTGTCCAGAGGACATCCGAGTGTAATGTCCGCAGTGTACCTGCTCTACAATACACTCGCCTACTTGTAGGAACATAACATCATTAGTCATTAGAAGGGAATGTATCGTCTTAATTAATTAATTAATTATTTATTTATTGAATGCAAAGTATATACTTTTTTTAGGTAGAGTTTTGTAAAAAAAAAAAAAGCTCTGTATCATGTACAGGAGCAGTGTGACATTTGGTTCATGGTGTGATCCTGCGTTATCTGTCTAAGGCCTCATGTCCACGGTACAATTAACATTTAAAATTCGCAGCGGTTTTCCTGCACACTGATCCGCGCTCCATAGGGATGCATTGGACACCCGCAGGTAGTTAAATACCTGCAGATGTCATTTTTCCCTTCAGGCGCGGATCTGCATGCGGGAAAAAAATCCGCAACATGCTCAATTTTCGTGCGGGTCTCCCACGGGAACGGCTCCCGCAGGCTTCTATTGAAGCCTTTGGAAGCCGTCCGGATCCACAGGAGACCCACACCTGAATTAAAACACATCTCTCGGGACGCTGCGGTTCTTTCCTTCTTCGCAGCCAGATCTTCGGCCCGGCGGCTGTGCCCGGCACGCTGCCGGCATGCCGAGCACATCCACTGGGCCGAAGAAAGAAGATCCGTCCGCGAAGAAGGGAAGAAACACAGCGTCCAGAGAGGTGAGTTTATCAATTTTTAGCCTCATGTCCGTGGAGCAGGAGGGACCCACTACGGATTCTCCATGAAGAATCCGCGGCGGGCCTGATTTTTAAAATTTTTTTTTCCCGTGGACATGAGGCCTAATAGAGGTGTTGCCTTTCATTGCAATCGTCTTCTCTACTGGTAATGAGAAGCTGAGTAGTGCATTCCAAGGGTTATATATTGTCAGACAATTTTCTAGTATGAGCAGTTGCCATAGGTTTTCCATTGAAAGCCAGCTGTGGCATATTACTAGGATAAGACATAGTTTGTTCCCATCAGCAGGGTTCCATTGCTGGGAACCCACTGATTTATGGAATACAGCCTCTTTGGCATTTCTTAGCAAAGCACTGCTTCCCCAAGGCACCGTACAGCAATTACCTGTGAGGTACAATGTCTAATAGCTAGAATCTGAAGGGGTCTCTGTATATTAGTAACCCTGTAGCCCTTTTATTCTAGTTTGTTTTATTTACACTGCATGATCTTAACAAGTTTATTTTCCTCAGTTGTAAACAACTTGCAGTACACCCTACTTAAGCAGATTACATCAAAGCTCAGTCCAGGCCAAATGTTTTGAGACTGACACAAATTTAGGTTTTTACAAAGTTTTCTGCTTCGGTGTTTTTAGATCTTTTTGTCAGATGTGTCTGTGGTATACAGAAGTACGGCAATAAGCATTTCATACATTTTTATACTTTTAATGACAAATACATCAAATTTAGGCAAAGACTCAATATTCACAGTATTGATTCTTACTTTTCAAGACTTATGCAATTCGTCCTGGCATGGCGGATATGAGCTTCTGAGCCAAATCCTGACCGATGGCAACACATTCCTGCCTAATCCGGTCCGGGAGTTTATCACAATTTGTGTGGTTTGTTTTTTGGGCACACCTATTATTTGAGGATTGATCACAGGTTCTCAATGGGATTGAGATCTGAGGAGTTTCCTAGCTATGGACCCAAAATTTCTATGTTTTGTTCACTGAGACACTTAGTTATCACTTTTGCCCTGTGACATGGTGCTCCATCATGCTGGAAAACCCATTGTTCATCAACAAATTTCTCCTGGGTTGTTGGAGAGGTTGCTCGTATAGGATATTTAGATACCATTCATTATTCGTGGCAGTGTTTTTAGGCAAAAGTTTGAGTGAGACCACTACTTTTGATTAAAAGCAAACGCACACATGAATGGTCTCCGGATGCTTTACTGTTGGCCTGACACAGGACTCGTGGTAGCGCTTACCTTTTATTCTCTGGACATTCTTCCACATTTTCCAAACAGTCTGAAGGGGGCTTCATCAGAGAACATTGGACTGCAGAGGACCGGGGTAAATTTAGGCTATGATTATACGCTTTTCTGTTTACTAAAAGAACATTACGAATAACCCCCGCAGGCTTACTTAAAGAGGTTGTCTGGGAGTGGCCCAAAATAGCTGTAATCAGTACAGCCTGTGGATACCTGTACTAGTGCGCGAGAATGTATCTGCAGACCTGATGAGAAAGGGGGTTGAGCTGCAAGGCCTCAAACTTCCCATTTCCATCGATTACGCTGAACGATAGGCTTGACAGGAACAAACGGTGTGGCTTTAGATTGCACCCCTTCCCATTCCAGTTTAGAGGTGCATTACCCTGTCTTAGGTCAGGTTATTTGTAATGAAGAAATAATATTGTGAGTCTTTGTCCATTAAAGGGGTTTTCCCAAGGAGAATACTATTGATGACCTATCCCTAGGATGGGTCATCAATGGTTGATCGGCTGGGGTCTGTCACCTCGGGACCCCGACCGATCAGCTGATTGTGCACCCGCTGACAGCGTCATAATTGCACTGGGGTCGGAGCAAAAGCAACTGAAGTTTCTGCTCCGACCTCTGTGTAGTGGTCAGCACTTAAAACTGCAGGCACAGCTCGCGTTGATTTCAATGAGGTCGAACTTAGAGATCGAACCAGAGACTTCCACTGTGACCCCTGTGTAATTGTGGTGCTGTCAGCGGGTGCACAGTCAGCTAATTGGTCCGGGTCCTGAGCAACAGACCTCCAGCCGATCAACTATTGATGACCTATCCCGAGGACAGGTCATCAATAGTATTCTTCCTGGGAAACCCCTTTTAAGTAGCAGGACTGGATAAGTGGGGCAAATAATTAGAATGTCTGTTACAATTATAGCAGATGGTGAAATATTTGCCTTATTCATGGCCTTACCACTCATTAATGTTTACTCCCTGGATACAATAGTCGGTTCTAATCCTTTTTTTAGCTTCATGATCGCATTGGGCATATAACAAGGAAATGACAAAAACGTACAAATTTGCCTGCATATCAGAAGTTCTTTGTCTTAAGAAGGGATACTATCAAGTGTGCGGTGCCTTATTAGGATGTATTGTGTTTCTGCAGATTTATTGTGGAGAATGCATTTGTCGACGAGAAAGTAGAGTCCCTCGCATCTCTAGGGGTGATAGCGTTACACGCCAGGTAACTTGTAATATTCCTTCACCTGCTGTTCTTATCCAGCAACCTCTCCTTCCTTTTGTCCTTCTTATTTCATGTCCTTTCTTTCTCCCAACCCTTGGAAAACCCTATAAGAAAATCTTTTAACGTAGTAATATTAATGTTATTCTTCTCCCCTCCATTTTATTTTTGTTTGATCACATGACCTCTATCTCTCGCTTACATTGATTTTCTTGTTTGTACTTTTATTTTTTTACCTATTCCATTCATATTCTTGTATTCTCTTCCGCTCTCCTTTCGCTAACATTAATCTGTCCCCTTTTTTTTTTTTTTTATTCTTTATAATTGTTTGCTTCCCACAATACAATTTTTCTTTCACTGGCTTTTTTTTTCACATTTTGCTTTAAATTTTTCCTTCAGCTCTTCATTTTTCCCTTATCTTGACTCATGCTTCCAGGAAGTATTTAAACACATTGAGGTAAGAACCGTTTAGTATTTAAACCTGCATTGTATATAAGGGCTGTCTCACACCAGCGTTCTCTCCTGCGCACCACGTATTCCCACACAGCAGTACGCAATGCGTTACGTACTTTTGCGTGATGATCAATCCCCATACATTGTCCTGGTATGTATCCGCACGTAATACGCGTCAAGATAGTGCGTGCTGACTTTGTTGTTGTGAGAGGCACCGTTGAAAGCAATGTAAAGTTAGTTACCACATATTACACACGCAAAACCCGCATGTGTAATAAGCGGTTAAAAACACTTGTATGAGAGAACCCTAAGAGATGTACAATGTCTGTCTGTCTGGTTTGTTTTGTTAATCTAACTTTTTTTGCATAAATCAATAGTATAAGTTAACATACAAAACTTTGTAATATCTTGTTAGGATGATAAAGGCTTTTTTCTTAAGTTACAAGACACTTTGCCGCCTCCTGCACTGATCATTCACTCTATATTTAGTGATAAAATTCATACAGAAAGGTCCATACACTGAGATCAGCCGCTAGTCTATGAAGCGGAGAGGAGGAGGAGGAAGCAGCAGCTGCAGGAAGAGACCTAGATAGATGGCTGGCTACATCTTGCAGTCAGGTCACGTTCACACAACTGATTTCGCTTTCTGACTGAAAAATCAACATTGAATCCGTGGCAGATGTCCCAGGCTGACCCTCTGCTTTCTGACACTGATTTTCAGTTGGAGTATCCTGCAGATCTGCTCATGAGTTAGTTCATCGTGGCTAATCCACATGTGGCTACCTTTTTTTTTGTTTTTCGTAATTTTTTTTTCTTTGTGGCACAGATTGTTCAGTGCCCTTATGAACAGCAATGAAGATTCCCATTGACAATAAAAGCTAAAAGATTCCATAGTGTGAGCATACCTTTTAAGTGTTCTACATCACCCCAGTGCTGGATTTACAGCTACACTGCTCAGTGCTGCTGCTTCTAATGGTCTGGTACAGAGAAATAGGGAGGGGAAGGATATTGTCTTCTGTGTGTGCAGTGTATGGGAGACCACATTACAGTTTAGTCTACTTTCTTTGGCTCAGGAAAAACTGGAAAATCCCTTTAAGTAGCAGGGCTGGATAAGTGGGGCAAATACTTATAATATGTGTTACAATTCTAGCCGAACCTTGGATAGCAGATGGTGAAATATTTTTAAACAGGAAGCTTTACTTATTCATGGCCTTACCGCTCATTAACCCCTTAATGACCTACCTATAGTGTTTTTACTATTGGGCGGTCACCAAGGGGTTAAGGAGTGTTAAGGCCTCATCTCCACGGGGAAAATCAGGCCCGCTACGGTTTCTCCATGGAGAATCCGTAGCGGGTCCCTCCTGCCCCGCGGACATGAGGGCTTAAAATAGCAATTGCTCACCTCTCCACACGCTCCGGATCTTCCCTTCTTCGCGGCTTGATCTTCTCTCTCCGTCGCGGCCGGATATTCTTTCTTCAGCCCGGCGGATGTGCATGGTACGCCGGCTGCGGGCCACGCGCATGCGCCGGCCAGAAGAAACAAGATTCAGCCGCGATGGAGAGAAGATCAAGCCGCGAAGAAGGGAAGATCCGGAGCAGGTGAGTATATTCTGATTTTAGGTCTCCCGCGGATCCAGACGGCTTCCATATGCTTCAATAGAAGCCTGCGGGAGGCGTCCCCGCGGGAGACCCGCACCTAAATGGAGCATGGTCCAGATTTTTTCATGCTCCATTTTTTTTCTAATTCACTTTTATTGCCCATCCGCGGGTATTTATCTACCCGCGGGTGGTCAATGCATCCCTATGGGATGCGAATCCGCGTGCGGGTGATCCGCTGCAGATTTTAATTATTATTTTGCCTGTGGACATGAGGCCTAAGAGATGGAGTCTGTAAAGGTCAAAAACTGGTAAATACAAGATGTAAGTCATATAATGGCCAGAAATAGTGTTGCTTTTTATTTACACATAAATCTTTTCTTGAAGTTAGCTCAAGGAGTCTTGCTTTACGGGATTAGTTTTTGATTGCTAATCTTGTTTCTTCTGTCCCAGTCACCACATAACAATGTCCGGAAATCAGCATATGAGGCTATAGGAAAATTTGTGCGTTCAGTGCATATCGTGTGTCAAAAGTACCCCAGTGAGACCAATGCCAAAGGTAAGGTGTACAATAAGATTCAACTTTTTTGAACATGCGTGTACAAGAAGTAGGTTTGCATGTAATAAATAAGATAAGAAATATATCATCGTCTCCATGCTTTCAACAGTCGTCCTTCAGCTTTTGGAAGTTGTTATCCCTGCCTATCTGCATGGTGCGGTACATGATAAAGAACGTGAAGTGGTGATGATCATCCTAGAGTCTTTAAACAATCTACTGAAAGATGTGAAGGAACTTTGTGTGAGAGGACCTGAGCAGCTTGGGAAAATATGTGATGTCATCAAAGCAGTGCTACAGAGCAAGGTTTGCAACCTCAGGACCGGTATAGTAACCGTGCGGCAGAGTAAAGGTCTAACTTTTTTATTTTCCTTGTACCTGCAGACTGCATGTCAGGATGAAGCTGAAGATGAAGAGGATAACCAACAGGTAGGCTTTTTTCTTCTTTTCAGCCAAACTAGTATACAGTTTTATTTAATATTTACTTTCACAAATGCCCTTCCATAATTGCTGAAAATATTAAAAGTAATAAATATTTAAATATCAACCGTAATTATGAAAACGCCTAATAATTTTTTTCCCCTGTCAAGTTGAGTTACAAAGTCATTAAGTGAAATTAAGTTGGGCCTCTAATAAAATATTCAGCTAGCTTGATGTGTCCTTGTACAAGGCAGATTTTTTAGGTCTACGTATGTTCTTTAAAGTGGTTTTCTGAGACTTACTGTATATACTCGATTATAAGCAGAGTTTTTCAGCACAAAAAAATGTGCTGAAAAAGCCCCCCTCAACTTATACTCGAGTGAGGTAAAAAAAAAAACCCGCAATACCCACCTCCCAGCCGGCGTCAGTGTCCCCGGCGGTGCGGCAAGATGAGACTTCTCCTCGCTGTCATCTTCCAGGCTCAGTTTTAAATTTCCCCGCTGTTAGCGCTGTGTAACTGAGCGCTGTGATTGGATCGAGCGCCAGCCAATCACAGCTGGCACTCGATCATTCACAGCCATTCAGTGAATGACCTTATTGAGTGGCTGTGATTGGTTTATCGAGCATCGGCTGTGATCTTCCTATTAATAACTTATCCTCCCGATAGGTCATCAATTTCAGATTGGTGGGGGTCTGTCACACTTGGGTCAGCACAGCGGCTGCTTCAGTGTCTACCAGGCATAGCAGTGGAGATTTCATAGCACCTGTGCTTGGTATAGCAGCTCAGTCCCATTTACATGGGTGGAACTGAGCTGCACTTAGATCATGTGACTGATGAACATGAGAATACAGGCCTAAGAAGAGGCTATGGCGCTCGTTGCACCATCTTTAAACAGCTGATTCTGGAGGTGTCGAGAGGCAGATCCCCATCGTATTTGCTATCAAGATTTTTGTCTTGAAAACCCCTTTAACCCCTTCAGTGCCAGGTTTATTATTACCATGTCATGCCTCACAGGGAAGGTTTTTTAAATGTGTCAACAATGCAAATTAATCTTGCAAATATTTGCAAGTACTGTACTACTTTGACAGTTGGTATTATGGCAGGGAAGTCTCTGAGGCTTGCTGCACTGAGTGTGCAGTAAAAACCCCGGAAGATTTCAGATGACAGCTCAGTGCTCTGCGCATTTCAGTATTAGAGCTGTCCACGGAAATCTTCCGTGGTTTAACTGCATGGTCAGTGCAGCCACCCCCCGGAGATTTTCCGGGCGTGCTAATAAAGGGGTTAAAGCGATCATTTGGTTCTGGACAAAGATGGCGCACCACTTCTCTGACTACCTGGTGCACACTGCACAATATTATGCATCAGTAGTCTAAATCACTACATGCTGCTTTGATTGGCCAGTGCAGCACTGACTAATTAAAACAGCATGTAGTGTCTTAGACTAATGATGCATGCTATTGAAGAGTGTGCATTGAGTAGTCAGAGAAGCAGTGCGCCATCTTTGTCCAGGGCCAGTGGGTCGCTATTAGGGTAGTTGCTTGTGTTCAAACCCCAATAACCTCGTAAAAACATGCTCAGCGTACATATATTTCTGTCATTTGTAATAATTTACAAAACTAAGCGAAATGTTACCACTACTTAAAACAATACGAACGTTTCCGAGAAACTGAAGGCATTGAGTACCGTAGTTGTGAGCTGCTCTCTGATGTAGTGTAAAACTCCCACGTCTGTGTCCCTCTAAGGGACATCTAATTTTAAACAATGCTAATGAGACTCATGTTCTTGAGGGCACAGAGGACATTTCTGTGAACATCAATGGAAATATGTCTGCATGAGGTTTTGTCTTTCCTGGACTTGCACATCTTCCAGCACCGCATACTGTGCTTAGCGGCTGAGCAATTGGAAACCTTAAGAGGCCACACATGCTATTCAAAGCCAGAATAAACCATGAACACACTGTAATAAAAGGCGGGAGGAAGTACAATAAGCCTAGGGTGCCCGTACTTAGTAGAAGAGTTGCCACTACTCTCTTGAAAGTTCCCTTTTCTTCCAACCATTTATTTAGAGTTGCGTCCCTGTTCTCCACCGTGCTGTGCAGCAATGTGGTGCCAAGGACTAGTCCAATGGAAAGAAGCTGCCAGTCAAATGTTCTGTTTGCATTAAGATATGTAAAGAGGTACTTCCATTCGCCATGGTCACCTTCTTGAGGTATTTCTAAATATTCTGGAATCACATGCTTGCCTTTTAAAGTGGCAACTAGCCAGCAAGCCAGACTGAGAAGACGAGACTGTACAGAGAGAGCTGTTCTGGCCGGGAGGGTGCCATCCCACTTGTTCATATGTGACCGACTCCACTCTTCACTGAAGCATATCCATGGGATCAGTAGTGGGATAGAGCGATAGGTCTCATTCTGAAATGATAGAAATCTCAGGAAAACCACGTCTGTGCCAGGAGATAGTGACCTGCCGCCAAACCATACACACATCAGGAACCCTGGAGAGAAGAATTAGAATTTATTACATGTGTATTTATACATCTTCCTCGCAGCTTAATCATCTACAGTGAGACATGAAATTCCAGGTGCTTAGGGAAGATTGAAAGCTACAGCTCTGTAGTTAGCAAACTTCCTGCTAGACTCCTTTCGGCCGCCTGCACACCGACTGGTCGGATTCCGCAGCGGAATCTGACCCTGTGCCCAGCCAGTGTCCGCAGTCTTCTAATCAGTGCTGTGGATATGCCGGCCGGTGCACATGCACAGTACAGATTATGCTGCGATGACTCGGATCCAGCAAACTTTCTGCAATGATGTTTGCAGAAGGGCCGCGAGTCGGACGGCTTCCACTGTCTTCAATGAAAGTTGTCCGTGCGGAATCTGCACAGAATCGCAGCATGCTGCGATTTCTCCTCCGAACGGAACGTTGCAATCGATTTCTGCTCATGTAGAGAAAATTGTGTTTTGCCATAGCATGCTACGGAAGATATTTGCTGTGGAATCCGGAGGCGGACGGCCACTGCAGATTCTGCGATGCAAATCTGCCCGTCTGCAGGTAGCCTTAAGGTTGATTTAGACACAACGATTATAGCTCAAAATTTGCTCAAAGCCATCTTTTGAGCGATAACCGTTGTGTCGTGCAGTTGTTGTGCACGATTCGTTTCTCACTCAATTCTAGTTTTCTAGAATTGAGCGATGAACTTTTATTAGCACTGCAGGCTATTATCCCAGTCGGCAGCGCTGATAAGATTCTTACAGTTCGTATCCCACTGGTAGTTCACAGCGGGACATGAGCTGTAAGCACCGAAAACAATTTAGCTGTTTTGTTTATGCAAAATAGCTGTATTGTTCGCCTAGCCATAGTTGCGGTGTCCCGCTCCGCCTGCATGGCTTTTTAGTAACTACTTTGCTACTATAGACTATGCAAAGATGATCGCTCAAAACTGTCACTCAAACTGTCTTTTGAGTGATCATCTGTCAATGTAAATGGGGTCTTATTTTTTAAGTTTTTCTTTTTGAATTAGATCTTTGTCTGATATTGGCTGTTTTTTTTTAACCTTTTAAACAAGACTTTTACAATATTCCACAGTTACAATGTTTCTGAAGTGTAACTTGCTTTACTTGTGCATTTCCAGTTGCTTGATCATTTCTTCCCTATTCACTTCTAAAGCTAAATTGTGAATTCTGCTGGTTTCGAGTTACCATCCTGTGGGAGAGCAGATGACGATGAAGGAGTTTATCTGTTAGGTGACATTTCTGACCCATAATGGAGCTAAAGTGTTTTCAAGAGCAAACAACAGTATATTTGAATAAGCTGGGGTGAAAATGTATCAAACTTCCTGGCTTTAAAAAGTCATAGATTTTTGTGCGTCTTACTTGCGCCAAAAATGCTGACTTTTTGTGCCTCGCACTGTACGTTTGTAACATTAGGCAGGGCTTAGAGGAAAAAGGCCAGGGTCCTTATAAAAACCCACTGCATTTACTATATATTATGCCAGAAACTGATATGAATTGTAGTAAATGTATGCCTGCTTATAGCTGGCTTGAATTTCAGTCTGGCGCATGTATTGGTCAAACAAGCACCAAATGTTTTAACCCCTTGAGAATCAAGTACAGTGAATTTACGGTGCTTGGTTTTGGGTTTTAATCCCAGCCGATATTAAAAATATGGTGCAGGAGTAAGGGTGACTACCTACTACAGTTTTTTTTTTCACTGTAAAATTCGCAGCGGTTTTTTTTCTGCAGGGGTCTATGGGACTTGTAATGTTAAAAATCGCGATTTTAACATTACAAGTCCCATAGACCCTTGCAGAAAAAAAACCCGCAAATTTCACAGTGAAAAAAACTGTAGTGGGTAGTCACCCTAAATCTTCTGCTATAAGTCTAGTCCTGAGCTGTTGGGAACAGTTGAGGGAATGAAGAAAAATGCAGAAGCTGTTTTACTGTTGCATCCTCCTTTACAGGCTACAATAGCGCTCAATGAGTGCTAGAGAGCTAAAAAATAGCCCTATGTGTCAGAGAAAAAAAAAACACAGCAAAAATAATTTTGGTGGCTGAAGAAAAAAAAAAAAGGTCTGTAAAATCCCTAAAAAGTGTTTTCGTCCTTTTTAGGATTGAAGCATCCTGGTCCTTAAAGGGTTAAGACGACTTTCGTTGTTTAATACAGTTGGCACATATCAGTCTAGGTTGCTGTTTACTTAGGCTGGTCTCAAACGAGGGAGTGTGAATTTTGGAATCGGTGATCGTCACTCGCACGGACGATCCGCGGCATTCCACAGACATTCAAACAAATAGAGCACTCACGTGAGCGAACACCGACTGCAGTTTCCACTCGCGGGAAAAAAAATATCAACATGCTCTATTTTTGTGCGGATTCCGTGCGGACTGCTTCCAAGTCAATGCAAGCCATGCGACCCGCAGCCCTTCTGCAATTAACATAGCAGAAAGGTCGCAGATTCTGGGTCTTCGCCTAGCGATGGTGTGTGAAAAGCAGGGATTTAATAAAAAAAAAAAAAATCTGTATTGCACATGTCCAATGGTGAGCCCTGCGGACCATCCGCAGTACAGATTTTACAGGTATGCACGGATGTCGGCAGGGGACTGGGTCGGATTCAGCTGTGGGCTCCTGCATGTGCAATCCGACCCGTTTGTGTGAGCCTGGCGTATAAAACGTACATAAATGGAGACAAATGTAATGGGATCACATCTATTACTGCAGGAATCGCAGGACAAATATTGTTAAGTTGTCTGCTGGGTTTTGCGCTACACAGTGGTGTTCTCAGCCATGTTATAGAGCTTACAGCATATGTTTTGTAGAAGATGGGACGGTGGCTTAATACATTGCCATTAGTTATGTAGGACTTAAGTGCATAGAACAGCCTTGTATAGAACACCTAGTGCCATGGCCAGTGTTAGTATTGTAAACAGTGTGCCAGTACACGCTGTACCCATACTGTACTGTTACCCAACATAATGCTGTACTGCTCCTTCTCCTTTTACTCCGGCTACTGCCTATTTCAAATGCAAGCCGTTTGAGGAACACGATGAAAACTTTATGATTTTACCAGTTACCCAAGTTTTACATTTTGCTAACCTTAAACCATTTACCTATATAGTAGAATGAAGTTTCAGAAACCAGCTGATCTAGCTGCATTATAGAAGGCAGCCGGACTATTATGACAAGGGGGAAGTGTATGTGTACTTTGGCAACAGCTAACTCTACTGAGGTCCTCAGACTACATTGGTGTAGGGGTTGTCCCGCGGCAGCAAGTGGGTCTATACACTTCTGTATGGCCATATTAATGCACTTTGTAATGTACATTGTGCATTAATTATGAGCCATACAGAAGTTATAAAAAGTTTTTCACTTACCTGCTCCGTTGCTGGCGTCCTCGTCTCCATGGTTGCCGTCTAATTTTCGCCGTCTAATGGCCAAATTAGACGCGCTTGCGCAGTCCGGGTCTTCTTATCTTCTCAATGGGGCTCCGTGTAGCTCCGCCCCGTCACGTGCCGATTCCAGCCAATCAGGAGGCTGGAATCGGCAATGGACCCCACAGAAGAGCTGCGGTCCACGGAGGAAGAAGATCCCGGCGGCCATCTTCAACCGGTAAGTATAGAAGTCACCGGAGCGCAGGGATTCAGGTAAGCGCTGTGCTGTTTTTTTTTTTTAAGTCCCTGCATCGGGGTTGTCTCGCGCCGAACGGGGGGGGGGGGGGTTGGAAAAAAAAAAAAAACCATTTCGGCGCGGGACAACCCCTTTAAAGCTGCATTCTTGTATCCTTTCAACAGCGTAAACTTTGATACCTTTATAATACATATAGTATGTGTACTTTATTATACTTTCCTGAATGAGGACCTTTAGGCTGGGTTCACACAGGGTGGATTTGCTGCAGTTTTGCCGTGTTTTTTCCGTTGCGGTTTTGCCGCAAAAGAAATGCTTCTGCGGCAAAACCGCTTGAAAGGTTAATTTTGGCTTGCGGATTTTCTTGCGGAAGAATCCGCAAGCGTTTTGGGTTTTTTTTCCGCAGCGGTTTTTACTTTTTGCCGCGGATTTTGCTGCGTCCATAGAGGTCTATGGACAAAAACCGCTGCGGAAAAGACAGAAGAATGGACATGCTGCATCTTTGAAAACCGCGCCGCAGTTGCATTTCCGCACTGCGGCTGTGCGGAAAAAATCCGCCCTGTGAGAACAGCTTTTTTGCAAAACTCATTTGTGCTGCATTGCACTGTAAACGCAGCGGTTTTGCCGCAGTGCGGATATGCAACGGTAATCCGCGGCAAAACCGCAGCAAATCCGCCGTGTGTGAACCCAGACTTATTATATTAGATGATGGCGTAATATATTTCTTTGACAATGTCAGAGGAGAGCCAGTGACTTCTAGGTCAACAGAGATAAGAAGTGACTCAAAGTCCAGATTAGTATGTGTTGCCAAGGGAAATCTGAATGCTGGATGCACAGGAGGTGGTCTTTTTAGCTGTGGTGTTGGCTTGATAGAAGAAGTACATAGATTAGATTAGTTATGAACTCCATTGCCACACAACTGCCACTAGAGAGGCTGATTGTGTTATCACTCCTGTCTGCGGAGATCTGCATTTAGATTCTCAGAATGTTGTCAAACTTGTAGCAGAGGTGATGAGGGGTGTCAGCAGCAACAGTAACCGGATACTCAGTAATGGTTAGTAAATACACGTCTGTGCATCACATACTATAGATGGCCATATACGTTTCACTAAACCAAAGACTGCCTATTCAGGTTTCCTTTCTGACAATCTGTGTATTGTGTGGCAGGTGGCAGCTGGGGAACAGCACATGTCTGGTCAGCATCCAGCGTTGAGAATAGGAAGGGTAGCGCAGTCAGGTGGGGGTTATCTATAAACACCATATGTGTATAATAGAGGTGTTGGGACTTTATAGGGAAGTTTATGAAGACTCATATGTCATACACCAGTCCTAGTCTAATGTGCACAGGAGTAACGTGCCAAATTCATTAAGACGTTTATCTTTTGGCAGCCTTTGTGTCAGAAAATCAAATGAGCTGATTTGAATGAGTATATTTGCATCATACTTTACATCGGTTTCTGGCATGAATTACAGGAAATCCATTGTGCTGCAGAATTTACAGCTTTTCTACACCAGAAAGAGTGCCTTGATCAATTTTCTTCTAAGGTCCTAAGGGTGCTTTTACATGGGCCGATCTGTCAGGCACAGATACCCAACAGGTCATCTCATCTATAATCGGACCGGTGGTTTTACATAGGAGCGATCATCGCTAGTGAATGGAGGCTGAGCGGACCTAGGATCGTTCCAACCCGCCTGCTTCCATTCACATTAAGCAAGCAGTTCTTCATAAGTGAACGACTGCCTACTTACACAGAGCGATCCGTCGTTCTGTTTTTTGCATGCAGAAACTGAACGACGAACGAGAAGCAAACAAATTCTCATTCGTCATCCAATCGCTGCACGCATTTACATTGAATGATAATTGTTTAAATTCTCGCTGGATCACAGGAATCCGAACGATTATAGGCCCGTGTAAAAGGGGCTCAAGGCGACTGGTTAACATAAGTGCCTAACAACCCCTCAAATGACATCCTATTTAAAATAATCTTTACTAGGTTCAACCATGAAATAAAGTATGGGAAATCGTAAGCTGCAAGACGTAAAGCCCCTCTTACCTGTGATGACTATATCTGTCGTTACCAGGATGAGCAGAGAAATGGTAGATGACTGATTGAGAGATGGTCGTCTGAAGAAGAATGGCATCAGATTGAAGAGGCATTTTCCAAGCTGCATGTGTAGGACAGTCCTTGGTATATCCATCCTGGACTCCCTGCTCTTGGCAGTAGATGCACACTTCTCACACCTTCATCCTCCTCTGTTCTTTCTGTGTCACATTAGTCTCTCTCTCTTTTTTTTTTTTTTTTTTTTGTTAGTTAGTCTTGGTTTGTTTTCCCACTTCTCTTCTCATAATCTGAATGGTCGTCTTATTTACAAATCAGGAGTATCTGTATTTACCGGTGACCCAATAGGAGCCCATCAGGTGAACTATAAACTGCTGTGACTTAGTTGTCTTTACTCTGAGCTTACTCCTCTCCCTCATGGCATATTTGCTTTTCAGCTAATGATCCTGTCGAGCAGGTAGATCAGCCGGATCAGGTGCAGGCTCTCGCTCCCCGCCGGCTGCCTTCTACCAACGCTTACTGGTCACACACCGTCTGTTGGTGACACACCTACTTCACTGTTTCCAGATCTTGGCACGTATTCTGGGTTATTATGGATTGACACACGTTATAGGATTTAAGTATATTTAGTTTATTGTCCCACAGAATAACGGGTCTCTTCTGCTTCCATGTGATTTGCTCTCAGTGTTATTTTATAAGGTCCATACAATATGTAAAACCTGAGGACTATAAGGGAGATAAAAACAATATTTTTCATCTCTCCTATGTGATTGCCCCTTTACACAGAATTATTATATCATTAGGGCCGGGCTTACACAAGCGTGTCGGTATAGCGGAATATGCTGGCGGCTATGTTACCGCTCACATGAATTGTGTGAAATCCACGCGCAAGAAAAATCAAAACATGTTCTATCTTGGTGCCTATTACGTACGCATACACGCAAAGATAATTCAAACAACTAGACTAAAATAACGTACAGGAATGTGTTTCCCATTTTGTTTCAGACATTTTGATATATAATTTTTATAGTCTTTTAGGCTGGGTTCACACGGGACCGAAATCCTGCGGAAATCTTGCGGAATCACTGCACGGAAAAAACACAAGATTTCCGTGGGATAAACGCAGCTTCAAAACCCGCGGCCTTTAGCCGCGGATTTCGGAGCGGCTTCGCCGTCAGTGTTCCGCTACGGCTGTCTCTCCCCATAGAAAAGGCGCTACAGAAACAGAGAGAGAATTGACATGCTGCCTTTGCTTTTCGCACCACATGGCAATTTCAGCATGGATTGGCCACAGTGTGTGGATGAGAGTTTTGCAAATGTTGTCCACTTTGCTGGCTAACCCCCGGGATTAAAAACGCAGGCGGACTTTCCGTGCAGAAGGTCTGCATGGACATTCTGCGGCAGTTCCGCCCCGTGTGAACCCAGCCTTAAAGCGCAGATATAGCGATGGTTTAGATTGGTGTCGTCAGTGGGTCCCTTTCTTTTTATATGCATATGTGTATATAATTATTTTCTTAACGTCTCGGTCCCCCATGACATCATATTAGACCTCTAGGGGGGACGTTAACCCTTTTTTTTTTATTTTTAATTCCACACTTTTCCACTATAACTGGGGCATCTGTGAAAGCCCAGTTACAGGTGAAAACATCCACCTGGAGTGACAGTAGCCAGTGACAGAGCTGATGTTGGTCTGCTAGGACCCTGCGGTTTTGCCATGCTAGAGGACACCTGGCGATCACGTGATTGCCAGGTTGAATAACAGGAGAGCAGCACTTCTGCTTTTTTTTTATTTACTAGAAAGTGTGGTTAAAAATCACTTCTGCTTTCTCCTCCGGACAGGTAAGTCTACTGTATGTGACAGCCGAGGACCCGAACTGCTCCTGCCATATTGCTGGGGCTTTAATCTCGTGCTTCATTTTTACTATGGTGCAGGATTAAAGCCCAGGAACAAGTGCCGTATATTTATGTCGTTTCATCCTTTTTTTGGGTTAAAGGGATTTCCCAGGCCTAGATTGATGCTTGAACCTGAAGATAGGTTAAAAATAGTTGATTGGTGGAAGACTTTCGCTTGGGTTCCCCCACCAATCAGCCGATTGAAGTGACAGCAGCCCTTGGGTGAGCACTGCTGTCGCTTCAGTCAAAAGCACTCACAGGGCTGTACATTGTACAGTGGCTGTACCTGGTTCTGCAGCTCAATCCCATTCACTTGAATAGCACTAAGCTTATCTTAGGCTATGTTACACATGAATGTGATGTTACAAGCCTGAAAAGAGCCAGTAGGGCCCACCCCTGTGCTGCAGCCTCTTGGAACAGCTGATCAGTGGGGTTCCAGAGTGGTGGACTCCCGTGATCAACTAATGACCTGTCCTGAGGATAGATCCCCAACAGTGCAGTCCGGAACGCCCCTTTGAGAAAGGTATCATGGGAGGGAATTCTATCCCATCTATGGCACTAAAAATCTTCCCATGCACAAAGCCATAATGAGACCATGTGCAAAGAGTGAGGTGTGGCGCTGGAGGTGGTACTTGCTCAGTGTGATTGGGGACAAGGGCGCCTCTGGCACCAAGCAACAAGAGTCGGTACTAACATGGATACATACACACTATGTTTGCAGAAGGGAGCTTGCTGCTAAGTACAACCAGCAGGCTCCACCTGGGCTTCATCCAGTATGAGAAAAAAATAAAATGACATTTCAGCAGGACCGTCATGGTGCCTGCTTTTAATATTTCAAGTTCATCACATGCAATGAGCTGTATCTCACAGGAACACTGTATCTTCAATAGATACATATAACGCATCTGTGAAATCCACATTGTAAGTCATTGCTGCTATGCTAGTAGTCTTTTTTTTTTCTTTTTCTGAATAAAGCTAGTGGACCTTGATGGTCTTAGGTTAGTGGGACCCAGAATTGGATGTGCGCTGTTAGAGTATAGCGATGTGCATTAACCATAATCTGAGGTGTGTCTTCCACCTATGATTGGGCCACTAAACTATAAATCTACTGTATTTGTACATGTCAGTATACGGCTGTATTACTTTGTCGGGAACGGGCACCAAGCAGAAACTTTGGTCTAATTTTGAGTGACTTCAAACAGTGGTATGTAAAATAGCAATTATATCATACAAGTATCACTTCAGAATATGGAGAAATTGCAAAGAAGGGATTTGTACAAAAACCTAGTCCGTTCAATGGCTAAAAAGTGCAAGATATTGTGTATTTTTATATGTAAAGGGAAAAAGTTAATTGATCTTGTGTTTTACATTCAGGCAGAGATTGATGCAATGTTGATGGAGTATGCAGGAGAAGGAATTCCTCTGGTTGCTGCTGCAGTTGGCGGAGGGATATTTGCTCCATACTTTGTAGGGTTTCTTCCGCTGCTCATCAATAAAACCGTAAGTACTATGGTGTTTATGACTACAAAAAAAATTAAAATATATATATATATGTGTGTGTGTGTGTGTGTGTGTGTGTGTGTGTGTGTGTACACGAAACCACAGTCAAGCATATATACACACACGCTATGATTGTTTACGCATGCTGCTGTTAGACCCTTGTGAGCAGTTCTAAAGCTGTGTGCGTGGAAGGCCTTCACTTAAAGGGGTTGTCCCGCGCCGAAACGTTTTTTTTTTTTTTTTCAATAGCCCCCCCCGTTCGGCGCGAGACAAACCCGATGCAGGGGTTAAAAAAAACAAAACCGGATAGTGCTTACCTGAATCCCCGCGCTCCGGTGACTTCTTACTTACCTTGCGAAGATGGCCGCCGGGATCTTCACCCTCGGTGAACCGCAGGTCTTCTGTGCGGTCCATTGCCGATTCCAGCCTCCTGATTGGCTGGAATCGGCACACGTGACGGGGCGGAGCTACGAGGAGCCGCTCTCCGGCACGAGCGGCCCCATTCAGAAGACAGAAGACCGGACTGCGCAAGCGCGTCTAATCGGGCGATTAGACGCTGAAAACTAGACGGCACCGTGGAGACGAGGACGCCAGCAACGGAACAGGTAAGTGAATAACTTCTGTATGGCTCATAATTAATGCACAATGTACATTACAAAGTGCATTAATATGGCCATACAGAAGTGTATACCCCCACTTTGTTTCGCGGGACAACCCCTTTAAAGGGACACTGTCAGCATGAAACGGCACGATAAACTGAAGCCCCGGTTACACATCATGATCTCGTGCAGATCTCTTGTAGATCGAGCGGTTTGCATAATCATTGTTCCATATGAGTGCTTGCAGTGAAAGACAGATCAGCGATAAATCACTGATCGGATTTTCATGCAGACCATAAAATCATTAGACAGTCATTCATCTATCGATCGCAGGCTGTTTACTGGGAATGGAGGCAGGCGGGTCAGAACAATTTCTGGCCCACTCCGCCTCCATTCATCAAGCGATCATCACTGGGACAGTCATCCAGTGTAAATGGGGTAAAGTTATGGTGATGGTGAGCTGGGGAATGTGGTTCCTGGTTCCCCACGGTGTGCTCCCATGAAGTCTCAGAGTTCCCGGCAGGAACAGGTCGTCAGTCAAGCATGTGCACCGCCTCTTCGTTTATTTTACCGCGACTATCAGTGATAGGAACGTACTTGAAATTGGATATTTTTATTAGTCCCACTTGAAATGAATGGTGGCGTGGTACATTTGCTTGACTGTTGTTTCGTTAATGCGAGGACCTTCTTTTTGGTATCGGTAGGGTTCCCAGCAATTGGACCCCCACCGATAAGCTTGTAAAAAAAGAAGTCCAAAGGCCAAATTCTGTGCACAGACAAATAGAGTACAACTACTTAAAATACAGCAAAGTTCAGCAGCAGGGGTGGTCTTGTACTTATGAAAACCTCATTTAATAAACATCTGTAAAATCCCTCAAAAAAATAGCTGCTTACGCATTTCAGACTGGGTCCTTAATCATAGCATATATATGGACAAATCACAACGCTAATTCACATGTAACTGAGGGCTCCTTCACACTGGCGAGGGCGATATCGCCCTCGTAATCCTTCTGAAACCCCCTGGATGCAAAGTGTTTTCACATGGAAACAGCCTTGCATCCCTGCAGGGGTTCCCTTCATCCCCGCCGTGGCTGTCAGACGCGGCAGGAGATCGCAATGTTCTCCCATTGTTTTTTGGGGTAGCATCACTGGAGTGAAAACCTCGCAAATGAGAATGAAACCATTCAAAATCACCCCCAGTTATACTGCCGTGTTTTGTCACACAACTACTACTGCCTGAGTAGCCAACTCCTCTATGATCACCTGTTCTCGGTGCAGGATCAACTGGGGAGGAAGCAGCCATTCAGGCAGCAGCAGCTGAGTGAAGATGTCATTGAAGATGCTGGCCAGAGTTTCGGTGCGGGAACGGGTCCCCATCTGTGACCTCCTGCATCCACACCGCAACTCTGGCCAGATCCCGCTGTAGCTGTTACTTTAGAACTGGCATCTATTATATGGTGACTACATTACTTAGAGGTGTACTAGAGTTGAGCCTGTGTATTTAAGCTTGCCATGTTATACAAATTCTCCCACAGATAGGCCTCATGCCCACGGCCAGGTTGGATTCTGACTCCGAAATCTTGCAGCGGAATCCAACCTTGTGCCCCAGCGGTGATCCTTTCGTACCTGTCCGGCGCTGCGGCCCCTGTGCTGCAGATGTGCCGGCCGGCGCTCCGCCACGCTTGCACAATAGGCGCCAGGCTATGACGTGGATTCCCGCAATACTTCTGCAGTGCTCAGTGCGGAAGTGCCGCAGGACAGTCGGCTTCCATTGATTTCAATGGAAGCCGTCTAGGCGGAAATCCGCACAGAATAAAGTATGCTGCGATTTTTCTCCTGCAAGCGGAAAATTGCTGTTGATTTCCACTCATGGGCAGGAAAAAGCAATTTTCCAAAGCATGCTATGGGCAGCATTTGCTGCGGGATTCGGAGGCGAACGCCCGCTCCGCATCCCACATTGCAAATACGGCCGTGGGCATTCGGCCATAGCTATAGATATATATTATTATTTATTATATATCTATTATTGCTATTTATTTTTTTGCTGGGGGCATAAAACGTGTTTTGGATCTTGTGCCCCTAATCTATTAAGACCCTAGTTATGCTCCTAGTTGTTACTGCTGCTTCTATTGTCCACTTGAGAGCCAGCTATGCAGCGGAAAATTCTGGGCAGACCACAAAGAACAGTAGGGTGGGGGCACAAGCTGAATTTTTGCTCCGAGGTCCATGAGCCCCTAGCTGTCCCCTGTGTTGCTCTCTGGTTTGCCCCTTAGCTGAAGGGACCATCTCATGTTCTTAGACTTCCATAGTAATCCAGTGTTAACCATGTGAATGTTCTTCTCCACACAGAAGTCCAGTTGCTCTCCTGCAGAGAAGTCGTTTGCAGTGGGTACGCTTGCTGAATCAGTAGTGAGCCTGGGAGAAGCGACCGCTCAGTTTGTAGCACAGTTACTACCTCCTTTCATCACTGCAGCACAGGATAAAGATAACGAAGTTCGTAGTAATGCAGTGTTTGGACTGGGGGTCCTTGCAGAACACGGAGGAGCAGCCATGTTTAAGTATCCTTGGTCGTTTGTAAATATTTGTTTGTCAGTGGTTGCACTCTAACACTGTCACAATTTAAGATCTATTAGGCCACTCTCAGTATACGTAATGTAAATTGCGTATGGGCTGTGAGTCGGACGGCCTCTATTGACTTCAATGGAGGCCGTCCGTGGCAAAATGGAGCATGCCTTTATTTTTCTTCCACTCACGGAATACGCAATTCAGGCTCACACAGGAAGTTGTTGGGGTTTTTTTTGTTTTGTTTTTTTACAGCATTTAGTTGGCGTTCAATAGAAGAAGAAAGAGCAGGAAGGAATCTAAAAACCAAGATGTGATCTCATATGTATCAGACAGGAGGCTGCACTGCAAGGAAGTGATTGCAATATACAGAAAAGAAGTCCAGGCAATGAGGTGGGAGGAACAGGATAGAAAAATGTGTTTTTGCTGGAGTGCTTCTTTAACTTGCTTTGCACATATTTATCATCATACATTAGCTATGTATTTAGGTTATTTGCTTAAAGAGCCACTCCTGTTGGCAGATGGGAGTTTGCACTTGAGGGGAATATGCTGATGTTTGAAGTGCCACTCCAGTGAAAACCTATTTTTCTATCCCTGCCCCCCTCACCAGATTGTCTGTCACACTCTGGAGGTCTCCTATGTATATTGCAGTCACTTTATGCAGTGCAGCCAACTGTCTGATAATTATCAGGCACCATCTTTTGTTGTTTTCACCATTGTGTGCTATCAATCCCATGATGCTTCAGCACACATTACATAAACAGCTAGTGACTGTACCATCTCTGCATCCAGGGAAAACTCTGCCATTACTATCTGTATTCTATAGTCACCTAAATAAGACACAGACTGTAAGTATACAATCAGGAGGGTGAGTTGTGATCTCCTCTATTATAACTGTGTGACAGAAGTCTCTGATCGTCATGAGTAACTGTGACTGGAGTGCCCGTTTCCCTTTCTTAGCAGTTTCTGTGGTATGTTCCATGTAATGGCATCACACAGACTGAGAAATTGACTAGAAGTTGAACACATAACCCCAAGTAGATCTGAGCTGGTTAGAATTGAGATCACATGACCTTCTGTGGAAAAAGAGGCCAGGAGTTTCAGATAGAAAGGAATAACTAACCAAACTAATCATAGCTGACTTATATATACTGGGGGGTATAGTTACATCATGAATGACATTTTTTTTTCTATTGAACTGGCTCTGTATGCTGCTGTTAAAGGATGATCCAGTTAAGTCTATTCTGGTTCCTGTTGAGTAGATTTCTGGTTATAACGTAATTTTGAAAATTTCACCTCTTTGCTAGGCATAAGTTTTATTCAAAGAATTTCACCTAACTCCAGACTTGCAGACGTTGGACCTTACCAAAAGTTGTTCAGTCCTTATCTGAATTAGAGAATCTTTCCTGCAGTAGTGTAGACCATCTAATATGCCAGACAGACAGGAATTGAATTATAAAATCTTAACCAGATGGTATCAGACACCAGCAAGACTGGCGAGGATGTTTCCCCAGTACCCGGATACCTGCTGGAGATGCATGACGGGAACTGGAACATTTATACATATTTGGTGGGATTGTCCACTGATCTGTCCCCTCTGGCGGGAGAGAAACTCCCTCTACACCGCAGTTAGCAGAAACCAAATACAACTAACCCCCGAGATCGCATTACTGTCAATGTTCCCGGGCACGCTGGCACAATCAAAAAGCTCCCTATTAAGATTTTTCGTCCTGGCAATGCACCAGATAATCCCTAAGAAATGGAAATCACCAACCCCCCGCTCCAGACTAATGTGGCTAGAGGAGTTAGACCACATAAAATACATGGAGGAGCTATGTTCCAGGGACGAGATGAGATTTGACAAGTATCAGGCCACCTGGATGTCGTGGAATCGGTTCCGCCTCTCCCACGATCTCGACCTCTGGCTAGAAAGGGGGTTACCCCCCAATACGAACACAGTCAGCAACCCCTCCTGACTCCACTAGACCTTGAAACCGTAACCCCCACCTCAAGGCCACGAGATGTCGCCCATCCCCCACCAGCCTTCTCTCCCCCCCCCTCTATTCTTAATACCTTAAAGGGGTTGTCCCGCGAAAGCAAGTGGGGGTATACACTTCTGTATGGCCATATTAATGCACTTTGTAATGTACATTGTGCATTAATTATGAGCCATACAGAAGTTATTCACTTACCTGTTCCGTTGCTAGCGTCCCCGTTTCCATGGTGCCGTCTAATTTCAGCGTCTAATTGCCCGATTAGACGCGCTTGCGCAGTCCGGTCTTCTCCCTTCCGAATGGGGCCGCTCGTGCCGGAGAGCTGCTCCTTGTAGCTCCGCCCCATCACGTGTACCGATTCCAGCCAATCAGGAGGCTGGAATCGGCAATGGAACGCACAGAGCCCACGGTGCACCATGGGAGAAGACCTGCGGTCCACCGTGGGTGAAGATCCCGGCGGCCATCTTAGCAAGGTAAGGAAGAAGTCGCCGCAGCGCGGGGATTCGGGTAAGTACTATCCGTTTGTTTTTTTTAACACATGCATCGGGTTTGTCTCGCGCCGAACGGGGGGTCTATTGAATAAAAAAAAAAACCTGTTTCGGCGCGGGACAACCCCTTTAACCCTCTTAACCCCTCTCTACACTTCCATAGTTTTCTTCATAGGAAGTTACCACATTAGAATTGTTCAGCTTTTCTTCGCTTGTTTTATTCAATCAGTAACTGAATCCAGAGACTTAAGACATCTACATAAGAGTTACAAATTACAAATGTTGATAGCATAACGGTTAATGTTATAATTTAAATAGTCTGTTTTAAGGAACAAGAAAGTAGGCCAGACAAGGAAAGACAAACTCTGTTACTGTAAAAATGTTTATTTGATGAAAATGACACTACCATTTTGTAATCCTCATACCTCTATAACAGACAAAATAAAAAACTTTTGAACCATTAATATGCCAGACAGGAGAAACCAACAGTAGATTAACCCGGAATCGGCAGTCTGATCTCACACTTTCTTGCTAGGTATAGTGATGTCATATACTGTGGGTGGAGCCATGCAGTGCTCGGTCTGTTTATTTTACTTCTATGGGATTAGAACCTCAAGTTTTCTTTGTATTCACTTTGTTGTCTCTCCATTCTTGCCCTATAATAATTCAGTTTTCCTTGACAAAGCTTCAGAAATTTCCCAAAGCTGCTCTCTATGTTTTCCTCATTAATCAGCACTGAGAAGAATGAACGAACCCTGGACAATGTGTGTGGGGCAGTAAGTCGTATGATACTCACACATCCGGAAGGTGTTCCCGTGGAACAGGTAGGGGTTCGTAGACATTGAGATCCTATTTTTCCCTGAGAAAGTAAATGTAGTAATTTGCTGAAGACTCACACAATGTCTCACTGCTGTGTATTTTCTCTCAGCATTGCAATTTATAGAAAGGGGTAGTCCCACCTTGGACCCCCCACCATAAAGGTCTAATGGATGTGGTTTCCACCTCTGCCACCCGTACCTGTGGGAATAATGAGGGTTCTGCATCACCAGGCTGTTTAGGGTTCCTCTGTGCTCCATATAGGTGTGGATGTGCCGTAAATGTCCATGGTGTGAACACTCCTTAAAAACCCGCCACACACTAATGAATGACGTACAATGCTCTTGATCAGCACCAGATAAATACATTCAAATGGCTGCCTAACAACGGGCAGGTTTTGTACATGGTGACATGGTTCTTCTTCATTCTCTTCATGCTGATGTATTTTTAGTCCTTGTTTCATTTGCATATTTTTGGAAAACCTGAACAGATCCCATCAGAGAAGAGAAGGAAAAGCTTTCTCAAAATCCATTTTTCCCTGCTTATACTTCTAAATCGTCTGGCTAGAGCTTCATGTAGTGGGCTTCAAGTATTGCCACAGGGTAGATAATGCCACATTGTCTAGAATGTCTCTGCCCCCACTGGCATTGAAGGTGGACTTTACTATAACTAATAACCATAGTCCTTCCCAGCAGAACCCCAAACCATAACCGGACCTCCTCCAAAATTAACGGTTGGGATCATGCAGTCGTGTAGAAACTGCTTTCCAGGCAACTGCCATACCCAAGTGTGGCCGTCCCAATGAAAGATGGCGTACTGTGATTCATCTGTCCACAATTCTTGCTTTCACTCATTTACAGCCCAAGAACAATGCTCCAAGTATCATCGCAGGAGCCTCTGTGCATTCACTACTGTGATGTTGGGAGTTTGTGCAGCCGCTTGTCCTTAGCCTTTCATATACAGTTCTCTATGGGTGGTTCTGGTGGTAATGAATGCTCCAATAGTCTGTGAGACCTCCTGGGTGTTTCAGCAAACTATGTGCTTGATACTTACACAGCTGGTACAAGGCTTCGTTGTCCACGCTCTGTCGGTTTACAAGGTCTCTCTAAATGTGGCTGTACCACACACACATCAAATGTTTTCAATTTCCGAAGAACATTGCCAACAGTGGACTTTGGAAGGTCCAAAAGCTCTGCAATGTCCCGTACTGATTGGTTACTCAGGTGACATCCCACCACCACCAGACCCAGTTGGAAGTCTGTCAACTCTACACGCCATGACATTCTGATGGTTTCTGTACTGGGATATACCGGTGTGATACTGTCTTTTATAGGTGGTGATCAGCATTGGTGGGGGTCCCAATCCTTTTGTCAGCATAGTGTATACGGCAGCATCGGACGGACCGTCTAACACTGATGGATTTGATGTTACCATTCTGTTTCTGCGCTCCTTAGGTATTTCCAGTACTACTTCGCTCTATGCCTCTGAAGAAAGACTTTGAGGAGAACGTTACAGTGTTTAAATGCATTGCGTTCCTATATGACAAGAACCCTGCACAGGTATATTTGTAAGATAAAGAAGTCCTACCTACATAAATGTACCTTTACTGCATCTTATGTAACATGACCCTAATATTACCCTGTTTCCATGAAAATAAGACCTTTGCACTAGCATTTTTAGTGAATCAGGGTTGAGGAAAGATTGAATCGGAGAGATGTTTTTGAGATGAAGGCGGCAGGAGGGCTTGTATTTGCAATTTGAAGGACAGAATCAAATGTTACATGGAGACAGTGGACTGTGGGACTGTGGAAAGGATAGAGCCATTGACTGTGATTAATAAGTCTGATGGCGGTGTTGAGTGAGAGTCGGAAAGATGGTCTCAGTTTTCTCCACCCTGAGTTTTAGAAAGCAGGAAGAGGAGAATATGGCTGATAGATACTTTCAGATTCTGGATTGCAGAGAGGTAACACCCAAATCTACCTCACTGACTTTGATATCAGCTATAGGATGGTGACACACTGCCGTATTTTGCTCTCCATTTTGAATCCGTAAGACAGAAGTTGTCCCAGCCTGACCGTGGGTCTCCTGACCCGAACTTCAAACATCATTGAAATGTATGGTGCTTGGAATTTGGATTGGGAGACCTGCGGTCAGACGCACTTCCATATTACTGACTTAAAACGGCAGCCAAAATATGGCAATGTGTCACCGGTCTTAAGGCGGTAAAGAAAGCCGTGGGATTCTGTGAGCTTCCTAGGCAAAAGTTATAGGTGGAGGGAAGTAGGAGTCCCAGGACCGAGCCTTTGGGGGATAGTAACACAGAGGCAGCGAAATTAAGATGTATGTGAATGGGAGACCCTAACTGTTCGGTTATTGAGGTACAAGGAGATCCTGGAGAGGGACATGATGCCAAGGAAGAAGAGAATTTGCAACAGCAGGAGTGGTCGACTGTACCAAAGGTAGAGGACAGGTCTATCACAGTAGTATCACGCTGGCCATTTCTAACAGATTATACAGGATCTAGGATTTTTCACCAGCTTTTCATTGAATAAAGCGCCTGCCTTTAGAAGTTCACTAAACAGGTCAGTTTTGCTAATGAGGAAATAAAATTTACTGCAAGGTTCCAGTCCAAACCTAAGGATTGATACAAATTAGCTGAAGCCTGAAACATGCAGAGATCTGCCAGCTGCTTGATATGGGACAGTGGTCCTTGGTCCATGCAGCTACCTTCAGTGCACCAGACCTCCTCTTAAATACTAGGTAACTGTTGTATACAATACGTTTCTTTAGGAACGGTATTGATGTGCTTGAGCTATGTAGATAAGCTACATATAAACAGTAAACCAGTAAAGTGAGTAAATGCCCTGCCTATATATCACCAGTACCAGGCTTCCTAGGAAACAAGGGTAGTTGCTGTCTGTGATTTTAAAGTTACAGCCAGTACCTTTAAAATATAGTAAGAAAAACCCAAGATTTTCCTCATACTTTATAGTCATTTTTTTTTTCTAAAGCACAGTAAAATTGGGCAGCTCTGGTATACAGAGGGCACTATGCCATCATGTAACCTGTGTGACTGCAAGGTCCAAAAGAGACAGTCATTGCTCACTGTCTGCATAGGGATAGAATACAGAAATGGTATCGCTGGCTCGCTCAGCAGGGAGCTAGGACGGCTGGAGGAGAGTTCTCTCCTCACTTTCCCCTGCCCCTCTCCATTCACTGGAAGCAGCAGCTGTTCAGTACTGAATGGCCGCTGTGTTACGTGAATGGAGATGGGCGAGGGAGAGCGAGGAGAGAATTCTCCTCTAGCCGTCCTAGGTCCCTGCTGAGCAAGCCACCGATACTCACTCCTGTGCAGCAGCCCCGGAGCGAATACACACAGGAACGAGTTTCAGGCATCGTTTGCTCGACATTTGTCCCGTGTAAATGGGCCTTTACTCACGTTGCAATACTTTACTGGGTTGTTTCTTAGGCTTCTTTACATTTACATGCTGCAAACTGGTACATGGCTAGCCATGCTGCCAGCTGACCCGTACAATTGTATCTCGGCTCACTGCCTGCACTTGTTTGTGTGTGTCACCCGGGAGCACGGCTAGCTTATATACCAGTGTGCACTCCGTGAACGAGAACAAATAGTGATGAACTGAAACACAAGTTTATTAGAAAGTTGTAGAACTTCTTATTTATACAGCGATTTAAGCCTTATTTCAGTAAAGGCAGAAGACCCCTTTAAATGTATGAAAATTAGTGTTTTTGACTGTGTTGCTCAGTAGTAGTCTATGGCTTTTATCTGCATCCCCTTTTATTTGTCTAGTGAACAGTTAGTTTGTGGATTTATGTTCCTCTGTTTTACAACTATAGTTCGGACGTGGGGGGCGGGTGTTTGATAGATAGCTGCTGCCTTCCAAAAACAGCGCCTCTCCTCTTCATGTGTTGTGTATGGCATTGCGGTCCAGGCTTTTTCAAAGGAGCCGAACTGCAATACTAGACCCAACCCATGCAAAGGTGTGGTGCTGTTTCTGGACGAAAGCAGCCATTCTTTTCTAATTCTGGACAGCAAATCTCTTTAAAATTCCAACAAATGCATCTTTGTGTGCACCTCGGATGACTCTGGTCTGGTTGCACGTAACACTAATAGCGTAGGCTTCTCTTCCAGGAAATTGGTTGCTGTTTTCTTGGAAGATAAAACACCCGTCTGACTGGACCGCCAGAAGCTGCGGCGTCTATTTCACCTGCAGCTTATTAATAGACACCAGCAGTATAGGAGTGTTATCAGTGGGGGGGGATACAACATGTGTCTTCAGAGTGCTTGCCTTCTCTTATGACTTCCAATTCCTCCATACAGGTTGCTGCAAACATTACTGACATTGCTAGAATATTTGCTCATGTCTTGGGAACAAAGGAAATTACCCCAGGTATGGCGGACAAGACTTAATTACTTTTCTTTGTTTTTGTTCCATAAAACGTTCCAAGTTTTCGCTGCCAACTGTGTGATTGCAGGAGACCTGCTGTCTATAGAACAGAGTGTTCTGCACAACGGCAGACGGACGGCTCCTTCTTTTTACCACTTTACACTGTAGTTTGTAAAACGTACCACTGCGGTTTTGTTCTACAAATAAGGTTTGTGACGTGAGAGACAAAAACAGAGCGGGCAGTAATTCTGTATACTGTACATCATTCTGTGTCCCGCTGTCCATGTCAGTCCTTGTCTACAAGAAAAACCTCTTTAAAAAATAGTCCCACCCTAAGGCCGCCTGCACGCGCTCTGATTCCGCAAGCTGATTTCTGCTGTGGAAGACCAGTGATTCATCGCAGAAATGAATTGTGATTGTTTGGAGACTATCGTGGATGTGGTCGTCTTTCCACACAGATGTTCGCAGATTCACAGCGGATCATCTGTGCGGAAAACAGATCGCAAGCAGCTGATAACGCATTTATGCTACCTTTTATATGTTAAAATCCGCGCCCATCCGCAATGTAATTGTGGATGCACTGCAATTCAAACGCTCCCATACAGATCAATGGAGTCCTTTCGCGCACAATCGGCACAAAAATAGAGCATGCTGCAAATTTTTTTATTTTTTTTTTTCGCGCAAAAAAAATTTGCAATTTGCATCCGCTCGTCTGCTTGAAGCTGCAAAAATCCAACGTCTTCCAATGGGCAAATATTACAGCAGATCTTCCACGCGGGTGACGATCGCGGATTCCGCAATTAAGATCAGTTTGTGTTTAGGCGGCGTATATATTTATATCCACAGATCCAGTATGTATCTGCATATGTCTCTGTGTGTATAAGGTGTGGCACAGGTGAAATACAGAATCTGTGATCCATACAATGGTTGTAAAGCAAAGCCTGACATGTCACCGCTTATAACAATGCATTTTTGACAAAGGAGAGAAATAAGATTAGTGCTTGGTGTGTCTGCGCTCTGCGGAGCATGCTTCCCTGTATAACCCCATACTTGCTTTCATCATATGGATCAGTAAGGATTTACATTTGCATTTTAGCTGCACTATACTCTCTTGCTGATTAGTTGAAAGGATTGGGCATTATGATATCTATAGAATGTGACTGTCTGCATTGAGACAAGCTCTTTAAATCCTTAATGACTGCCCATACATCTTTTCACGCCGTTACATTGGAAGCCCGGCACGGGAGAGAGCGAGTAATCGCCTGTCAGATGACAGCCGGGCACTTGCTCTAACATTAGGGATCGAAGAAACCTCAGATCCCAGTTGTTTAACCCTTTACACTCCATGGCCAGTGCAACTGCCACATGTAAAAGGCTGAAAGAGGAAGGAGGCTCCCTCTGTCACTCATCGGACCCACCGTTATCTGGTTGCACGTTCCCAATGGGTTGCTATGGCACTTGGAGGCTTGGTTATAGCCTTCGGGTCTGCCAGCTACGGTGGTCTATGAGGCTCAGCCTCTGGCTGACCACATAGACTTTCTAATGCACTACTATACTTCAGATGTGCCGATTAATCAAGTTCCTTAGTGGGACAAAAATAAAAAAAAATGTTAATTTAAATAATAACCTCAAAACCCCACTTTTCTCCTTTACTATTTAAAATTTTTTTTTAAAAATCACGTGTTGGAATTGCTACGCCTATAATAACCCAGAGAAAAAAGTTTGTATATTTAACAGAAACCGTACACGCCATAAAAAAAACATGGCGAAAATAGCTACTTTTGCCTGTTTTGCATTACAAAACGTGGAATAGAAAGTGATCAAAACGTAGCATGTATATAATAGTGCTATTGAAAAGTACAACTCATCCCGCAAAAAAAATAAAACCCCCACACAGCACCATTGACAAAAAAAGAAACATGTTAGGAGTCTTTGAATATAATGATAAACAAAAAATACAGGACTTAAGCCCCATGTACACTGATAGATGATCGCTCAAAAGTCGCTCAAACGATAGTTTGGGTGACAGTTTTGAGCGATCATCTTTGCATACTTCATAGTAGCTACTATAGAATATGCAAGCGGAGCGGGACACAGCCGCGGCCGCTAATAGAACGATATAGCTGCTTTGCATAAGCACACAGCTGCAGTGTTCTGTGCGCTTACAGCCCGTGTCCCGCTGTGAATTCACAGCAGGACACAGGCACAGAGAATGTTATCAGTGCAGCTGGCTCCGCTGATAGCAAGCTAGAATTCAGTGATCTATGCATCAAAACTGCACGATGTCCCTGCATTTAGACAGAAAGAGAATCGCTAAAAAGACGGCTTGAGCGATTCTCGTTGTGCCTTAAAGGGCCTTAAGAATAAGATATGAAGCCCGCAGAGCGGTGAAACTGCTAAAATGCAGAATACAAGTGTCGCACAACATAGTTGACAGCAGATTCTGTAAATGTGGGTACGCTTAAAAAGTTGTCAACATAGGTATAACTGACCCGACACTGTAGGTGTGGTGTTTGGTAATTGGGTACTGTACTGTATTGTCCTGCTTTCTAGTATAAAGTGATCTCTGAATGTCTGCTGTTTTGTCCCCTTCATGTGATTTTGGCAGAGACGGAACAGACCCTAATTATTCTGTTGAGAAATCTGGTCCAGCGCTTCCCCCAGGAATTGCAGAATGCTGTGATGTCTCTTCCTGATGACAAGTCTTCCAAGCTCCGTGCCGCTCTTGGCTAAGACTCACAAGCACATTTCAGTAAGTCTGCCCGTCAGGCAGACACAAAGACACCATTTGCTTTACAAATAAACTTCTCATGCCGATTGTGTAATCCTTCCATGATCCATCCTGTAATGCCCCCATGTCTCTCTTGGCCTCAGGAAGTTTGGGTAGGGATCGTTTCCCGTTATGTTCAAGTTGCAGTTGATTGTTATTTAGGCCTTATTGTGGACGAGTGTCCGGGTTCTGTACATCACTGCAAGGTCCAAGTGGAACCACTTTCTGCCACAAAGCTTGGCTTTTGCTGTTCAAACTAAAGCAATACAATGAGATGTTTTATTCAGAAGGTAAAATACTTCCACGTTACTCTTGGACGAGTCTGGGAAAAGATTCGGGGGTCTTTCCAGGGCTTTACCAGTTTTATAGGTCTGAGTCCTTGTATGATGAAGTGTTATGCAACTCGTGTGGCTCAAATTTTAAGTCCTATTTATGACGGCCTTGCAACATTTTATCATCACATCTGCATGTGTCAAGAGTTGGCATGTCACCCTCTGTACAACTCGCGTATCATTTCTTTTTAGTCCATACCATACTCGACACAATGAATGTAAGACTCACTTTATGGGGGCAGAGACTAGGCCACTGCTCAACAGTATAGAAGTATTGATAAGCCTCCTAGTGTGTTCAGAACACATTACCTCCTACATACGTAAGGTGCTTTCACATGGAACGATTTTGTCGTTTGGATTCCTAAGGGCAGTCTCTCAGGTAGTGCTCGCTGTGTGGCTACCACGTATCTTGCTGTGGCTCATAGTTGATTTTAAAGTGCAACCTGAATGCTTGGGAAACCCTTGTGTGTGCGGCCGAGCATTATCCTGCTGCTCTTGGAAGCCGCCATGAGGTGAACACATGTGGCTGCCGGATGTCCTGAACATATTGCTGAGCTTTGTGTCCCTCAATTACTACTAAGATGACTGACTGTCGTATGTAATGGCTCCTTGTGTCATCACACTAAGGCCTCATGTCCACGGGGAAAATCAGATCCGCTACGGATTCTCCATGTAGAATCCGTAGCGGGTCCCTCCTGCCCCGCGGACATGAGGGCTGAAAATACGAATAAATGAGAATAAACTTACCTCCGATCCGCTCCGTTTCTTCTCTTCGCTGCGGCGTGATCTTCTCTCGTCGCGGCCGGATCTTCTTTCTTCGGCTCGGCGGATGTGCATGATGACGTCGGTGACGTGCCCCGCGCATGCGCCGGGCCGAAGCAAAATGATCCGGCCGCGACTGAGAGAAGATGGCGCGGCGCCGAAGAGAAGAACCGGAGCGTGTGAGTAAAATCAGATTTTTGTCTCCCGCGGATCCACACGGCTTCCATAGGCTTCAATAGAAGCCCGCGGGGACAGCTCCCGCGGGAGACCCGCATGAAAATGGAGCATGGTCCAGATTTTTTCATGCTCCATTTTTTTTAAAATCACTTTTATTGACGATCCGCGGGTATTTATCTACCCGCGGGTGGTCAATGCATCCCTATGGGGTGCGGATCCGCGCGCGGGAGAAGAGTTAAAATCCGCTGCGGATTTTAATTCTTATTTTCCCCGTGGACATGAGGCCTAACAGTTGGGGGGCAGTGTGCCGCGCCACAGCAAAGGCAGGATATAAGTGCTCAACACGAAGTCTTCATACTCTCAGGGCTCCTCCACACTGGTGAATCACGGCCCTGTATTGCTCTCGTAAACCTTCTAAAAACCCCTGGATGCAAGGCGTTTTTAAGGAAAAACAGCCTCGCATCACTGTGGAGAATCCCTTCATCCCATTGCCTTCAATGGGGCAGCAGGCAGCACAGGCTGTCACAGTGTTCAGTGATTAGGGGACTCCACGTGGGGATGAAGGAATCCCCTGTTGTCACAGCCGCGGCAGGAGATCACAATCTTCTCCCTATGTTTTCAATGGGGCCGGCACTGCTGCTGCCGGCCCCATTGAACACAAGGTTAAACCCCTGGATGTGACAGACTCACATCCATGCGGGGCTGAAAGAATACTCTGCTGCAGCTGTCACAGCTGCAGCAGGGGATTGTGATCTTCTCCCATTGCATGAAGGTGGCTCATGTGTCTGAATGGGGGACAACAAAATTGTTGGATCTTCTTGTGCTTGTCAACAGATCAAATAATCCTCCCCACTGGCTGGCTGTCGGGGCCATCCTGAGTCTGTTCTCTGTATGCGTAACCTTGTGTAATCACTGCCCCTAACAGCTTGGTCAGAACGGTCTAAATGGCAGGCAGTTTGTCGAAACAACCATCCTGCTTCTCTCAATCCATTGATGCACCCCCTCTCAAAGTCTGTTAAAGGGGTTTATCATGACAAGACTGTGGATGACCTATCTCTGGGATAGGTCATCAATAGCTGATCAGGCAGAGCCTGCCGCTCTGGACTCCCAACTGATCGGGCGCCCACAGTTACAAGCGCTGACAACTACACAAGAGTGGGAGAATAGGTCATCAATAGTATTATCAAGGAAAAACCCTTAACTGGGCAAAATCTCTACAAGTGTGTCGTAGAGGCTACAAAATTAGTCTGTGAAAGCCTTTTATCAGGGCAACGGGGGGGAAGTACTTTTATGGCCTCTGGTGGCAAGATCCAGTGTCTAACCAAACCACAACTGTAATCCCTTACACAGCTGCCTAAAACATAATTGGGTGCAGAATTTTGGAGCAATCCGATATTTCTTTCTGAAGAGTTTCACTGGGGCAGAAGCGGTCTATTAATGATACTGAACGCCCTTCACAGTATAGACCTTTAAAAGGTATATTCTTGATTATAAATTAAGATATCCGGGGCTCAGATTGTGAATACCTTTGAGTGTTATTTGCGTGCATTTGTGTCAGAGTGGGTTTGTGTATGCGGTGGGAAGGTGTCCAAGCAATCGGGAAGAGGGATAAAGATCTCAGGGAACACTTATAGAGGTAAAGATAAGTCTCTAGAAAAGCATTCAAGTAGCAGCCATAACAAATCTAGTTTGTGATATTAATACGTAAATTGATACGTTAAGGAGAAAATCTGTCCGTATAATGAAAACAGGGCGCTTCAAGCTCTCCGATAGACTGAGCTCACCCTGCAGGCTACTACTGATGGTACAGTATGAGTGATTGGTAATGGCCTAATTTAAAGATGTGAAAAAATCCCCTTCATTAAAAACTCCGCCGTGACTAATAAAATAATTGTTTGAACAACATGATTACCAATTTATTTTCATAGGTCATTTCATGAATAATTAGGTTTTAATAGTTCACGCCCCTTCAGATATTAAATTTCAGAACATGATTCATTAAATGGTCCAGTTTCATCATTTGTCTTGTGGTTCATTTCGTATCAAGGTTCGACGCAGTTACCTATTCGCATAGTTCATTAGGAACCAAGTATCTCTAGCTGAATAGAATCATGTTTTTGGAAAACTTAACATAAGCTTAGTGGCAAAAGAATGATGCATAAAATCCTGAAGGTTGACTACAACTGGATAGGTCAAATAGCCTGTAATCAGCGGGGATAGATGTTCACTGGCTAAGCTAGCTAGTAGGGACGACCAAGTCCAGATTAATACTGACCCAACGCAGATTTTCTCCTTAACTTATCAATTTACATATTGCTTAATATCACAAACTAGATTTCTTATGGCTGCTACTTGAATGCTTTTCTAGGGACCTATCTTCACCCCTATAAAGGCCCATTTACACCAGCTGATGATCGCTAAAAATAAATCACTAATCAGCGTTCATTTTAGCGATAATCGGTGCATCTAAATTTGCGCCCATCATGCGCTTTTTGTGCACTGCTAGCTCATTGTTAAATTCAGTCCAACCTAAAAATCATTGTTCACTCTTATCAGCAGTTCTCCACGGGGAATGCTGATAGCATTGTTTTCCTGTGGAGAACAAAGGATCTGAGCACAAATAATAGCCTTGGGCTACTAATGACATTCAGCTAAGACTTTGTTTGCACACTAAATTGCTACTAAGTAGCTACTTAATGGTTTATGCAAAATGATCGTTCAAAGCTGTCACTCAAACTGTCATTTGAGTGATCATCTGCTGGTGTAAATGGGCCTTAAGTGTTCCCTGAGATCTTTGTCCCTTCCCGATTTGCCTTGGGCACCTTCCAACTGCGTACACAAACCCACTCTGTGAATACCTTTGAATGTTATTCGTGTTTCTTTGTCTCAGTCTGAGCCCTGGCTGTCCTAATAACTTATAATGAAGAATATACCTTTTAAAGTGTCAACATTTCTATCTGGATGCATTCATTTTTTTTCGTCAACGTGTAAATTTTATCCTTATTTATATACATGCTATTTTTAATTAAATGCTCTTTATTAAAGTTTTCAATACTTTAACAACTCTATTCCCCCTCCAGAACCCCACCTACCCCTCTCTATCTCACGACTTCCGACCACACTGAATATGATGTATTGTATCGTTTGCTAGTAAGTACAGAAATTATGGAGGTGGCCTTCTCCGCATAACTGTCCCTGATAGTGGGTACGTTGCTCCTCTTCCTCCCTTCCATAGAACTCTTTTTGTTTTTTCCTCTCTTGTTGATATATAATAAAGTTGCCAAATATATTATATAATCCTCCCCAACTCAGTTGTGTCCTAAGGTGACACTTCACATCTGTCCACTACCGTCATTATTGTTGTCAAACAACTAGCTTCTGCAACAAGGTAATCTGTGTCCCCCATTCTCTGTGTCCACTCCTAATTGCGTTTTCTCTTAAGTCCGCGTGTCTATATTGCTCTCATCACTAATATTCAGTCGGGTTAAAATGTAAAATACCTGCTTTTTTTTAAATGCACTTCATCAGTTGGTTGTGTGAGCGTCCTCTCACAGTATTGCTCTAGTGTAATTTATCAACAAAGCCTACAAGCCTGTGCCAGTTCAGCAGAATGCAAGTCTTGATGAGTAACTAATTAAATAGTTATAGAACCCTGCACTTAAGGCCCATTTACAAAGAGCGATCACTCAGAAATCGCTAAAAAGCGATTGTTTAAACAGTCATCGTTGCGTCTAAATGTGCGCCCATCGTGCACTGCTAGCTGATTGTTAAATTCAGGCCAACCTAAAAATCGTTTTTCAGCCTTATCAGCAGTTCTCCACGGGTAGTGCTGATAGCATTGTTTCCCGTGGAGAACAAAGGAACTGAAAGCAGATAAGAGCCTTCGGCTATTAACTACATCCAGCTAAGGCTTCATTTGCACACTTAATTGGTATTTAAGTAGATGAGTAGCTACTTAATAGTTTATGCAAAATGATCACTCAAAGCTGTCACTCAAACTGTCGTTTGAGCGATCACTGCTCCGTGTAAATGGACCTTTAAGGCCTCTTTCACATGAGTGTTGTTTTGACACTGAGTAGGTACGTCAAAAATTCATATCTAAAAGAACCCATAATTTCCTATGGGTTCTTTCAGATGAACGGATTTTTTGACACACTGAGAAAATTACGTGTCAAAAGATGGCAAAAAAAAGTGTTTTTGACGTAGCGATTTCTCGCCAGCTAAAAATAAGGCTCTAAACTTTTCTGATGATGGGAAGTTTGTAATTCCAGTGATGGGACAGGGGTGGAAAAATATTTTCAACAGAGTGGCTCTTTAAGGCCTGTTTCACACGGGCTACAAAAATCACACAATTTTGTAGCGATGCAGCATTGCTCCAAACTCCAAATGTATGTGAAGCCCATGGTTACAAAACCTCACTCATCTGATGACTTGGTGCTTGCACCAGGGGACCTTGCCTTTACCTTACTAACATACAAGAAGCTGCTATGCAGGCAAAGTAAGGATCGCAACACTTGCTGTCCGTAGGACATGGACAAACAGTTTGTGGGGTACAAAAAGAGCCATTTTTAGCTTGTGTGACACAGGGAGGCACTATCAGCTTGTAGAAGGCAGCACTTTAAACTTGTTGTGGTAGTGAGGGGGTACGACAGGGACACTTCACCTGTGGGGACGGCTGCTTTTCTCTGAATTAATTTTAGGCTATAATCTCCTATGTGACTTCATGCAACTTTTCGCTAAGTTGCATGATGTCTCAGCTGTAAGTTTAGTGTATGATTAGAGATGAGCGAGCACCAAAATGCTCGGGTGCTCGTTACTCGGGACGAAATTATTGCGATGCTCGAGGGTTCGTTTCGAGTAACGAACCCCATTGAAGTCAATGGGCGACCCGAGCATTTTTGTATATCGCCGATGCTCGCTAAGGTTTTCATTTGTGAAAATCTGGGCAATTCAAGAAAGTGATGGGAACGACACAGCAACGGACAGGGCAGGCGAGGGGCTACATGTTGGGCTGCATCTCAAGTTCCCAGGTCCCACTATTAAGCCACAATAGCGGCAAGAGAGGGCCCCCCCCTCCCAACAACTTTTACTTCTGAAAAGCCCTCATTAGCAATGCATACCTTAGCTAAGCACCACACTACCTCCAACAAAGCACAATCACTGCCTGCATGACACTCCGCTGCCACTTCTCCTGGGTTACATGCTGCCCAACCCCCCCCCCCGCACGACCCAGTGTCCACAGGGCACACCAAATTGTCCCTGCGCAGCCTTCAGCTGCACTCATGCCACGCCACCCTCATGTCTATTTATAAGTGCGTCTGCTATGAGGAGGAACCGCAGGCACACACTGCAGAGGGTTGGCACGGCTAGGCAGCGACCCTCTTTAAAAGGGGCGGGGCGATAGCCCACAATGCTGTACAGAAGCAATGAGAAATATAATCCTGTGCCACCGCCATCAGGAGCTGCACACGTGGGCATAGCAATGGGGAACCTATGTGCCACACACTATTCATTCTGTCAAGGTGTCTGCATGCCCCAGTCAGACCGCTTTTTTTTATAAATAGTCACAGGCAGGTACAACTCAGCAATGGGAATTCCGTGTGCACCCACAGCATGGGTGGCTCCCTGGAACCCACCGGCTGTACATAAATGTATCCCATTGCAGTGGCCATCACAGCTGAGGTAACGTCCGATTAAATGCAGGTGGGCTTCGGCCCACACTGCATGCCCCAGTCAGACTGGGGTTCTTTAGAAGTGGGCACATGCAGTTACAACTCCCTGTGGACCCACAGCATGGGTGGCTCCCTGGAACCCACCGGCGGTACATAAATATATCCCATTGCATTGCCCATCACAGCTGATGTAACGTCAGCTTTAATGCAGGTGGGCAAAAAATTAATTGGATTACACTGTAGGCGAGGGCCCCAAAAAATTGGTGTACCAAGAGTACTAATGTACCTCAGAAAAATTGCCCATGCCCAACCAAGAGGGCAGGTGAAACCCATTAATCGCTTTGGTTAATGTGGCTTAATTGGTAACTAGGCCTGGAGGCAGCCCAGTTAAAATAAAAATTGGTTCAGGTGAAAGTTTCAACGCTTTAATGAGCATTGAAACGTATAAAAATTGTTTACAAAAATTATATGACTGAGCCTTGTGGGCCTAAGAAAAATTGCCCATTCGGCGTGACTACATCAGGTTTCAGGAGGAGGAGGATGAATAGAATACACAGATTGATGAAGCAAAAAGGTCCCCGTTTTTGATGGTGATAGAGAACGATGCTTCCATCCGCGGATGCAGCCTACGTATTGCTTAGGTATCGCTGCTGTCCGCTGGTGGAGAAGAGAAGTCTGGGGAAATCAAGGCTTTGTTCATCTTGATGAGTGTAAGCCTGTCGGCACTGTCGGTTGACAGGCGGGTACGCTTATCCGTGATGATTCCCCCAGCCGCACTAAACACCCTCTCTGACAAGACGCTAGCCGCAGGACAAGCAAGCACCTCCAGGGCATACAGCGCGAGTTCAGGCCACGTGTCCAGCTTCGACACCCAGTAGTTGTAGGGGGCAGAGGCGTCACCGAGGACGGTCGTGCGATCGGCTACGTACTCCCTCACCATCCTTTTACAGTGCTCCCGCCAGCTCAGCCTTGACTGGGGAGCGGTGACACAGTCTTGCTGGGGAGCCATAAAGCTGGCAAAGGCCTTGGAGAATGTTCCCCTGCCTGTGCTGTACATGCTGCCTGATCTCTGCGCCTCCCCTGCTACCTGGCCCTCGGAACTGCACCTTCTGCCACTAGCGCTGTCAGATGGGAATGTTACCATCAGTTTGTCCGCCAGGGTCCTGTGGTATAGCATCACTCTCAAACCCCTTTCCTCTTCGGGTATGAGAGTGGAAAGGTTCTCCTTATACCGTGGGTCGAGCAGTGTGTACACCCAGTAATCCGTAGTGGCCAGAATGCGTGTAACACGAGGGTCTCGAGAAAGGCATCCTAACATGAAGTCAGCCATGTGTGCCAGGATACCTGTACGCAACACATGGCTGCCCTCACTAGGAAGATCACTTTCAGGATCCTCCTCCTCCAGCCATACACGTTGAAAGGATGACAGGCAAGCAGCATGGGTACCCTCAGCAGTGGGCCAAGGTGTCTCTTCCCCCTCCTCCTCATGCTCCTCCCCCTCCTCCTCAACGCGCTGAGATATAGACATGAGGGTGCTCTGACTATCCAGCGACATACTGTCTTCCCCCGCCTCCGTTTCCAAGCGCAAAGCGTCTGCCTTTATGCTTTGCAGGGAACTTCTCAAGAGGCATAGCAGAGGAATGGTGACGCTAATGATTGCAGCATCCCCGCTCACGATCTGGGTAGACTCCTCAAAGTTTCCAAGGACCTGGCAGATGGCTGCCAACCAGGCCCACTCTTCTGTAAAGAATTGAGGAGGCTGACTCCCACTACGCCGCCCATGTTGGAGTTGGTATTCCACTATAGCTCTATGCTGCTCATAGAGTCTGGCCAACATGTGGAGCGTAGAGTTCCACCGTGTGGGCACGTCGCACAGCAGTCGGTGCACTGGCAGATTAAACCGATGTTGCAGGGTCCGCAGGGTGGCAGCGTCCGTCTTGGACTTGCGGAAATGTGCGCTGACCTGGCGCACCTTTCCGAGCAGGTATGACAACTGTGGGTAGCTTTTCAGAAAGCGCTGAACCACCAAATTAAAGACATGGGCCAGGCATGGCACGTGCGTGAGGCTGCCGAGCTGCAGAGCCTCCACCAGGTTACGGCCGTTGTCACACACGACCATGCCCGGTTGGAGGCTCAGCGGCGCAAGCCAGCGATCGGTCTGCTCTGTCAGACCCTGCAGCAGTTCGTGGGCCATGTGCCTCTTCTCTCCTAAGCTGAGTAGTTTCAGCACGGCCTGCTGACGCTTGCCCACCGCTATGCTGCGACGCCGCGCGACACCGACTGCTGGCGACGTGCTGCTGCTGCTGACACATCTTGATTGCGAGACAGAGGTTGCGTTGGAGGAGGAGGAGGAGGGTGGTTTAGTGGAGGAAGCATACACCGCCGCAGATACCAGCACCGAGCTGGGGCCCGCAATTCTGGGGGTGGGTAGGACGTGAGCGGTCCCAGGCTCTGACTCTGTCCCAGCCTCCACTAAATTCACCCAATGTGCCGTCAGGGAGATATAGTGGCCCTGCCCGCCTGTGCTTGTCCACGTGTCCGTTGTTAAGTGGACCTTGGCAGTAACCGCGTTGGTGAGGGCGCGTACAATGTTGCGGGAGACGTGGTCGTGCAGAGCTGGGACGGCACATCGGGAAAAGTAGTGGTGACTGGGAACCGAGTAGCGCGGGGCCGCCGCCGCCATCATGCTTTTGAAAGCCTCCGTTTCCACAAGCCTATACGGCAGCATCTCCAGGCTGATCAATTTGGCTATGTGCACGTTTAACGCTTGAGCGTGCGGGTGCGTGGCGGCATACTTGCGCTCAAACAGTTGCGCTAGCGACGTCTGGACGCTGCGCTGAGAGACATTGCTGGATGGGGCCGAGGACAGCGGAGGTGAGGGTGTGGGTGCAGGCCGGTAGGCACTCGTGCCTGTGTCCTCAGAGGGGGGTTGGATCTCAGTGGCAGGTTGGGGCACGGGGAGAGGCAGTGGTGCAAACCGGAGGCGGTGAGCGGCCTTCGTCCCACCTTGTGGGGTGCTTGGCCATCATATGCCTGCGCATGCTGGTGGTGGCGGCTCCCCAGCTGATCTTGGCGCGACAAAGGTTGCACACCACTGTTCGTCGGTCGTCAGGCGTCTCTGTGAAAAACTGCCACACCTTAGAGCACCTTGGCCTCTGCAGGGTGGCATGGCGCGAGGGGGGAAACAGTTGGTGGATTATTCGGTCTGGCCCTGCCTCTACCCCTGGCCACCGCACTGGCTCGGCCTGTGCCCACACCCTGACTTGGGCCTCCGCGTCCTCGCCCGCGTCCACGTCCTCTAGGCCTACCCCTACCCCTCAGCATGCTGTATTACCAGTAGTGCAGAAACAGAACGCTGTAATTAAATGTGCCGCTTATTGGCCTGTGGTTGGAGGCTGACTTCACTTACAGAACGCACAGCAGAGGCAGGAAAGAATTTTGCGCAAGCCTGCTGTAACACTTAGCTGGCTGCGTATGAATTAGGACAACTGCCCCCAGCACAGACCCAGTACACTGAGGACAGTCACAGGCAGCCCAAATAGATTTTTTTTCCCAAATGTTTTTGGAAAGGCCCACTGCCTATATACACTAAATATGTCTTCTGTCCCTGCCTCACCACCACTACTGGCCCTGGGCAGTGTAAAATTACTGCAGGACACAATGCTCTGCACGGCCGATATACAAAAAAAAAAAATGTGCAACACTGCAAAAAGCAGCCTCCACACTACTGCACACGGTTAGATGTGGCCCTAAGAAGGACCGTTGGGGTTCTTGAAGCCTAAAATCACTCCTAACGCTCTCCCTATAGTAGCTCCGGCACCAGCAGCACTGTCCCTGGTCTCTGTCAGAACGCATCTGTTGCGAGCCGCGGGATGGGCCGATTTATATACTCGGGTGACACCTGATCTCGCCAGCCACTCACTGCAGGGGGGTGGTATAGGGCTTGAACGTCGCAGGGGGAAGTTGTAATGCCTTCCCTGTCTTTCTATTGGCCAGAAAAGCGCACTAACGTCTCAGAGATGAAAGTGAAAGTAACTCGAACATCGCGTGGTACTCGTCTCGAGTAACGAGCATCTCGAACATACTCGAACGAGTATCAAGCTCGGACGAGTACGTTCGCTCATCTCTATGTATGATATAAAATAGGATTATAATTCTGTAAATTCTCTATTTATGAAGGAAGCATTGTTATATGTTATAGTGTTTCCTCGGATAAATAGAGAGTTTTTAACACCACAGACGCCTGTGTGTTGTTCACCTGAATTACTACAAACCGAGTCCTCCTCCTTGCCTAAAAATACTCCTCAAAAGTGCTGGGAGGAGTTTTTTTTTTTTTTACTCTTCTGGAAAATATATAGTGTGCCATCTGGCTCCGGGATTCTCTGAGTACCATAATGAAGAGGGAGCTGGGAATAGAGCAGGAACATTGATGAGGAGGGCATGAGGTATATTAACTATACATTCTGTATGTAAAAACTTAATTAGATGAAAAATTGCTAGTTAGGAACTAGGTAAAGAGAAGCTACCTATCATGGTGAAAATGCTCCTTAAGGCCCATTCAGACGGCCATATATTTAGATCGTGTCCTGTTCATGTGGTCCATAGCCTGATTCGCTATAACGAGTCTGCGTGTGTAAACATTACTTTAAGGCCTCCTTCACACGGGCGACACCGCATCGCTGTGAGAAAATCGCAGTGATATTGCATCGCTGCACTGTATGATATCGCTGCGATTTTCTCGCAGCAATACTGCGATTTTGTAGCGCTACAAAGTCGCAAGTGACGCTACAAAATCACGCGACTTTGTGGCATGTGCTACTGTCAAAGTTGCATCGCATCGCATGCAAACCACGTTTTCGTCCGATGCGATGCAACAGAGAGGAAGGCTCCATAGAGAAACATGGGCTACAAAACCTAGCGTGTCGCGGGCATATCCCCGGACCTGTGAGGTTTGTGTGTCATTTTGTTGCATGCTACAAAACATCTCATGTGTGAAGGAACCCATAGGAAACCATGGGCTTCACATACATGCGATTTGTAGCATTGTAGCAATGCTACTAAATCGCGTGACTTTGTCGCCCGTGTGAAGAAGGCCTAAATGGACTGATGGTCTGCGAAATAAAAATTGCTGCATGTCCTATTGTCCGTATTCTTGGACGATAATTTCATAATGTGCGGAGTCTGTGGACATCGGCCAGCACATGGGTAGGTGCCTGTCTGCTGTCCAATGCAAGTCGTGCCTGAGTTTAAATCCCTTCTCACTGTGGACCTGAGTCCTGTGGGTGGACTTACTTACGGACTGACCTCTATTTCTGTAAGCACAAGCCCAGGACTTTAATTGGCCTCCCCAATGCTGGACAGCAGGCTCAACAAAACAGGATTACTTTAATATGCAGTATTAGCGATTCATTTGCAATGGAAGACTTGGCTTGATCAAGATTTTTTTTTAAGACGAGTTGTGCTACTGCATAAGCAAGAGGAAAAATGGAACGCCATGGCTGAAGTGCATCACGCTGAACGAATGCACCATTAAATCATCAATGAGATGCGTGGCAATTTTCAGCTCATAAAACTTTATAACTGTCCTATAAAAGAATTCATTATGTCTAATGTATATCATTTCATATCAGAAAAAAGCATTAAAAACCAGTTGATAAACCTTTAACCTCATCAGTCTTGTGGATAATTTCTTCCTGGTGTGATGTCTATTTGTCCATACGGTTCGGTCTGCTTCAGACGGATAACTTGTTGTGTGCAGAGCCCTAGGAAATGTAAATGACCTATGTATCCGATCCTCACTTGTTTGTATGCTAGAATTGTTGAATACATATGAAGTTCATAATGGCCTCTGTAATACTCACCAAGACAGCTGAAAAAGAATCTGGAGACCAACAAACGAGAAGAAGAGCGAGGAGTCAGGCCGAGGAACTCTGAACGAGCAGCGCTCTCCATCTCTGAGCGTAACTTCCTAATGAGTGAGGACATTCAAAGCGAGTTAGACACAGTAACAGATGAATTGAAAAGTTTGAAATCAGAAAAAAGGCATCCGCAGTATGTAACACCTTTGTATATCACTCAGTACTACTTCTTCGGTTTCAGGCAGCTCCACAATAAGTTCCGGCATCTCGGAGACCATGGGTAAAACTCTGTCCTCCTGAGCAGTGAATGATCTGCAAGGCAGCAACACAAAAGGCAATGTGATGTGTATCGGAGACCTCACTTAGTGTGATATTACTAACGCCGCTGACGCGTGATTTACTGTAAATTGACGAACTGGACTCGCAACCATGGCCTGGTAAATCAGTGTTAAATTGGGAGTGTTAGCAGCCCTTATTAACACTCATCTATTAGCGTCCTCTGGCCTTATTCATATGAGCATTGCGATTTTCAGTCGCCCACATCGCAGCCAAAAATCACATAAGCAAGAGAAAGCTGTGACCAAGTTGCCGCTGCTAAAGTCAGTCTCCCTCCCCTTCCCTGTGTCGGCAGCTCCTGGCAATAGAAGCTCTTTTAGAAGCCTATGGGAGCTGCCGGCAAAGGGAGAGGTAGGGAGTTTAGCAGCGATTTTTAGCCAATGTATTATCGTCACTGTTTTACCACGATGAAACGCTTGTGTGAATAAGGCCTCCAGCTGCATTCACATATGGCGCTTGTATAGTGTTTATGTGGTGTTCCTATGGCTCTTTTGGTATAGATGCTAATTGCACATCAAAAACACAGTCAGCAAACTGTGTCTGTTTTACCGCAAAATGCCAGTTTTACAATGCGGTTTTCGGCCAACTGGCTTCTACAACTGAATCATGTTGCAATCGTGCTTCACCTATATGAGATGATCAGGAGAAGGAAAAAAATTCCACCACAGGTCAATTTATGCTGTGGATATTTCTTACAGCACAGATGAGATTTCTTACAAGCTCAACCACTTATCCGAAATGGAAAATATGCCATATATGCGCATACTTACGCCAGTGGCACACTAGCATATTCTCGCACTGTCCAGGTAATACCAGTGATTTTCTTGAATTGATGTCCTCTTTCTGTGATTTGTGTGTGATATTAGTGTAGGAACCCACAAGAGGACCCTTGAAGTAGACTTGTGGGCTTTCGCATTTTGAACAAAATATTAACTAATACCTCGTATTTATTGATATAGTTATTTTTGCAGCAATCAAACTGGGCCTTAAATGCTGAGGGAACCCAGGGTGGCAGTGCCAGTGTGATTGACTCATGATGTGAAGGGCAACCAGCTGGGCTGATTCGTATGTGGCACCATTAATGGGTTGTAAGCCTACACCACATGTATCAGTTGATCTGGCACCCTTTGTATGCCTTATCTATGAGCAAGTATAATACTCAGCAGCCAATGACCTGGGAGTGTTTATTCATCAGTATTGCAGTTTGGCTCTCTGAATGCTGATGGATGTGGTTCTACACCTGTCCTTGTATATCATATATCAGTAAGTATAGTCACTGGCAGTGATTTTCCTGGTGTGTGATGGTAGTGTAGGGACGTATTTACTGGCATTTGTTATTTTTGCAGTAAGCATTGTGGCTTTTAATGCTGGTGGAGCCCTGGGTGGCAGTGCCAGTATAATACACTCTTCAGGTGCAGGACAACCCGCTGGGCTGAACTGTATGTGGCATCATTAATAAGTTGTAAGCCTGCATGTTGCATCATATGTATCAGTTGGTCCGGCACTCTTTGAAAGCCTTATATATGTGCAAGTATAATTTTACGCATTCATTCCCCCAATATCCAGTAGGTACGGGAGTGGTTGTTCATCAGTATTTTGCACCTGTGAAATCCTCCTCCGTATAGTAATTTGGCTGCTTACACCCTGAGGGATGTGGTTCTACCCTTGCATTTTGTATCATTATATTAGTATATCAATAAGTATGGCTGCTGATAGTGATTTTCATGTAATTCCACGGACAGCACACAGCCCTATTATAATCTCGGAGGCTATACATCATGGAGGTGTTTTTCACGGGGACCCTTGGGCCACGCAAAGAAAAAGCTCATGGCAATGTTCTATTCCTTTCTGTTTCACAGGTGAAAACCAGGGCCTGCCAATGCATGTGATTGTCCGTGTATATAGGACCGTACACAGCCATATGCTGCCCAATGAGAGTTGCACCAAGTCTCTCAGGCAGAACTTGCAGTTACGGTAATGTGCCACTAGTCTTAGGCAAACATATAAGATGTCTTAAACTATCGTGTATATTTTCCTGCTGTCTTCTTTTTTCTGGAAGTCTGAGAAGTTCTGAACTACAGGGGTTTATCAAATTAGATGAGCATTATTAACCCTATGTGTATCCATTATGTTGGCGAACCCCTGTACTGTATGTCTATGAGAGCATGACTATTATGAATGTACCGTACTTTCTCACCTTCTTTCTTCGGGGACCAGTATACTGGGTCGGGACCGTTCCTCCTCAGACAGTTCGAGAGAGAATTCTAAAGAGCAACAAAAATTCTCTGTGAATCTCATAATTGGTAGAATATATTAACCATTTATTATCCTGTATGTAAGAATATCTAAATTAGATTCCAGTCGCAGCTGCCAGTAGATCCTCAACTAATACTGTATAACTCCCTAAACCAAGTGCAAGTAGAGTGAACTGCAATACACTCTCATGCAGCCAAATATCCATAACTAGTAGAAGGAAGGCAATGACCCACCTGAGGGCACCATCATGCTGACACCAGATTCTGTGGCTGCACGCACCTCCTGCAGGAGAAAAGACAAAAAAAACAATGTCTTTCAGCGGTTCTTGCCTTTTCTCTTAATATATTTTGCCTTGAGACCTACATACTACTGATCTGTCATAACCTTAAAACCACCGATGATGTGAATAACAGTGCTTATCTTATGACAAGAACGGCCACAGGGTGGGCTATAGCAGCAAGTGAACAGGTAGTTCTTGACGTTGGTGTGTTGGAAGCTGGAGAAACTGGCAAGTGTGAGGATCTGAGCAGCTATGACAAGTGTTAAATTGTAATGGCTAGAGAACTGGGTCAGGACATCCCACCTGGAGGTTTCATCACTGATGCGGCTGCAAATACCGGAAGGAAAAGCGCTGCATTCAGCACTTTTTTCCCGTGCAAAAGCCGGCCAGATGGGCGGAAAGTGGACGGTCCCTATTATAATCAGTAGGGTCCGCCCGGAGATGTTCGGTTACCTGAACGGAGCAGGAAAGCAGAATCTCCAGCGCAGATAATGAACAGAACAGATTATCAGTCGCAGACCTTTCTGCAACAAATGTGCCACATGTGATGCAATTCTTCCCTTTCCATATGGGCACACAGTGTGGCAGCAGGTTTATCTCTCACCTCCATTTCACTGATGAATTCCTCTTCTCTTTCCTGGATATACTGCAGCGGCCCTGACAAGGCACACCTACTCCACAGTTCTCGAAGCTCTGGGGCCATGAATTCCTCTAATACAGAGGGAAGATATCATAGAAAGCATTTAACAGGGCTGCATTATAAGGAGGCCAACATCTGACCACAGGTCTTCAGAAAAAAAACCTTAATGTTTTGTATGACCCAAATGATTGCACCTCAAACAACATATAAGTTTAAAGTTCGGCGCTCCTGATTGGCTAAGTAGAGAAAAATTCGTTGGCTGAACATACATGTTTTTTGCTCCAGGAATGGGGATAAGCCACCGTCATACATCTCTCAGCTTATCTCTCTGTTGAAGAAGGGATCAAACATGTTAATATCCTGAATGCCCACAAAAGCAGACATTACAGGATATGGAGTTTGTGTCATACATGTTACAATGTCAGCAGAACCTGTTCAGTTTGCTGGCAGTGGGCCACAGACATTATGCCTTACAGATTACTGGGGATGGGCACCCTCTATAATGTTTGCCAAGGGTTCTCCATCGAACTTGATTCAACTCTAGCATAAAACAACCACGGATTGTACTCACGGTAGGTGGGAGACTCAAACATTGAGGCTGGAGTTTGAGGTTTCACAGACGGAATTGTTACAGCGACCTGCATAATTAAAGTAAAGTTATTATTGTGCACCTGATAAATACAAGAAAAACTCACAATGTACACCAACGCTGATGGTGCATTGAGTAAACAGCCCAGAATACAAGCCCACACCTCCATAGAAAAGGCCTAGTTCTGTAGAAGGCAACACTGACTATGACAAGCACTGCACTGCTATTCTACCCAGGAGAGGAAAAAACATGAAGCAATAGTCAATGAAGCTAAACTGATTTTTTATAAGTCTTGTGTCTAAGGTCCATTTACACGCAAAGATAATCTTTGAAATGACAAAGATTTAGCGATCTTTTTGCATAAAGTGTTAATGTGGCCATTAACACGTTATCTTAATTTGCATGTAAAAGGGCCTCCAGGAGATGTTTGCAGAGTCCAGCATGTGATTAATTACATGCCCAGCTGTGCAAACAGCTCGTCCAGGCTACCGGCAGGTTACAATGTTGCTTCCCCACGGAGATACCAGCCTGCGGTTTACTGACAGATAAATGTGTTCACCTTAAAATCATCAATCAAACCAAAAGTGCACGATGCCCGCATTTACATGAAACGATTATCGCTCATTTTCAGCCATTTGAAGGAAATTTGAGCGATAATTATCATTACGTGTAAATGGGCGTTTAGCATTTGTGTATACGAATTCTGCATTTATTAAGGTGTCGCTGTGAAACAACCAATGGCATCATTTTGCTTTAAAAAAAAATGAAAAAGCAATAACTTTGCTTGTAAAAATACTACAATTCTCCCGCTTGTTGCATATTTAGCGCATTGATTATACTATATATGAGTTATAACGTTATTTTGCGCTGTTGTAACATTACAATCTCTGAAACATAAGTCTACAAAGTGTTTCTGAGCCCATCTGGAAAGGATACATACCACTGGCCGCGTAGATATGTGGGGGTCCCTGGTTTGCTCCTGCATCGCCTTCCTTCCAATTTGGGTATCTTTGTCTACTATTAGAGTGGTCTTCCGCATGGCACGCCTGACTGCTGGTCGAGCTCTCCCTTCAAGGGGCACCTCAGGCAGCATCAGCTTCCAGGACAGAAGACAGGGTGGTGAGAATCTATGTGTATGCAGTGAAACCTAAAGGGGTTATCCCAGCTTTGTAGGTGATGGTGTATTGCTGGCTTATGCCATTACTTGCTGATCGGTGGGGCCTGACCATAGGGACCCCTAATGATCATAAGCATAAACTGGTCTAGGCCTATTTGGCATTGTTTCTGCAAAGTGCAGCTCCTGTCCAATTCAGAGGACAATAACCTGGAGCTCTACGGTTCTTTCATTCTAGCAATCGGCCCAGGTCCCAAGAGCTGGACCTCCACTGATCAGCAAATGATGGCACATCCTAGCAATATATGTCATCAGTGTGCAAGTTTTTAAGTAAATATGTAAATGTACAGCCCTGACTATTCATTATTACCATCTGCTGGCTTACCACCTTTCTGGGGGAGATAAGCAAGTACCCAGTAACAATTCTCTTTACACTTGTAAGTTAAATATTGCCATTTACAATCTGTTATTTTCCTTGCCAGCCAACCTGCAATGGCACAGCAGGGTTTATAGTGGCAATCACCTCCTAAAGGGGTAGCAGAAGGTGGGTGTAAAACCAATATGGACATCTACAGTAACTGTCAGGAACTCTTCCTAGAGACTCCAAGACACAGTCAAGGGCTTTGATCTTACCCTTGGTGATTCCATGAGTTAGCTAACTGTTCCCAACGTGACCTGTGGGAGGTGTAGAGATGAGAAGGCCTGGGGGGAAAAAACTGAAAAATATGGCAATTTTTTTCCCCCACAGCCATTTTTATATAATCTAGTTTGAATACGATATTTTTTATCATTGGAAAAGAACAGTTTCTGCACACTTTTTTTTCAATTCACCTGGGGAAAATGGCTTAGGGGAAAAAATAAACTGGTGTTTTTCCCAACTTTTCCGTTTTTTTTCCCAGGCCTTTCCATCTCTAGGCAGTTGTAGCCGTTACCCTTAAGTACAGAGAAAGGTGGGAACCGAGCAAACCTTCTCAGCTGTACTTCCACAAAGCTGCCACCTCCAAACCCAGGACCTAGATGTCTGTATTCATACTCCGCTTTGAAAATATACGCTCAAAAGTATCTGTTGTACCGCGCCTATAGGAATGATAAAATAAAACCTTTCCTGGAAATATGGGGGCCATGGTTAAAGTATAACCAACTAGAGATATAGGAGTATCAGGTCCCTGTGAGGATATTGGCCCCTGGACGAGGTAGAGATACTAGAGGAGCCAGGGGATTTGAGAATTGAAGAGAGCGAGATGGGGTAAAGGCGTACCGTAGGTATCTCCTGATACAAAGGAACAAAGGAAAAATGGGTTAAGTTAGGTAAAATATTTCCGATAAATTATTGAAAAATTGAGGCAAGATGATGGAATGGATTTCACCAATCAGGTGCAGGTTCTTTCTGCTCAGTCAATAACTCTGATGAAAAAAATCACCAGTGTGAATTGGCCCTTAGGGCTTATTCAGACGAGGGTATATCGGCTAGGTTTTCACGCCGGCCGATATACGGCGTCCCTCTCTGCAGGCGGAGGAGGCTGGAAGAGCCGGGAGCAGTGCACTGAGCTCCCGCCCCCTCTCCGCCCATGTGCACTATTTGCAATGAGAGAAGGCAGGGGTGGAGCTAAGTTCTGGGACTTAGCTCTGCCCCTGCCTAGCCTCCTCCTATTGCAAATAGTGCTGAGGGACGGAAAGGGGGCGAGAGCTCAGTGAACTGCTCCTGGCTCTTCCAGCCTCCTCCCCCTGCGAGAGGGACGCCGTATATCGGCCGGCGTGAATACCCGACCAATATACGGTCGTCTGAATAAGCTCTTAGGAAAATATAGCAACTGAGTGTAAAGTTGTTGACACTTTTAAGAAGAAATCATTCAAATATTTATTATTTGCATATATATTAAGCCCCATTTACACGCAAAGATGATCACTCAAAACTGTCAGTTTCTGATGAATTTTGAGCGATCATTTTGCATTCGCTACTAATGGACTAATCAGCCCAACTGCTACATTTGCATGTATTTAGAGAACAGCGGGTGGACTGTTCTCTAAATACATCTGCTTTGTTCTGCCACGGGGTCCCGGCTGCATACAATGTTATAAGTGCTGCCCGCGGAGAACACAGCATGCCATCCCTGTTACCAGGGAGGACGGATTTTATGCTGACCTGAAGTCAGGGATAAACGAAGAGTGCACGGTAAGTGCATGATGGGCAAACCTTTACACACAATGGCATCTTTATTTGGGTAATCTTGTTGCAAAAAACCAATTACTATATGTATCATATACACATTTCAAATCAAAAGAAGAGACTAAGCCATTGTGTATTACCATACCTGCGGACTAGATGTGGGAGGTACAGGTACAGGAGAAAAGGCACCCCCTAGAGAGAGATTGGCATTAAAAGTTAAGAGGCAGATATATTTGCAAATATATACACAATTACTATATATACTATATATAGGCATTTATCACTCACAAGGTTGTAGCTGAATACCACCATATGATGCAAATGAATGCTGCCATGTAGTGCTCACACAATACTCTTATTCAGTGCCCTTAAAAACCCTTAATCTTGGAGCGGATACATATGTGACACATGCCATTGTTCATGGTCATTTCTACCATTTAGTACTTCCATACATGAACCCCGACTGGTATCTTACCAGGAAACAAATCTTGTTGCCCGGTTGCTTCATCCAGAAGAGCTGCAGCATCGAGCTCTGAAAGAACTTCTGAAGGCAGCCTGCATAGAAGAAGACAAAGATTGGAATTAAGTAGATTTACCTGCCAGCGGTTAGTAAATCTGGACATCTGGGTTTTGCATGAAATGTAGTTCTCCCAAAACTAATCAAATCCTTCTCGTTGTGCAAGCAGTGATTTTCTCATAGTCTGACGAGACCGACTGTTTGCAGCTGGAGCGCCTGCATGACTGATCTGCAGCACTCTACTGGCATTGGACAACAGCTGTGTGAATGATCTGCAGCACTCTACTGGCATTGGACAACAGCTGTGTGAATGATCTGCAGCACTCTACTGGCATTGGACAACAGCTGTGTGAATGATCTGCAGCACTCTACTGGCATTGGACAACAGCTGTGTGAATGATCTGCAGCACTCTACTGGCATTGGACAACAGCTGTGTGAATGATCTGCAGCACTCTACTGGCATTGGACAACAGCTGCCGGTGACTGGAGGCAACAATATTGTTCCATTAGTGAGTGTTTACATCAGAGCTCCTTTTGTTAGGTTGCATTTTTTGCTGCAATTTTCATAATCGTGATGAAGGCAGGGGACCTCAACTGTCAGCACTTTAGGGGGATTTTTCACAAGAAATGTCACTTTATGCAAATAAAACAGTTTGCAATTCTACTAGTTATCACATTGGCTATCATATCAACCCAAGTTTTGTCAAAGTGCAGTGACTATTTAAAGGTGTTTTCCAGGGAAATACTATTGATGACCTATCATCAGGATAGGTCCTCAATAGTTGATCGGCTGGGGTCTGTCACTCAGGACCCCGACCGCTCAGCTGAGCGGGTGCATTGCTGTCAGTGCTGCAATAACACAGAGGTCGGAGCAGAAACCTCTGCAGTAACCTCCGTGTAGTGGCCGGCGCTTGTAACTGCAGACACAGCTCTCATTGAAATCAATAGGAGCCTGCAGTTACAAGTGCCAACAACTATGCAGAGATTTCTGCTCCAAATACACAGAGGTTGGAGTGGAAGCCCCAGCGCTGACCTCCCTAAAATGGCCGGCATTTGTAGCTGCATGGAGGTCGTCGCGGAGACTTCCACACCGACCTCTGTGTTATTGCGGCGCTGACAGCATGCGCCTGCTCAGCTGTTTGGTCGGGGTTCCGAGCGACGGACCCCAGCCGATCAACTATTGATGACCTATCCTGAGGATAGATCCAAAAGAAGCAAGGTGGCAGCAAAAATGGGTGCAAGAAGCGACAATACATGTATTCTCCCAGGCCAACAGAGTATACAGCTACGTTTGAGCAAGGTTCAAGTTCCTGTGTGGCTACTGCATGACCCTAGTCCTACCCAGGTTGGGCTTGAATGTGTGCTGCTGGTAAGCCTTCTTTACTACATTACTATCCTGATGATAGGTCATCAATGGTATTTCCTTGGAAACCCCTTTAAGGAATTCCAACAGGTCATGTCTCGAGGATCTCTCATTGAAAAAACAAGTGCTAATAATCCTGAAGACATGACCTGTTGAGGTTACGATTTTAACACCTAATGGAATATATGTCATGACAGATTGCTGCGGTTCTGAAGGCCAAGGGAGGTCCAACCCGCTACTAGATGGGGGTCTCTAGTAAAATGGCCATTCAGTGTAGAGGTGCTCATACATTCATGGTCACTCTCCAATGAAATGAATGGGAGTTACAGAAACAAGTGACTTAAGTTTCTTGTAGCCTGCATTGACTCCCATTCATTTGAACAGAGTGAGGGGTGCTGACACACAGCCACCTCTCCAGTGGTAATGGAAAACGGGAACCCCAGGTATGTACGTAGCACACCAGTCCTATGTAATGGCTACTTCTCTTCACCAGAACTATTCCCAAAAAGTAATCTGGCTCTCTATTTAAAAAAAACTATTACAATAATCTTTATTTGTATAGCGCCAACATATTCCGCAAACTTAATATCAAACTATTATTTTGGTCAATGTAATAATAGACAGTATTTTATAAGACCCACAGATGTCACAGCATCAATCACAGTCCATACTAATGACTGTAAGTTGTGCACAATACTAATACTCCTTGCAGAAAGACTGCATGTTGATACTCTGCATTGCATGGTGTATATATGGCATATTTACCTTGACTTGGTGGGAGATCTGACCAGTGAGCCTTCCGTTTCACTCTTGTATTTTTCATCTACGCGCTCTGAAAACAGAATGAATATGATGATATAAATGTTTTTAGCTATTTCTTTAAAGAACATCACAAGCATATTGGTACATATGGATGGGACTATCCATTGGTAAATATCTGGATGATTAAAGAGACTGGAAAATATACCGGATTTAAGATGTTGGCACACGGACGATATTTCTGGCCGATTTTCAGACTAAAAAAGCGGCCTGAAAAACAGACAAAAATAGCGGCATTCATGTGAACGGGTGTATGCACACAGGCTTCTGTTTACTCAGACTTGAAAAAAAAAAAAAATCGCAGCATGTCCTATTCTTGTGCAATTCGGATAAGAATAGTACATGTCAGTGTGTGGTCTTCAGCACATCGGATGGGATGCAAGTTGTGCCACAGAATTTTGGGTGCAACTTTTTAATTGCCCCTGTGCAAGTACCCCGACGCTGCCTTCACACTGGCGAGTGTGATATGAGGCCATGAATATCGCGCTCCCCACCATATGAAAGCCTTGTGTATACGAGACCGTTTCATGGGAAAACAGCCTGGCATCACTGCAGGGATGAAGGGAATCCCCGCCAGACGATCGCAGAGTTCTTCTATTGCTTTCAATGGGGCTGCGATGCCAGATCTCGCAGCTAGATAGAACGTGCCGCAATGTGTTTCTCGCATGTCATCACAGTGCCATGCAGGAAAACATCACTCATGTGGATGAACCCATTCAAAAGAATAGGGCCCACATTTGTGTAAGATTTGTGCGTCCCGCAATGCATAAATCTCGCAGGATTGTCATGCCAGTGTGAAGGCAGCCTAAGACCGGTTACACACAGCCAAGAAAATCCCACGAGAAATTGATGCGGGAAACACATTGCATATTCTATCTACCAGCGATATCACCCATTGTTTTCAATGGGGCCGGCGGCAGCAGCACCGGCCCTTCGAAAGCAAAAAGAGAACTCTGCAATCCTCTGCTGTGACAGCTGCAGCGGGGGACATCCCTTCAGCCCCGGCGGGGGGAATGCCTTCATCCCCATAGGGATGAAGGGATTCCATAAAGTGATGTGAGGTTGTTTCGCCTGTGTGAAACTAGCCTAAGGCAGTTGTGCCAAGTGTATACTATAACCTGTGAACTGCAGGAAAAAAGGAAGACTGAAAGACCTCTCCCAATAATTTTGTTCCTTTTGTTGTTGTCTCTTATATAGCTGTTTTAAAACTTTATTTTTTCATTTTCACATTACAAGATTTTTTTATTTTAAATTCTACATCTCTATTTAAGCGCTTGTTTTTTGTGGGACACCTTGTATTTACATAAAACTCGTTGACTAACTTTTATGGGAAAAAACTCAGTAATTTTACATTTCGCACTGTTCATTGTGCAGCATAAACAACATAGTTACTATTCTCTAGGTCAGTATGATCACAGTGACACCAAATTTATATACTTTCTTTTTTTTTCACTTTTGCATGATTATGTGACATTTTTTAAATTTTTTTAACTTGGGTTTTTTCGTGTTACACTTTATTGGATTTTTCAACAACATTTATTAGAAAGGGACTTGAAGATGAGATCCTTTGATTGCTTGCATAATACACTGCATTACTTATACGGAGCTTTTATGCCCTAATATAGAGGCTATTATGCCTGTCACTAGTATACTGCGGGTTGCCTATTAAGCCCAGCCAGAGGCAGGCATTCGTGCATAGCAGACCTGGGGGCCATTGTAAGGTCTTCAGCAACCATGGCAAGCCATCAGCACACTGCAATCACAGGGATTTAAAGAAAGCTCTCTCCCTCTGAAATCACTTAGATACTGCGGTTGCTATTGACCGCAGAATTAAACGTGTTAAATAACCAGAATTCTTTTATCTCAACCGTTGGAACAGGAGCCTGGCTGCCATGAGACAGCCGAGTACCTGCTTATTTTGGGACACAGAATACGCGTGTACTACTTAGATTGGGCCACCATAAAAACACGCATTGGCGGTCACAAATGGAGTAAGATGACACGCATTAGTCTCCTTTACAGTGGTCTCTCTCCACCATAAGCGCGACCTGTTGTGCACGTTTATATCAACGGGGAGAGGATGAGATGACGCTGCCAGACACTCGCTCAGCATCTAAATTCATATAGATCTTTCTGATTTTAGGAGGAATTGCTTTTCAAAGAAAGTCAAATAAGGCGCTAAACCGCTTTAAGATGATTTTACCAGCATTATTCTTTTGATCTCCACGCATACCTTCTATTTTTCTCATCTTTTCGGCCGGCTCCAGGCCTCTCTCATCTAGCGGTTGTTCTGCCATAGCCCTTTTCAGCCTTTCAATCTCTTGTTCAGCTTCTCTCAGCCTCTGCATCACTTGCTCACGTTCTTTCAAATACTCTCTTTCTCTCTGTTCCACCTTTAGCTGCTGCTCGTGTTTTTCAGCCTCCCATTGGTGCTGCTTCTCTTTTTGTAATTTCTTCTGGTGGTTGATTTCCTCTTGTTTTTCCAGCAAGAGTTCTTCTGCAGCTCCGGTACTTTGCAGACGTTTTAGTTCCCTTCTAGCTTTTTGCAGACGTTCCATTTCTCTCTTAACTTCTTGTTTGTAGCTGTTCTCTCTCTCCATCTCTTCCTTCCTCTGCCTCTCTCTCTCACATTCATGCTGCAGTTCAGTTTGTCGCCTCTCTTCTTTTAGATGCGTTACTTCCGTTTCTCTGGCCTGCAGTTCTCGTTTTATACTCTCAGCTTCAACTGCTAGCTCTTCCAAATGCTTTTCTTCTTCGGTCTCTCTCTCCCGCTTTGGTTCTTTGGGTTTGACTTCTTTGACATCCTTGATCTCTTTTGGACGCCTCTTTCCTGTTTCAGGCAATGTTTCAACTTCCAGTATTGAAGGAAGGTCAGACATAAGTAACTCCAAGTCAAGTGCGCTTACTTCTGGAAGGTCTTGGTCAAACTGTAAAGTACGTTAACAGTAATGAGGAATAAAATGTGTTTGTACATTCAATAGAACATCTCTGGATTAATTTACTGTCAACATCTAGTAACAGGACTTGGCTTATTGGTTCTCATTATAACCTCTGCGTTAGAGAGGATCTGTTATCTCTCATCACATGTCTGTTTTAGTAAATACTTTATTTCCCATGAAATTGCAACTTTGGGGTGTCTCTTCTTAGAGTTCTGCATTGTTTTGTGCCTCTGTTATTCCTCCTAGAAATGAATGAGTAAATTGACAACTGTGTGTTACCATTCTACTTGATGAAGGGGCGTGTCCCTACATAATCTCATACCATCAGCACTGATTGGACATTGTCAAAGTGTGCTGGGACACCCCCAACTGGTAACACCCAGCTGACAATTTAGTCATTAATTTGTAGGAGGAATAACCAAGGAACAGCACAATGCAAAACTCTAAGAAAAGATGCTCCGGAATTGTTGTATTATGGCAAGAAAAGTATTTATTAAAGCAGACATGTCAGGAGAAGTCCTCTTTAAGGAAGACAAGTTTTGAAAGTTACCTAATAGCGCAATCGTATGGACAATTTGTTATATCCACTTCCTATATACAGCCGGCTTTGAAAGTATCTGGCAGTCACACATTGTCCGTAATTTGGCCTCTGTTCCCCACCGCAATGGATTTGAAAGAAAATCATAAATATAGGATTGAAATGTAGATGTACAGCTCTAAGGCTTCATGAATACTGCAATAACCTTTCAGGAATTACAGCCACTTCTTACTCAGTATCTCCATTATCACCGGCTCAAAAACAATAGAACAGAATTACATAAGTATAAATAGGGAGATTAACTGTAATCCTTTAGAGTCGACGACTACATGAAGACTGGGACCCATGGACATAGGATGATGAGTTTTCTCTGTTGAACGGCTATTTCAGTCGCAGCTTGTTTCCGGTATCTTTTGCCTTTATATGGTATCACTGAGTCCGTGGATTACTAAAACATGGCTTTTATTGGATACACGATAAAATCAAGAAGAATATAGTTTGCCAAAAACAACAGAACGTATAGTACCTTAGGTACAATAGACGTACAATCAGTGATGGAACAGTAGTCTATTACAGCAGGGGAAGGAATCTTGGTATTCTCCCTCAGTGGCTAACTCAATATCCATCAGGCCACTAGTCATCTCATATGTTTATTGATACTGCTTGTTGTTAATATCTCTTGTGAGTCCCTTGATTAACTCATACCTGGACCAAACCTCTCAGGACACTAGTTTTAGGGATGTAAGAGAGCACCAAGTTCCGAATCTAGGACAGGGTTGCCCTTATCAGGGCAGGTGCTCTGTGATATTAGCACAGGATTAGTGAGAGTACCAGAAATCATTTCCCTGCTGCCTTGGGCTGCTGTCCCATTCCTGCTCTATCGCTGATTAAGCATTGATTGTACCTGGGGTACCACAGACCCTGTGAATATAAGAAACATTATAATATATGTTATCAGTGAAAAATGTCTCTTTCTCCCCTTATCAGCCAACTCCCCCCTCTAAATTGTTCACTCGCTATAAAGGCCCATTTACCCATAACAATTATCACTAAAAATTTGTTTAAACAAACAAATTTGAGCAATAATCGTTCAGTGTAAATCTACAAAAATCGCTCACTTGTCGTTCGCTGTTTCTTAAGCTGACTTTTCAGTCAGCTTAAAAAACCTTGTTGGCTCGCGGGCTCCTCATCCGGTGTAAATGCTGCCTGCTCAGCACTTCCCATAGGAGGTGAAGTGCTGAGCGAGACGCAGATGAGAAGCCCGGGAACCGGCGGCAAGTCTTTCTGTGTAGACGCTCTGTACAAGCGCTGACAACCTTTTCGGTGACATCAGCACTCGTGCAGTCGTTTGAAAGACTGCCGGCCTGTGTGAAAGGGCTTTAAGGCTTCATTCACATGTAACGGAAATGCTGCGCATTTCTGCACCAAAAAGTTCAGCTGCAAAATCTGCAGTATTTCCGCATTAAAAAAAGAGTCAAATTCTACACCATTGTTACTGATTTTGACTCCAAGTCAGCTGCAGATTCGCAGCTGGTTTCGGCCTGCCGCTTCTCTCACCTCGCATTCAACAGCCAATCACTGCAGCGCACAGAGCAGCTCTCACATTTTTCATCCAGCAACCGCTACTAAACACTGCAACCGCCAGTCAGGCGATGTGGAAGTGGGCACAGCCCTGGAGACTGGAGCTCAGTGTGTGCATCAGACTTATCACTGCAGTCAGTGCACACACCCATAGAGAATGCCGTGTGTACACGCACTGATTGCAAAGAAGAGGCCAATGCATGGACCAAGCGCTGGTTACCAGAGCTGGCAGCGATGGAATAGGGAGGCTGGTAATAATCACCCTATCAGCTCCCAACCTCCACCCCCCGATTTGACTTTCCCTATCCTATGAGCTCATAAACTCCGTTTATGGTGCTCATACAATGTGACAGGTTCCCTTTTAATAGATGATGTAGCATGCTTCGGATCATTATCCCTTTCTCTTCTTCTCCATACTATTCTCATATCATCATTTGGGTGCAAGTTTGTCTTGGTTACATCTGAGTAGTTGCGTAAAAAAAAATTGCATCTAAAAGAACCTATGGCTTCCTATGTGTTCTTTCGGATGAACGATGTTTTGACATTTCTCTTCGTTAAAGGAAAGGACATGTTCTAGCTTTTGACGGCACAGCGCCCAGCGGATCCTATAGGCTCCTATGGTAGCCGTCCGGCAAAGGGAAGGGCATACTCGCTAATAGCAGCCGCAACGTGCTCATGGTTTCTATTTGTTCACCAGATTCAATGCTCAGATAGCCACGCTGTTTTAACGCGGCTCTCTGAGTGTTAAAACGACACTTCTGAGAAAGCGCCCTTAGTCTGTGCTTTTCCAGGCCATTTGGTGTTGCTGATGTCACCAGTGCTTTCCTACTTTTTAAATACTGTATATACTCGAGTATAAGCCTAGTTTTTCAGCACATCTTTTTGTGCTGAAAAAGCCCCCCTCGGCTTATACTCGAGTCAGGGAAGGGATAAAAAAAACCCCTCCATACTCGCCTCCCAGCCGGTGTCTGTGTCTCCGGCGGCGGTGCGCCCGGCTGCTTGAATTCTCTCCGCTGTCATTCCCCGCTGTCCTCTTCGCTTGGCTCTGTCATACCCCGCCATCAGCGCTGTGTAAGTAAGAGCTGTGATTGGATCGAGTGTCAGCCAATCACAGCCGGTGTTCGATCATTCACAGCCAATCCAGCTGCTTTATAATTCTCCCCGCTGTCATCTCCCTGCTCGGCTTTCAAATCCCCTGCCGTCAGTGCTGTGTAAGTAAGCACTGTGATTGGATCAAGCGCCAGCTGTGATTGGCTGGCGCTCAATCCAATCACAGTGCTTACTTACATAGCACTGACAGAGCCAAGCAGAGAGGATGGCAGGGGATGACAGCGGGGAGAATTCAAGCAGCTTGTCGCACAGACACAGACGCTGGCTGGGAGGTAAGTACAGTGCTTTTTTTTTACCTAGTATATACTCGAGTCAATAGGTTTTCCCAGTTTTTTTGTGGTGAAACTTATTGTCTCGGCTTATACTCGGGTCGGCTAATACTCGAGTATATATGGTATATACCAAATTTTGAGTGGCCACTCAAAGTTTCTGCTATCTCTCAGATTTGTTTTTCAGTCCAATAATGACCTCCTTCACATGCATTGACATCTTTTTGTACAGCATATTGAAAGATCCCATGAACAGCCAACAAATGCAAGTTGGAATTAAAGCCGATCTTTTATCTCCTTAATTAGTCATGTAATAACGAGGAATAGGCCACACCGGACCAATAAACTGCTATCAGTCAATTGCCAAATTACTTTTGAACCTGTGAAAATGGAGGAACTATGTAAAAAGTGGTTGCAATTTCCAGGTGAATACAATGTTTTGTTAAACCCCTGGAAATAAAGCTGAACATCTACAGCGCAGTGCGATGGTGTACATTGTGGGGGTGTACAAAGGAAGAATTCATCTATGACATCATAACTATGTGTCAATGGAAACGTTCGTCCCTGTCACCTCTATTATTGGCAGAGGAGCAGGCTCCACTTCCCGAATTGTTATAAGCTCTGGAGATGTCAAGTGAGACGTATCTAGATAAGAGATAAATAGAAACATCACAATTAGTTTTTCAATAAATAAATAACAAACGAGAACAGAATCCCAAATTATTCACAAAAGAACTATTTTACCTATTTAATGCAGCTTTAAGGATAACATTTATCTGGGTGAGGTGAACATAAGCCCTAAGAACTGTTATGACTCCTACTGATCCTGAGAACAGTTTGTGAGACCGCTGTTCCTGATGGAGAGATGACCATGCATGTTCTGTTACTTACTATTAGGGCTCCTTCACATGGGGACCTACGCGCACAAAAAGTATGCACTTAAAATAATTGCGGCCTAGATCCCTATGAATATGTTCAGACAAAACAACATACACACACGGCTCTGGTACATGCACATCCCACACACGGCTCTGTGTGTGATGTGCATGTACCAGAGCCGTGTGTGTGTGTGATGTGCATGTACCAGAGCCGTGTGTGTGTGTGATGTGCATGTACCAGAGCCGTGTGTGTGTGTGATGTGCATGTACCAGAGCCGTGTGTGTGTGTGTGATGTGCATGTACCAGAGCCGCGCGTGTGTGTGATGTGCATGTACCAGAGCCGCGCGTGTGTGTGTGTGTGTGATGTGCATGTACCAGAGCAGCGCGTGTGTGTGTGATGTGCATGTACCAGAGCCGCGCGTGTGTGTGTGATGTGCATGTACCAGAGCCGCGCGCGTGTGTGTGTGATGTGCATGTACCAGAGCCGCGCGTGTGTGTGTGATGTGCATGTACCAGAGCCGCGCGTGTGTGTGTGATGTGCATGTACCAGAGCCGCGTGTGTGTGTGATGTGCATGTACCAGAGCCGCGTGTGTGTGTGATGTGCATGTACCAGAGCCGCGTGTGTGTGTGATGTGCATGTACCAGAGCCGCGTGTGTGTGTGATGTGCATGTACCAGAGCCGCGTGTGTGTGTGATGTGCGTGTACCAGAGCCGCGTGTGTGTGTGATGTGCGTGTACCAGAGCCGCGTGTGTGTGTGATGTGCGTGTACCAGAGCCGCGTGTGTGTGTGATGTGCGTGTACCAGAGCCGTGTGTGTGTGTGATGTGCGTGTACCAGAGCCGTGTGTGTGTGTGTGTGATGTGCATGTACCAGAGCCGTGTGTGTGTGTGTGTGATGTGCATGTACCAGAGCCGTGTGTGTGTGATGTGCATGTACCAGAGCCGTGTGTGTGTGATGTGCATGTACCAGAGCCGTGTGTGTGTGATGTGCATGTACCAGAGCCGTGTGTGTGTGATGTGCATGTACCAGAGCCGTGTGTGTGTGTGTGATGTGCATGTACCAGAGCCGTGTGTGTGTGTGATGTGCATGTACCAGAGCCGCGTGTGTGTGTGTGTGTGATGTGCATGTACCAGAGCCGCGTGTGTGTGTGTGATGTGCGTGTACCAGAGCCGCGTGTGTGTGTGTGATGTGCGTGTACCAGAGCCGCGTGTGTGTGTGTGATGTGCGTGTACCAGAGCCGCGTGTGTGTGTGTGATGTGCGTGTACCAGAGCCGCGTGTGTGTGTGATGTGCGTGTACCAGAGCCGCGTGTGTGTGTGATGTGCGTGTACCAGAGCCGCGTGTGTGTGTGATGTGCATGTACCAGAGCCGTGTGTGTGTGTGATGTGCATGTACCAGAGCCGTGTGTGTGATGTGCATGTACCAGAGCCGTGTGTGTGATGTGCATGTACCAGAGCCGTGTGTGTGATGTGCATGTACCAGAGCCGTGTGTGTGTGTGTGATGTGCGTGTACCAGAGCCGTGTGTGTGTGTGTGATGTGCGTGTACCAGAGCCGTGTGTGTGTGGGACGTGCGTGTTGCAGAGCCGTGTGTGTGTGGGACGTGCGTGTTGCAGAGCCGTGTGTGTGTGGGACGTGCGTGTTGCAGAGCTGTGTGTGTGGGACGTGCGTGTTGCAGAGCTGTGTGTGTGGGACGTGCGTGTTGCAGAGCTGTGTGTGTGGGACGTGCGTGTTGCAGAGCTGTGTGTGTGGGACGTGCGTGTTGCAGAGCTGTGTGTGTGGGACGTGCGTGTTGCAGAGCTGTGTGTGTGGGACGTGCGTGTTGCAGAGCTGTGTGTGTGGGACGTGCGTGTTGCAGAGCTGTGTGTGTGGGACGTGCGTGTTGCAGAGCTGTGTGTGTGGGACGTGCGTGTCCCACACACACATCTGTACTGCAGATGTTCCGCATGGCTTGCCGTCAGACATGCGCAGTACAGATGTTTGAATATGTATATGCAGGACTAGTTCTGTGTCTGCCTGCTACTAGTAAACTGTAATTATCTCCAAAACTACTGCACAGATATATATAGCAGATACATCAGTGTAATCAGTGTGACTGTCACTACCTTATGGTGAACTCAGCAAGGGCTGCAAAATACGGTGACAGAGCCCCTTTAAAAGATGCTAAAAACTAAAGAGCGCCTGAGGTTACGGAGCTCATGATGTCCCAAAGTGTTATGAACTCAACAGTAACTTTCTCTAAACTTTTGCTCAGTGCACAAAACAATTAATAGAAAGGAATGTGGCAGACATTGTCAGTCCTTACTGTAGAAGACACCACCTGGTAGGATCATGGTTATGAAATAGAGAACAAACTTGAGTGTGCAAGCTAGATCAAATCAACAGCCTCATTTCCTTTAGTCTGTGCCCCTCACATCTCACCTGCTGCATGGCGTCCTCTTGTATGTCTTGGAGGAGTCTTTTCTAGTCGCACAATCTCAGGGCCTGAAGTCTCCAAAAGCACAGAAAGCTATTCCATATCAAAAGAGAAGAAAGTGAAATGCATTGTGTAGAGACCTCCGAAACCATTCTACTGCTGTATCTGAGGGCAGCATAAACTAGTGATACAAACCTGATTGCAGCATGGCATCACTTACTTTTTTAGCTGCCATAATATTCATAAATTAATCTCTCTGCTGCAGCACCTACTACAGGAGCTGCGGCTGCCCCTGGGTGTTGAGAACTTTCCTCTTATACAGAGTATAGGAAGAAAGTATTCAATCAGTGCTAGAGTAAAACAGCGCAAGAATTCCGCAGACTATACAGAGCGAGGACAGCGCAGCGTGGACTACATACTGTGCTTGTATATCAGCAGAGAGAGTAGTTGTATGATAAATATGGCAGCTAACAAAGTAAGCGATCCGCAAAATTGCACTAAGGACCTATGTCCTCAGTAGCTTGATGCTTCTTATCCTGATGAAAAATAAGTTGCAGCCTCCTTTTATTGTAAGGCAGCATTCCTTGAAGCCAAAGGCAGCATTCCTTCAAGCCAAGGTCAGACTCTTTACACAAGCCTTGTAACAATGACTGGGAATTGAAAGCAAAGCCAGACTCCATGTACATATACCTGTTTCAGGGTATTTGCCCTTTATCAGTGTACAGTAGGAGTCTGGCTTTGCTAGTGTTACAAGGCTTGTATAAAGAGTCTGACTTTGGATTGAAGAAATGCTGCCTTCCAATAGATGGCGCAGTGGAGGTATTATTCCATCTCCCTTATTTGCATATTACCCAGCGGAGCATGAATGGCCTTTTGAGTCTCCTCATTCACCGTCTAGGTGCTCTCTCTGAGAAAAAATAGTGCTTCTGACCCCCATCCCAGGCCTCTCACTAGGAAAGCCAGACTCCTACTGCACACTGAAATAGCTGTCTGTGCATGGAGTCTGGGCTGTGCTTTTAATTCCCAGTCATTGTTAAAAGGCTTGTATAAAGAGTCTAACTTTAGCTTGAAGGAATCGTGCCTTCCAATAGGTGGCGCTGTGGAGGTATTATTCCCTCTCCCTTAACCGCTGATCAAACACATTATTTTACCTGTGGGATCATCGTTGGTTCTGGCAGTTCAGGAGGTATCTCCATCAACCCAAAAAAAGGATTTGGGGCATCCTCTAGCATCTGCATGAGTATCAGATTATCTGGAAGCAACAAATGTCTAAAATACACACAGAATGTTTCATTATGTAATTCAGCGTCCAGTTTATTTACCATAAATATGTGCATAAAGAAAACAACGTGTTACATTAGCAAAAACATGCTAGTATATGAACCTGGCTGCAGCATCCTGCAAATACATGGATAAAGCTCCTTTATTTTAATTTATTTGTGTCCATGTCACTAAAGCAGTTCTACTAGAAGATGATACAACAGAGATGGGACTATGTTTCCTCAAATACACTGGTGGAAATTGAAAGTGTTACACCCAGACAGATCTGCACATAATTTATGAAACTTGGATCAAACTTTATCCATGTGAAGGAGAATGTTTCATTCTATAAGTCAGAAAGTGTGTTACATTACAAGGTCTTTTTTTTGTAGGTGACCGGGTATGCAAAATAGCAAAGTTTGACTCCATACACCCAAATGTTTGACTGAGAGGTCGGATAATTGGTATGTTTGGGAGCATCATATTGTGTAATCTCCTGAAGAACTAGCCATAGTGCAATGTCTGTACAGAGAATGGTTACTCCGTTAACTGGATTTTACTGCCAGCAACAACCAACCTGCTGTACTGCTAGACACAACCGGATACGAGAATGGAGAACAGTTGTGTTTAGTGATAGTTAGGGCCAGAAATATTTGGACAGTAACACAATTTTCGCGAGTTGGGCTCTGCATGCCACCGCATTGGATTTGAAATGAAGCCTCTACAACAGAATTCAAGTGCAGATTGTAACGTTTAATTTAAAGGGTTGAACAAAAATATCTGATAGAAAATGTAGGAATTGTACACATTTCTTTACAAACACTCCACATTTTAGGAGCTCAAAAGTAATTGGACAAATAAACATAACCCAAACAAAATATTTTTTTTTCAATATTTTGTTGCGAATCCTTTGGAGGCAATCACTGCCTTAAGTCTGGAACCCATGGACATCACCAAACGCTGGGTTTCCTCCTTCTTAATGCTTTGCCAGGCCTTTACAGCCGCAGCCTTCAGGTCTTGCTTGTTTGTGGGTCTTTCCGTCTGAAGTCTGGATTTGAGCAAGTGAAATGCATGCTCAATTGGGTTAAGATCTGGTGATTGACTTGGCCATTGCAGAATGTTCCACTTTTTTGCACTCATGAACTCCTGGGTAGCTTTGGCTGTATGCTTGGGGTCATTGTCCATCTGTACTGTGAAGCGCCGTCCGATCAACTTTGCAGCATTTGGCTGAATCTGGGCTGAAAGTATATCCCGGTACACTTCAGAATTCATCCGGCTACTCTTGTCTGCTGTTATGTCATCAATAAACACAAGTGACCCAGTGCCATTGAAAGCCATGCATGCCCATGCCATCACGTTGCCTCCACCATGTTTTACAGAGGATGTGGTGTGCCTTGGATCATGTGCCGTTCCCTTTCTTCTCCAAACTTTTTTCTTCCCATCATTCTGGTACAGGTTGATCTTTGTCTCATCTGTCCATAGAATACTTTTCCAGAACTGGGCTGGCTTCTTGAGGTGTTTTTCGGCAAATTTAACTCTGGCCTGTCTATTTTTGGAATTGATGAATGGTTTGCATCTAGATGTGAACCCTTTGTATTTACTTTCATGGAGTCTTCTCTTTACTGTTGACTTAGAGACAGATACACCTACTTCCCTGAGAGTGTTCTGGACTTCAGTTGATGTTGTGAACGGGTTCTTCTTCACCAAAGAAAGTATGCGGCGATCATCCACCACCGTTGTCTTCCGTGGACGCCCAGGCCTTTTTGAGTTCCCAAGCTCACCAGTGAATTCCTTTTTTCTCAGAATGTACCCGACTGTTGATTTTGCTACTCCAAGCATGTCTGCTATCTCTCTGATGGATTTTTTCTTTTTTTTCAGCCTCAGGATGTTCTGCTTCACCTCAATTGAGAGTTCCTTTGACCGCATGTTGTCTGGTCACAGCAACAGCTTCCAAATCCAAAACCACACACCTGGAATCAACCCCAGACCTTTTAACTACTTAATTGATTACAGGTTAACGAGGGAGACGCCTTCTGAGTTAATTGCAGCCCTTAGAGTCCATTGTCCAATTACTTTTGGTCCCTTGAAAAAGAGGAGGCTATGCATTACAGAGCTAGGATTCCTAAACCCTTTCTCCGATTTGGATGTGGAAACTCTCATATTGCAGCTGGGAGTGTGCACTTTCAGCCCATATTATATATATAATTGTATTTCTGAACATGTTTTTGTAAACAGCTAAAATAACAAAACTTGTGTCACTGTCCAAATATTTCTGGCCCTAACTGTAAGTCCTGTTTCTATCTGGGGCAAAGTGATAATCGCCAGCATATCTGTCTGCGCTTTGGAGAAAGACCCTGCTGTGATTTCACAGGGCCACACCGGTGCTGGAGTCGTGGTTTGGGGCAATCAGTTATGACAGCAGGACTGAGTTGGTGGTTGTTGATGGCACAATGACTGCCCGCCGGTATGTGAACAGTAAATGCTGAATATTTCATTGTTCCATAAATGGATAAATGTTGGTAGATTTAAAAAACGTGGACCTCTTGGTAATTTAAAAACTCTGGGAAAGTGTCACCTTATCAACTGGGAGAAAGACTTAAAACAAAAAATTCCTATTGTAAACTGGCTACAAGCTTTTAGATGGGTGGGACGAGCCTCACAGGGAGTCTCACTGGTAGAAACACACATAAAAACTCTGACACGTTGGTACTATACCCCAACGACCCTAGCTAGAAGAGGCCTATCAACAAGTGACCTCTGCTGGAGAGGATGTGGAATGACAGGATCTATACTCCATATATTTTGGTCGTGCCCAATGATCAGCCCATTCTGGGCAGACATATATAGTCTCATTCATAAAATATCAGGCATCAAACTACCGTTCACACCAAAACTGGCCCTACTACTACTGGATCCAGGGGAAATACACCCACCTCTAAAAAAGCTCATAGGACACATATTACTAGGAGCCAAAAATCTAATAGCCAGAAAGTGGAAATCAACCACAACCCCGACTCTAACAGAACTGACCCAATTAATATCAGAACACAGTATGTTTGAAAAGATTCTGGCACTTCGAAACAATGATATCCAACCCTATTACGATGTGTGGAGTCCGTGGTTAAATATGTTTTCATGTTAATTACTTATTCGACATTCAGACAAAGAATGTTGGACCTCGTTAAGGTCCTACAGTTTAAATTTTCTTCTGTAGTAAATGTTTCCCCTCCACCTTCCCCCCCCTTTCACCCTACTCTTTTCCTAAATTTACCCTCCCCCCCCTTCCCTCCATTCCTTACCAATCCCCTTCGTCCCTATACATCCTTCCTTATCCCACTTTCCATGATATTTTGTTCAATGCAAATTGAAAACTATGACATGTGATTTTAGTTAAAATGTACTGCCTTCATCCTAATCTTAATCTACAAATCTGAACGTATAAGATCCACCTTTATGACAATGTATCTGGTTGTTGATAATGTTTGTATCTTAGCACATTTTCAATAAAAATCTAATGATTTAAAAAAAACAAAAAAAACGTGGACCTCTTACATGACAAAAATCCTGCTCCAATCTGGAAAAACAGCTTAAGATGCCTACAAACTGTAGAATACTCACTGTTCAGTGTGCAGTAAGTCAATCTTTGCAAGCTTCTCCGCCTTGTACAAGCGTTCTAAGGTGGTCTTCACTTCGTCTGAGAGATGAACACATTTTTAAGCAATTAAATTAGCACTAAGTAATTATACAATAGCAGGCGAAAAAGTAGTGAACAGGTTTGATACAAAAACTCTACTGCTGGGTGGAAGAAATCTTCCAATGTTTATAGAAGACATAATACCTTACATGTGTAAAGAAGTGGACTCGAGGATTTGAAAACCGAGGAAAACTTGCAAGATATCTACTACCCACAAGTGCCGATGATAGAATGTAGATCTATAGGGCACATTTTTAGAATACCTAAAGGCCCATTTACACGGAGCAATGATCGCTCAAATGACAGTTTGAGTGACAGCTTTGAGCGATCATTTTGCATAAACTATTAAGTAGCTACTCAGCTACTTACTATCTATTTAGCGTGCAAATGAAGCCTTAGCTGAATGCAGGTAATAGCCCCAGGGCTCTTATCTCCATTCAGCTCCTTTATTCTCTGATGGAAAACAATGCTATCAGCACTCCCCGTGGAGAACTACTGATAAGAGCGAACGTTGATTTTTAGGTTGGACTGAATTTAACGATCAGCTAGCAGTGCACGAAAAGTGCGCGATGGCTGCGTGTTTAGACGCAACGATGATCACTCAAGTGATCGCTTTTTAGCGTTTTTTGGGGGGGTTTTTAGCGATCCTCGCTCGGTGTAAATGGGCCTTAATGCATGTGCTGGATTATGTCATTAAGAGATTAGGGTTTAAAATATATAATTCATTCAGATCTGGGCTGATTTTATAATAATACATAATAATCTAGGTGGTTTAGGTTGTTTTAGGGATCAACACTTAATGTCTTCTCAACTGCACAGTTCTCTCTGCTAATCACCAAGCCCGGATGATGCCAAGCCGAAGGTAGTGAATTGTAGGCAGAAGGAAAATACTCAGAAGGCTAATGTCACATAGGCGAGTGCCACATCTGGCCTTGGAACTCGGCCCAATCTCTCACTTGCCAAAGTGCAATTTCGCCAGACGTTTTTGACACAAAAACGTCTCGCATCGCTTCAGGAAAGTAGTGATCCTCCAGCACGGGTGACATCTGCACCGGAGGATCGGCAAGTGCTCCCTATTGTTTTCAATGGGAAACCCTGCATCACATCTCACTCACATACAATACACCTCGCACGCCATGCAATGCTTTTGCTGTCCCCGTTGAAAACAATGGGCGATGCGTTCCGATGGAATGCCCAAACATAAGCAGTTACAATGACATTCTAGCCAGATTCACCAGATCAATAGGGTGCAGTGGTTTTTCAAAGGCAGAAATAGATCCCAATAGGAGAGAAATGTATATATTAAGGAAAGACATGTATATTGGCTAAAAATGCATCAGAGTGGCACCAAACTGCCTTATGTCAGACCAAAGACATTAGTATGGCAATGAAAGTTGGATGATGAAATCCACAGAATTGTATGTGAAAGTTTGGAACTGATTAGACCACAACTGTTATTAATTTGCACACGTCATGTTCTATTCTTTTTTGTTGGACTGTTGAGTAAATCAGAAGTACTAGTGCAGTCATAATGGTAGAAATACCGAACTGTATGTTCCCTGCCGAGGTTATGGTAAAGATGGCCGCACCACTTTTCTGTCTCCCCGATGCACACTGTGTATAAGCATGTAGCCGTAGTCTACAAATTGACTTTCTGTAAGGACTAATAAGGACTTGTTCACGTCAGTATAAGTGGTTTCCATTGCCCTGCAATGTTCAGGGAGCAGAAAAACGTCAACCCCTGGCTGAATGGATCCATCCCATGACGGAACCTAACAGCGTTCAATGGACCCCCTTGACTATGAAGTGGTCCGTTTGGTTTCTGGCCAGTAGTTTACAGGATGCAATAGCGCAGCATGCAGCACTATTTTGCCCTATTTTGGGGATCCTCCAACGCTGATGTAAGATTTGTTTTTTCATAGTTTACTTTGTTGAATATTGAGTGCTTTTAATGACTATATTTCATAAAGTTTACGTTTTACAGGAGGGCGTTAGTGCAGTGACTTCTCTGTATATGTATCTTTGATGATTGCACAGATATTGTGGGACCCACAAAAGTGCTTAAACGCAACAAAATGAGGGATGAAGTCATGTTTATAATAGGTGACTGATGAATGTTACCCGGTATTTGCTATGTGCAAAGTACAAAGCTCCATTACCTATAAGAAGGTCACACTGTCTGTGATAAACACAGACTACTCCATAGCTGAGCTGTGCAGAAAGGTACAGGGATAGTCGAGGTATGGGAGAGCCGGGGTACGGAGGCGGCACCTGCTGAAGGACATACTGCACGATCTTCTGACTGACGGACACAAAGGAACATACAATACTAAATTAAACATATTAAATAACAAGAGGACAAAGCAATAATCCTCATACAAGGGGGTAACAACAAAGGCTTTTACCTAGGCCTCTGGTAGCTAGTAACAATTAAAGGGGTTGTCCCGCGCCGAAACGTTTTTTTTTTTTTTTCAACAGCCCCCCCGTTTGGCGCGAGACAAACCCGATGCACTGGTTAAAAATAAAAACCGCACAGTGCTTACCTGAATCCCCGCGCTCCGGTGACTTCTTACTTACCGGTTGAAGATGGCCACCGGGATCTTCTCCCTCCGTGGACCGCAGCTCTTCTGTGCGGTCCATTGCCGATTCCAGCCTCCAGATTGGCTGGAATCGGCACGTGACAGGGCGGAGCTACACGGAGCCGCTCTCTGGCATGAGCGGCCCCATTGAGAAAAGCAGAAGACCTGGACTGCGCAAGCGCGTCTAATCTGGAGATTAGACGCCGAAAATTAGACGGCACCATGGCGACGAGGACGCTAGCAACGGAACAGGTAAGTGAATAACTTTTTATAACTTCTGTATGGCTCATAATTAATGCACAATGTACATTACAAAGTGCATTAATATGGCCATACAGAAGTGTATAGACCCACTTGCTTTCGCGGGACAACCCCTTTAACCTGTCTGACGCCAGAATGATCCTTAGATGTATTTTGAGTTTAGTATTGTTTGTTTTTTTTGTTTCTACCATCTCCAATCCACAGGGGCAGTCGACGGACCTACCTCCACACCGTGACATACGGGTCTCCCGTCACACCTCCCAGAACACTCCTGTGTGGTGTTAATTGGCGGGTCGCTTCCTGTCACTTTCTCCATGTACCAGCAAGTCTGTTTAAAGGACTCTTTGAAGTAATTTTACAAGGAATGCCATCACCTTATACAAGTAGCAGATTTGGAAAAATGTAAACTTCACCGTCATGTTCGTATGGACGGTTTTACATATTGGGAACTGCTGACAGGTTCCCTCTTACATCAACACTTGGCTTTCCTTACAAGAGCCCACTGGACTAACATTCCCCCAGTAGATCCCAGCAATCGACTCATTTCACAGGACTGGATCTTGTCCTCTTGCGCCATTGTTTCCCCAGGTGCGCTTCATAGGGGCTGGGTTGAAGTCTATTGGAACCATTTTGTCAACATCACAATTCTCTGCAGCTGCAACTTCATAGTAGACTTCCTCTTTGTCAGGCCCCATCTGTAAGAGTCTCTCCACCCCTCCAGGCTATTTCTCTCCTGAGTAACGGGGCCTCTGCCTCTCATGTGGCTTCAGCCACACAGCCTCCCACTTCCTATTAGTAGCTCCCTTACAGACCCTCCTCCTAGTTCCTGCTACAAGAGAGACATCTAGTGGTAAGGGATGGTAAAGCTAACTTCCCCCTTGCAAATGTGCACTACAAACACTTTAAATAGCCTAAGGGTGCTTTTAAATGGGACGACTATGGCTCCTGTGCTTTTACAGAAGCGATAGTTGTTTATTGAATGAAGGTGTGGTGCATTGAAGATCCCTTCAAGTCGCCTGCCTCCATTCATAGAGGTTACACTATACAAGAAGTCGCTCATTTGTCACTTCGTTTCAGCTGAGTAAAACGAAGCAACTAGTGACTAATGAGCGATTTCTCGCTCAGTGCGCTGTCAGGTCTTACTTTTACAAGGGACGACTATTAGTCAAAATTGCTCGTCTTAAGCAATTATTTAATCGTGTAGTCATGTAAATGTACCCTAACTTAGGAGTTAGCTGTAGACTTAAATATTAACAACCTATCATTAGAGAGCTCACCAATGTGAGCTTGGTGGGGGTTCGAGTTCCAGCACAACCACAAATCAGCTGTCCGAAGGGGCTGCTGGGCTTGCACAAGCGCTACAGCCTCTTCAAGGTGCCAAACTTTGTGTAGCCGCGGTGCCTGCTATTGCAGCTCAATCCCCTTCACTCGAATAGGACTGAGCTGCGTAAAAGACATGTGACCCATGACCGTGACATCACACTTTGGAGAAAAGGCCACGGTGCTTCCAGTCCCTTCAGTCCCAGCTGATCGGTGTTGTTGCCAGAAGTCGGACCACCACCAATCTCATATTGGGGACATAAATAGTTAAATCCAGATAATCCTTTAACTGCAGTCATGTCCGGATTATTTAAGCATGACCGACCTTAAAGGGGTTGTCCCGCGCCGAAACGTGTTTTTTTTTTTTTCAACCCCACCCCCGTTCGGCGCGAGACAACCCCGATGCAGGGACCTAAAGAAAAATCGGCACAGCGCTTACCTGAATCCCCGCGCTCCGGTGACTTCTTACTTACCGGCTGAAGATGGCCGCCGGGATCTTCTCCCTCGGTGGACCGCAGGGCTTCTGTGCGGTCCATTGCCGATTCCAGCCTCCTGATTGGCTGGAATCGGCACGTGACGGGGCGGAGCTACACGGAGCTGGCATCCTGCACGAGCGGCCCCATTGAGAAAAGAAGAAGACCCGGACTGCGCAAGCGCGTCTAATTTGGCCATTAGACGCCGAAAATTAGGCGGCTCTATGGAAACGAGGACGCTAGCAATGGAGCAGGTAAGTGAAAAATTTCTTATAACTTCTGTATGGCTCATAATTAATGCACAATGTACATTACAAAGTGCATTAATATGGCCATACAGAAGTGTATAGACCCACTTGCTTTCGCGGGACAACCCCTTTAAGCTATAAGATTTGAGTAGGCACCATGTTTAAAATAAATCGGTCTATGGGTGCAGAAATCGTCAAACCTCAGTATTGCTAAGCTTACCATGTGATGATGACGTTGACTTTCAGGTATTCCCGTTTTACAATCTTACTGCCTTTAGTAGCGGCCAACCTAAAAACACAAATAATAATCACTTTTTTTTTTGTATCTTTCTGGAAGTTTTAAATCACCTGAAATTTTGTGTTCTATTAAGGATTTTTTAAACATGTTTTGGCGATGTTGTTTAATCAGCGTCGTTTTGTACAATCATTTTTTTTAAAAAAAGCCTATGGAGAAATTTGTTTGAAAAGAAAAAATATTACACCTTTTAGCATACAGGTTTTTTTTTTTTTGGGGGGGGGGGGCATGTCATTCTCTCATTCTCGTATTTTACCAACATCTGCTGATGCATTTTGGTCTCGAAAAGAAAAGTTAAAGTCACAGAAAACATGGCTAAACTTGGTGTAAAACCAGCCTAAGGGCGCATTCAGACGATCGTATATCAACCGGGTATTCACGTCGGCCTATATACAGTGTCTCTCTCTGCAGGGGGAGGAAGCTGGAAGAGCCGGGAGCAGTGCACTGAGCTCCTGCCTCCTCTCCACCCCCTCTCTGCCCCATGCCACTATTTGCAATGGGAGGGTCGGGAAGGGGGCGGAGCTATGCCCCCGTTCCACCCCTCCCATTGCAAATAGTGGCATGGGGCGGAGAGGGGGCGGGAGCTCAGTGCACTGCTCCCGGCTCTTCCAGCCTCCTCCCCCTGCAGAGAGGGAATACCCGGCCGATATACGGTCGTCTGAATAAGCCCTAAACCCCATATCGATGCGGCCCTCTTTTTTTTTTATTTTTGGTTTTACTTCCCCACTTTCAATGAATCATAACTATTATTCGTCCATCAACATAGCTGTCTGAGAGCTTCGTATTTGCGGCACGAGTTGTATTTTTCAATAGTATTATGGAATGTACCATGTAATGTACGGAAAAAGTGAAATGCCGCCAAATTCTTTGGGGGTCTTGCTTTAAACTGTGGCAGAAGTGACATAACAACCTCATTCTATGGATCAGTATGATTATGACAAAACCAAATTAATACACACACACACATATATATATATATATATATTTTATGTATTTATTTATTTTTTGCTGTACTACTTTAAAAAAATATATATTTGGAAAAAATAAACTAATTTTATGTAGCCACAGGCATGTCTTGCAGGGTCAGCAGACATGGCAGCAGTGGGGGAATTCAGAAGGCCTTAGGCTGCCATGACAACTGAACGTCATCTCATGTTCTCATTGTGGGGGCTGTTTGGGACCCCTGAACATTGATTGACAACAGCATCCCCTTAATGACGCGGCCCCCACCCACCCCCAATTTTCCTGTGTATATACGTGAGATGGAGCCCAATGTTCTCATTGTCACATATATACACGGGACCATATGCAATTACATTGTGTATGGGTGGCGAGTAGAGATGAGCGAGCACGCTCAGTAAGGTCAGTTACTCGAGCGAGCATCGCTCTTTCCGAGTAACTGCCTTCTCGTCCGGGCGGGGGTGCAGGAGGGGGGGGGGGGGGGAGAGTGAGAGAGATCTCTCTCTCCCCCCTGACGCCCCCCGCTCACCCCCGCCGCCCCCCGAGAACGCTCGAACGAGAAGGCAGTTACTCAAGAAGAGTGATGCTCACTCGAGTAACTGACCTTACCGAGCGTGCTCGCTCATCTCTAGTGGCGAGTATATGCATCATCACTAAGCGACGGGAAATATAAACAAAAAAAACCCTAAAGCAGGTGTTGCACATAGCAGCGTGCGTGAGTACGCAGTCATGCGCAGTACAATTTCGCCACCATACACGGCCGCTTTGTGACCCTCTGCCTTAGGAACATTAGTCTATTACCCCTATTAAAACTTAACTCTATTCTATAACTTAACCCTTTGCAATCCAATTTTGGATTCAGGGTTTCCTGGGGGACTTTCTCTTTCTGCCATTATACAATGGCGCCATCTGCTGGCTAGAGCCAGTACTGCGGTATGGGATATGCTGGAGAGGCCCCCCGACAACAGAGCGGCCAGTAATATACAGCAAGAATACCCTGCCGGACGTTTTCTGACATCGGAGCCGTACAGCCTTCAATCAGAATGTCTTCAGACGTCAGACAGTGGATTGGAAAGGGTTAAGACCGTCTCATTTGTTTGTATTACAATGAACAGACTCTGCTTGCAATAAACTCAAGACCCCCAAAGCCTCCTGCATAACCCCAGTGTACTATATGCCTAGTGGATAACCTGCATAGTATATAGTATGGAGACTCTAGAATACAATAGCCCCTTGACATACTCCACTGCAGCTGCATCGTCAGAGGGCTAGGGGGCAGTATACAGGAATCCTTCCTTGTCTTATATAGTGATGTCACCCCAGAGCCAATTACTTCTGCGGCACATAACATGACAGAAGGAGCAATCCGTAATATATTTTATCAGGCAGCTGAAAATCCTTCCCTGAAGTCAGTCACCAATCTGTACAGAAGGGCTTTAAATGGCAACCTGCAGCTTAGGAAGGGGATCTAAGACCAGCCCGATATCAGGCTCACCCCAAGCTCTACTATAAAGAATAGCCACAGTGTAGCTGTATATATATATATATATATATATATATATATATATACATATACATATATACATACATACACACACTCTCTCCCTCTGCTATACAGTACCTAATACCTACCACACAGTGGAGAAGCAGCCTGTGTGTCGTTGAAGCACATTGGGATAATAGAACATGGTGACGATATATGGTTTATCGGGCCCCTTCTAGGGTACGGTACACTATCAGTACTAATAGTTACTGCTCTATGTAACTAATAGATGACCAGTTAAACTGACGACTCGCTAAAATCTTCTAGTATAACATTTGAAACTGCTGCGGAGAAAGATGTAAAATTCCTTCCCAGGACTGTCATCGGCCGATCGGGTAGAGATCGCTGACCGGAGGATTCTCAGCGCATTCCGCACTATCTATCAGCTGCACTTTGTTAATAGTTAGCCAACTTTCCACCAATCACGGAGCGCAGTACGCAGCACACACCCCCAGCCGGCTCCAGCCAGCCAATAGGAGGGCAGTGATGAAAGAGGATACCGTCGCCACAGTATTGGTTTGACTGTCGCTCCGCATCAGCCAATGAGAGCGCGGTTACTGGCCCCGCAGAATTTCTCCCCATTTTCCCGCGCTGTCAGAGCAGCTGACAGCTGAAAGGTCAATCCCGGGGTATCACCTCATCGGTTTGACCGGGGGGCACTGCAGTCTAACGGCCCGTGTGACCGCGGGGCAGTGTATTGTAATGGCCTATGTGAGAGGGGGAAGATGTAGTGCCATAAACAACTAATTAGCCTAATTAGTGGCTGGACCTGTTTTACAAGGACAGATAAACTGACGGCTCCCTGTCCAGCTGCTGCCATGTCCACTACATAGAAGGCCACTTACAGCTGCAGCAGCTCTCTGACTTTTACCATGTTTCCCGAAAATAACACCCTGTCTTAAATTAATTTTTGCCCCAAAAGAGGCGCTAGGTCCTATTCTCAGGGGATGCAGAGCGCCACAATTTTTTCTTTTGCCTTCGGAGGCAGTGTTTCTGCCTCCAACAGCGGCTTTAGCATACCCCATCACTGATGAGGAGCGCCCGAAAATCACGTTCAAGCGCAAGTCTGCGAGGGTGAAATCAATGGGAGCACTATACCACAAATAGCGTGGCGTAATTGCAGTATTGAGATCCGGAAGCTTGCTTGCAGTCGCTGACAGAAGATCGCTTTCTGGTAGCGGGTTCGTAAACCCCGCCTCCACGAAGCTCTGATTGGTTTTCCAGTGCCACGGCTCAGCCAATCAATGCAGCGCTCGATGAACCAATCACAGCTATTGCATTGAAAGGCTGTATTGGTTCACCGAGCGCTGCATTGATTGGTTCTGGAGCGCTGTGGCTGAGCCAATCAGAGCCATTGCTTCCTGTAGGTGGATTTTACAAACGACTTTACCAGGAAGCAATGTTTTATTGGCTGCTGAGGACTGCAAGCAAGCTGCCAAAACTCCAGAGACTGGCGTAAGGGACCTGGACGGCGCCTGCTAAGTAAATATTGCTTTTTTTCACATAGTGTAGCTAGGCTTATCTTTGGGGTAAGGCTTATATTTCAAGCCCCTACCTCTCCCTCAGAAAATCAGGGTAGGGCTTATTTTTAGGGAAACACTGTATATACTGTATGAAAATTTGCTTTATCTGTATTAATTTGCTTACTTTTTAGAGAACAAATGCCCAAACTGCAACCTAAAACCCACTTATTTATAGCTAAGTGCCAACACGTCAGGGGGCGGGGCTTATCACAACGCATGGTTTTTACCTCTGTCGTTATAAAAAGGAAAGGGCCGCTTCAAAATAGACAGGGAGAAACACTGTGTGTTTTTTTCCCTACTGGCGTACCATTGGTGCAGGTTTTGACTCATACTATTCAGCGCTCCCCCTCACTTCCTTTGAAGGCCTCCCGCTGTAAGCGCTCCCCGGCTTCTAGTAGCCCATGGAGTGGCTGCAGATCAAAGATGTGTGCCGGTTTAGCCTATTTTGAAGAAGTGACCAAAATGGTCAGTCGTGATGACACAATGATCAGTATAGGGTTTCAGGGACAATGATGTGTTGTTGGGACAGAAGGAGGAAGGGATACTAATCTCCCAACTGCCTGGCCAGTCCGATATTACTCAACACTGCAGGGAGGGTGGCTTTGGGATTGAAAAGGGATCATCTTCTCCAACACATTTCTCCACCCATGGGAGAAGCATAGAGGTAGAAGAAGAGGGGGGGGGGGGGGGGGGGATAATGTAAGTCCAGAGGCAAGGTAGGGGGGCTATGCAACATTCCTTCTATTCATCACTAACCCTAGCTATTCTATGTGGATGGGAGGTCCAGCCTGAGGACACTCTTAGGCCTGACCCCGAGGAATGTGGGACATGAACCTTAGGCACTTTGAAGCATATAAGTGCTTTTATGCCGCAGTGATTGCAGAAGGCCCGTTGCATAGCCCACATCAAAACATTACTGATTGGCCACCCTCCTTGATCCCCGCTACAATGCCAAAATGATGAATCTCATTGCGGCAGTGGAGAGGGACCTCAAAATGCAGCACTGTCAGGATAGATTGTTAAGCAGCTTGAGCAGAGCATTTCCCATGGCCGCTGGAATGCATCTGCAATGCATCGCAGCTCTGCAAGCTCATGGCAGATGAGCCGGAAGCCACCGCAGCAGTACCATCACCAATGCTGGGGAAGTCTAACAAGTGTGGCATAGATTTGACATAGATTTTCCAATCCGTTGCAACTTGCAACAAAAACACAGGGTAAGACTTACAGTCACAGGCAGCACTTATCCATGATGGTTCCAAGTACTCTCCAATCTGAAACCTTCTTATATGGAATCTCATATTGGAGCAAGTCTAACACAACACTCTTTCGGGAAAAATCTGTGTAGTCTTGACAATTTTTTGTTCCATATTTTTAAAGATGTTTGAGCTAGCGGAGAAAGTGCCTTTATGCTGCAGTGATTGCAGAAGGACCGTTGCTTAGCCCACATCAAAACATTGCTGATTGGCCACCCTCCTTGATCCCCGCTACAATGCCAAAATGTTGAATCTCATTGCAAGTGCCACAGAGTAACTATAAATATTTAATCAGGATAGAAGCTAGATGGTGTTCAATGTGGTCTTTAATGCTTTTTTTAAGCTTCCACCATGGGGCTGACTGGGAGACAAGTGTGGCTATATACAGTTAGGGCCAGAAATATTTGGACAGTAACACAATTTTCGCGAGTTGGGCTCTGCATGCCACCGCATTGGATTTGAAATGAAGCCTCTACAACAGAATTCAAGTGCAGATTGTAATGTTTAATTTAAAGGGTTGAACAAAAATATCTGATAGAAAATGTAGGAATTGTACAAATTTCTTTACAAACACTCCACATTTTAGGAGCTCAAAAGTAATTGGACAAATAAACATAACCCAAACAAAATATTTTTTTTTCAATATTTTGTTGCGAATCCTTTGGAGGCAATCACTGCCTTAAGTCTGGAACCCATGGACATCACCAAACGCTGGGTTTCCTCCTTCTTAATGCTTTGCCAGGCCTTTACAGCCGCAGCCTTCAGGTCTTGCTTGTTTGTGGGTCTTTCCGTCTGAAGTCTGGATTTGAGCAAGTGAAATGCATGCTCAATTGGGTTAAGATCTGGTGATTGACTTGGCCATTGCAGAATGTTCCACTTTTTTGCACTCATGAACTCCTGGGTAGCTTTGGCTGTATGCTTGGGGTCATTGTCCATCTGTACTGTGAAGCGCCGTCCGATCAACTTTGCAGCATTTGGCTGAATCTGGGCTGAAAGTATATCCCGGTACACTTCAGAATTCATCCGGCTACTCTTGTCTGCTGTTATGTCATCAATAAACACAAGTGACCCAGTGCCATTGAAAGCCATGCATGCCCATGCCATCACGTTGCCTCCACCATGTTTTACAGAGGATGTGGTGTGCCTTGGATCATGTGCCGTTCCCTTTCTTCTCCAAACCTTTTTCTTCCCATCATTCTGGTACAGGTTGATCTTTGTCTCATCTGTCCATAGAATACTTTTCCAGAACTGGGCTGGCTTCTTGAGGTGTTTTTCGGCAAATTTAACTCTGGCCTGTCTATTTTTGGAATTGATGAATGGTTTGCATCTAGATGTGAACCCTTTGTATTTACTTTCATGGAGTCTTCTCTTTACTGTTGACTTAGAGACAGATACACCTACTTCCCTGAGAGTGTTCTGGACTTCAGTTGATGTTGTGAACGGGTTCTTCTTCACCAAAGAAAGTATGCGGCGATCATCCACCACCGTTGTCTTCCGTGGACGCCCAGGCCTTTTTGAGTTCCCAAGCTCACCAGTGAATTCCTTTTTTCTCAGAATGTACCCGACTGTTGATTTTGCTACTCCAGGCATGTCTGCTATCTCTCTGATGGATTTTTTCTTTTTTTTCAGCTTCAGGATGTTCTGCTTCACCTCAATTGAGAGTTCCTTTGACCGCATGTTGTCTGGTCACAGCAACAGCTTCCAAATCCAAAACCACACACCTGGAATCAACCCCAGACCTTTTAACTACTTAATTGATTACAGGTTAACGAGGGAGACGCCTTCTGAGTTAATTGCAGCCCTTAGAGTCCATTGTCCAATTACTTTTGGTCCCTTGAAAAAGAGGAGGCTATGCATTACAGAGCTATGATTCCTAAACCCTTTCTCCGATTTGGATGTGGAAACTCTCATATTGCAGCTGGGAGTGTGCACTTTCAGCCCATATTATATATATAATTGTATTTCTGAACATGTTTTTGTAAACAGCTAAAATAACAAAACTTGTGTCACTGTCCAAATATTTCTGGCCCTAACTGTAGTAGACTTGAAAATCTTGGAGACCCATCCATTTTTAGTAAGTTTAGTGCTGGTCACCCGAGTTTTATGTTGCGCTCAAATTGGGATAGGATTCTTTTCACGTCTGTAAAGAAACGTCACGGTAGTTCAATAGAGAGGATACAAAATAGGCATAACAGGTTTGGAAGTCAAAGTATTTTGAAGGTAGCAATTCCTCCTATCCACGATATTCGTATTTAGAAAGTCTTTGAGAGTCTTCCTGCAATACTTTTAGTATAGGATCAAAATTGTGTTGATAAGGCTTATTTGTGGAGCTAGGTTATTGTTGTGCCCAGGTATTTTACACCTACATTTTGCTAATTAAAGGGGTATTTGATTTGTAAACGGTATGGCAAGTCGTTGGGTATAATCACAGGTAAAATCTGGGATTTCTGTGTGTTTATTTTGTAATACAATATCTTTGCAAACTCTTCTGATTTCTATTGCATTGTCAGGAGATAGTATGGGATCAGAAGGATATCATCCGCGCACAGCGATATGAGATGGGAGTGGTCACCAATCTGTATTCCTTTAATTAAAGTATTTTCTCTGAGGACTTTGGCTAATGGTTCTAGGAATAGTATGAAGATGGGTAAAGACTAGAGATGAGCGAACGTACTCGTCCGAGCTTGATATTCGTGCGAATATTAGGGTGTTCGGGATGCTCGTTACTCTTAACGAGCACCACGCGGTGTTCCGGTTACTTTCAGTTTCTTCTCTGAGACGTTAGCGCGCTTTTCTGGCCAATTGAAAGACAGGGAAGGCATTACAACTTCCCCCTGTGACGTTCAAGCCCTATACCACCCCCCTGCTGTGAGTGGCTGGGGCGATCAGATGTCACCCGAGTATAAAAGTCAGCCCCTCCCGCGGCTCGCCTCAGATGCCTTGTGAGTTAGCTGAGGGAAAGTGTTGCTGCTGGTGCTGCTGTAGGGAGTGTTAGGAGTGAGTGTAGGCTTCAAGAACCCCAACGGTCCTTCTCAGGGCCACATCTATTCGTGTGCGGTACTGTGGAGGGTGCTGTTAGCAGTGTTGCACAAATTTTTTTTTTTCAAAATCGGCTGTCTGCAGAGCATTGCGCCCCGCATTAATAGTCCAGGGACAGAAGTGGTGGTTAGGCAGGGAGAGTGTTAGGAGTGAGTGTAGGCTTCAAGAACCCCAACGGTCCTTCTTAGGGCCACATCTATCCGTGTGCAGTACTGTGCAGGCTGCTGTTAACAGTGTTGCATATTTTTTTCTTTTCAAAATCGGCTGTCTGCAGAGCATTGCGCCTTGCAGTAATACTACAGGGAGAGAATTGTGTAGGCAGGGCCAGAAGACATATATTATTGATTGAATATAGTCAGTGGGCCCTCCGTTTCCAAAAAAGGGAAAAATTGTATTTGTCCTGCAGTCTTGCGCCAATTTATTTCCTGCCTGGGAAAAGTAACCGCTGTGCTGCACTTCATATAACTGCATTTCTGTGCAACACATATCTTATCTGATTGAATATAGTCAGTGGGCCCTCCGTTTCCCAAAAAGGGAAACATTATATTTGTCCTGCAGGCTTGCGCCAATTTATTTCCTGCCTGTGAAAAGTCTCCGCTCTGCTGCACTTCATATAACTGCATTTCTGTGCAACACATATCTTATCTGATTGAATATAGTCAGTGGGCCCTCCGTTTCCCAAAAAGGGAAACATTCTATTTGTCCTGCAGGCTTGCACCAATTTATTTGCTGCCTGTGAAAAGTCTCCGCTCTGCTGCACTTCATATAACTGCATTTCTGTGCAACACATATCTTATCTGATTGAATATAGTCAGTGGGCCTTTTCTTTTTAAAAAAAGGGAAAAATTCTATGTGCCCTGCCTCTGTCAGTCCTCAGCGTTCTGTGTACGTGTGTGGTGGGTGGAGATAGTAAACAAATCATACGCAGCCAGCTACGTTTAACAGCAGGCTTGCGCCAATTTATTTCCTGCCTGGGAAATCAAATCACTGGTAATACACCATGCTGAGGGGTAGGGGTAGGCCTATAGGACGTGGACGCGGGCGAGGACGCGGAGGCCCAAGTCAGGGTGTGGGCACAGGCCGAGCCAGTGCGGTGGCCAGGGGTAGAGGCAGGGCCAGACCGAATAATCCACCAACTGTTTCCCAAAGCGCCCCCTCGCGCCATGCCACCCTGCACAGGTCAAGGTGCTCTACGGTGTGGCAGTTTTTCACAGAGACGCCTGACGACCGACGAACAGTGGTGTGCAACCTTTGTCGCGCCAAGATCAGCTGGGGAGGCACCACCAACAGCATGCGCAGGCATATGATGGCCAAGCACCCCACAAGGTGGGACGATGCCCGTTCACCGCCTCCGGTTTGCACCACTGCCTCTCCCCCTGTGCCCCAACCTGCCACTGAGATCCAACCCCCCTCTGAGGACACAGGCACTACCGTCTCCTGGCCTGCACCCACACCCTCACCTCCGCTGTCCTCGGCCCCATCCAGCAATGTCTCTCAGCGTAGCGTCCAGACGTCGCTAGCGCCACAGTTTGAGCACAAGCGCAAGTACGACGCCACGCACCCGCACGCTCAAGCGTTAAACGTGCACATTGCAAAATTGATCAGCCTAGAGATGCTGCCGTATAGGCTTGTGGAAACGGAGGCTTTCAAAAGCATGATGGCGGCGGCGGCCCCGCGCTACTCGGTTCCCAGTCGCCACTACTTTTCCCGATGTGCCGTCCCAGGCCTGCACGACCACGTCTCCCGCAACATTGTACGCGCCCTCACCAACGCGGTTACTGCCAAGGTCCACTTAACAACAGACACGTGGACAAGCACAGGCGGGCAGGGCCACTATATCTCCCTGACGGCACATTGGGTGAATTTAGTGGAGGCTGGGACAGAGTCAGAGCCTGGGACCGCTCACGTCCTACCCACCCCCCGAATTGCGTGCCCCAGCTCGGTGGTGGTATCTGCGGGGGTGTATGCTTCCTCCACTAAACCACCCTCCTCCTCCTCCTACGCAACCTCTGTCTCGCAATCAAGATGTGTCAGCAGCAGCACGTCGCCAACAGTCGGTGTCACGCGGCGTGGCAGCACAGCGGTGGGCAAGCGTCAGCAGGCCGTGCTGAAACTACTCAGCTTAGGAGAGAAGAGGCACACGGCTCACGAACTGCTGCAGGGTCTGACAGAGCAGACCGACCGCTGGCTTGCGCCGCTGAGCCTCCAACCGGGCATGGTCGTGTGTGACAACGGCCGTAAGCTGGTGGCGGCTCTGCAGCTCGGCAGCCTCACGCACGTGCCATGCCTGGCCCATGTATTTAATTTGGTGGTTCAGCGCTTTCTGAAAAGCTACCCCCACTTGTCATACCTGCTCGGAAAGGTGCGCCGGATCTGCGCACATTTCCGCAAATCACACACGCATGCTGCCACCCTGCGGACCCTGCAACATCGGTTTAATCTGCCAGTGCACCGACTGCTGTGCGACGTGCCCACACAGTGGAACTCTACGCTCCACATGTTGGCCAGACTCTATGAGCAGCGTAGAGCTATAGTGGAATACCAACTTCAACTTGCGCGGCGCAGTGGGAGTCAGCCTCCTCAATTATTTACAGAAGAGTGGGCCTGGTTGGCAGCCATCTGCCAGGTCCTTGGAAAATTTGAGGAGTCTACCCAGGTGGTGAGCGGCGATGCTGCAATCATTAGCGTCACCATTCCTCTGCTATGCATCTTGAGAAGTTCCCTGCAAAGCATAAAGGCAGACGCTTTGCGCTCGGAAACAGAGCCGGGGGAAGACAGTATGTCGCTGGATAGTCAGAGCACCCTCCTGTCTATATCTCAGCGCGTTCAGGAGGAGGAGGAGGAGCATGAGGAGGATGAGGAGGAGGGGGAAGAGACAGCTTGGCCCACTGCTGACGGTACCCATGCTGCTTGCCTGTCATCCTTTCAGCGTGTATGGCCTGAGGAGGAGGAAGAGGAGGAGGAGGAGGAGGATCCTGAAAGTGATCTTCCTAGTGAAGACAGCCATGTGTTGCGTACAGGTACCCTGGCACACATGGCTGACTTCATGTTAGGATGCCTTTCTCGTGACCCTCGCGTTACACGCATTCTGGCCACTACGGATTACTGGGTGTACACACTGCTCGATCCACGGTATAAGGAGAGCCTTTGCACTCTCATTCCCGAAGAGGAAAGGGGTTCGAGAATGATGCTATACCACAGGGCGCTGGTGGACAAACTGATGGTAAACTTCCCATCCGACAGCGCTAGTGGCAGAAGGCGCAGTTCCGAGGGCCAGGTAGCAGGGGAGGCGCAGAGATCAGGCAGCATGTACAGCGCAGGCAGGGGAACATTCTCCAAGGCCTTTGCCAGCTTTATGGCTCCCCAGCAAGACTGTGTCACCGCTCCCCAGTCAAGGCTGAGTCGGCGGGAGCACTGTAAAAGGATGGTGAGGGAGTACGTAGCCGATCGCACGACCGTCCTCCGTGACGCCTCTGCCCCCTACAACTACTGGGTGTCGAAGCTGGTCACGTGGCCTGAACTCGCGCTGTATGCCCTGGAGGTGCTTGCTTGTCCTGCGGCTAGCGTCTTGTCAGAGAGTGTGTTTAGTGTGGCTGGGGGAATCATCACGGATAAGCGTACCCACCTGTCAACCGACAGTGCCGACAGGCTTACACTCATCAAGATGAACAAAGCCTGGATTTCACCAGACTTCTCTTCTCCACCAGCGGACAGCAGCGATACCTAAGCAATACGTAGGCTGCACCCACGGATGGAAGCATCGTTCTCTCTCACCATCCAAAACGGGGACATTTCTGCTTCATCAATCTGTGTATAATATTCCTCCTCCTCCTCCTCCTCCTCCTGCTCCTCCTGCTCCTCCTCCTGAAACCTCACGTAATCACGCCGAACGGGCAATTTTTCTTAGGGCCACAAGGCTCACTCATATAATTTTTCTAAACAATTTTTATATGTTTCAATGCTCTTAAAAGCGTTGAAACTTTAACTTGAACCAATTTTTCGTTAAACTGGGCTGCCTCCAGGCCTAGTTACCACTTAAGCCACATTAACCAAAGCGATTAATGGGTTTCACCTGCCCTCTTGGTTGGCCATGGCCAATTTTTTGGATGTACATTAGTACTGTTGATACAGCAATTTTTGTGGGCCCTCGCCTACAGTGTAATCAAATGAATTTTTAGCCCACCTGCATTACAGCTGACGTTACATCCGCTGTGTTGGGCAATGCAATGGGATATATTTATGTACCGCCGGTGGCTTCCTGGCACCCACCCATGCTGTGGGTCCACAGGGAATTATAAATGCATCTGTTTCCACATCTAAAGAACCCCAGTCAGACTGGGGCATGCAGTGTGGGCCGAAGCCCACCTGCATTAAGCACGACATTACTACCTCAGCTGTGTTGGGCAATGCAATGGGATATATTTATGTACCGCCGGTGGCTTCCAGGGAGACACCCATGCTGTCGGTCCACAGGGACTTCACAATAGGGAGTTGTACCTGCCTGTGTCTATGAATTAAAAACCGCGGTCTGACTGGGGCATGCAGACACCTTGACAGAATGAATAGTGTGTGGCACATAGGTTCCCTATTGCTATGCCCACGTGTGCAGCTCCTGATGGCGGTGGCACAGGATTATATTTCTCATTGCTCTGTACAGCATTGTGGGCTATCGCCCCACCCCTTTTAAAGAGGATCGCTGCCTAGCCGTGCCAACCCTCTGCAGTGTGTGCCTGCGGTTCCTCGTCATGGCAGACGCACTTATAAATAGACATGAGGGTGGTGTGGCATGAGGGCAGCTGAAGGCTGTGCAGGGACACTTTGGTGTGCGCTGTGGGGGGGGGGGGGGATGGGCAGCATGTAACCCAGGAGAAGCGGCAGCGGAGTGTCATGCAGGCAGTGATTGTGCTTTGTTGGAGGTAGTGTGGTGCTTAGCTAAGGTATCCATTGCTAATGAGGGCTTTTCAGAAGTAAAAGTTGTTGGGGGGGGGGGGGGGGGCCCACGGTATTGTGGCTTAATAGTGGGACCTGTGAACTTGAGATGCAGCCCAACATGTAGCCCCTCGCCTGCCCTATCCGTTGCTGTGTCATTCCCATCACTTTCTTGAATTGCCCAGATTTTCACACATGAAAACCTTAGCGAGCATCGGCGAAATACAAAAATGCTCGGGTCGCCCATTGACTTCAATGGGGTTCGTTACTCGAAACGAACCCTCGAGCATCGCGATAATTTCGTCACGAGTAACGAGCACCCGAGCATTTTGGTGCTCGCTCATCTCTAGTAAAGACATAGGATAGCCCTGTCTGGTGCAATTTGTCATTTTAAAGTGCCCCGTTGGTGAATACTTGTGCCGAAGAGTTTGAGTACAATGCGGATATAACATTAAGTAAAAGGCAGCCAAAACCCTTTTTATCTAGAACTGCAAAAGCGTTAGCCCAGTTTATACGATCTAAAACTACAAAGGCTGTGAGAACCTTTGTGGATTAACTGAAGCCTGTCTACCTTTTTAAAAATCCAACTTGACCTAAAAGGGAGGATATAAGCCAATCTAAAGGCTAGGGTTTTGCGTAAATTTTAATATCAAAGTTTATTAGTGATGTAGGCCGAAAGTTCTGGGGGTGTCTGGCTGCTGCCCTAGTTTAGGAAGGGTGACTATTAGGGCTTGTTGATTTTCTTCAGGAAAGGAGCCCGCGATAACCACTAGAGATGAGCGAGCACCCAAACGCTCCTCATTATTCGAGTCAAGCTTTTCCTAAAATTCAAGAGCTCTACTCGAGTAACGAACCCCATTGACTACAATGGGAGACTCGAGCATTTTTGTATGTGGGACGCCGGGTCCTGAGTTTTTTTTTCTTGGTTCGTGTTCTCTATCTCTCTCTCTTTCCCCCCACCAGACAAAAAATTTAACAATGACACGCGCTGCGTAGCGGCGGGGAGGGGCCGAAACAGGCATTCCACTGCTGGGAGGAGCCAAAAACTGGGGCGGGGTCAAACACGACTTGATGCTTGTTCGAGTAACGAGTACCATAGAGTACACTAATACTCGAACGAGCATCAAGCTCGGCAGAGTATGTTCGCTCAACTCTAATAACCACCGATTGAATGGTCCTGCATCGGTGTGGGGATAAACTATTTTGAAAAGTCTTATAATAGTATAATAGGCATTCATGAGGCCATCTGCACCAGGTGACTTACCAACTGGCAGGGAGTTGATATGTTTGAGCGCTTCCAGTGCTGTGATGTTGCGTTCAATAAACGTGCAACCACAATAACATAAATCAAAGGCACAACGGTGCAAAAAGGAAAACAAAAACTAAAGGGGAATGCTCTCCCTATTGTTACCTAACCGGGGAGGGGACCCTGCCTACTCGGCAGACTAACCGCGCTGAAAAGTGCGAGCCCACACTCGAACCTGGGCCACTGACCAGTCCCTAACTGGGAGCCCTAGCGCAAAACAAAAGGAGAACAAAACCAAACCAAAAAACAGCAAAGGACTTAGCTTGTCCAGCAGAGCTTCCAGCACACTATGTTGCTCCATCGCTGTCCAACATGGAACTGCAGAGAATCATTGACCAGCACTGGAGAAACAGTTAGCACTGCTTAAGTAGCAGCAGAGCTACTTAACACCAGGTGCTGACTGACATTAATCTTGCCACCACCACACCTCTCAGCTCCCGGAGAGGCAGGAATGCTGCTAAACCCTGGTTTGGCCTGAAAGCAAGGCGGGAGCCTCAGGACGGTTGCAACATGTGATTTATGAATCTAGAGTTTCCTGTTGGATTTTGCAAAAAGGTGGGTAGATTAATATTTTGCAAGAAGTTTTGAATTTGATGTGTGGTCCTTAGAAATGTTAAAGGCTTGTCTTTCAGATTATATAGGACGCATAATAATCTTGAAATCTATTTGCTGTGTCTGTAGGGTTTGTGGGTTCGCGATTATAGATGTTGGGCTTCCAGGCAGGACGTTAGTAGCTTTCCAGATTTATTATTTTGCAAATAATATTGGGCTTTATTTTTTGTTAGCTTTCTCTCATAATTTTTGAGTAACTTTGGAGTTCATGTCGAAAAAGCTCTTCTGCTTGTTGGGGTGTTTGTTTTTGTTTATTTTGAGTTTCAAGAGCCTTTATTTTTTCAAGTAAGTTGTTAAGGATTTTAGTCCCAGTAAGTAAAAGAAGCATAGTTACACGGAGTCCTTTTCAATACAAGCAGTACGTCGATGACATCATGGGAACAGTGTTCTTGTGCCGATTTGGTCATTGTTGGTACCTGCTAAAAAGGTGGAAAAGGGAGAAAGGGAAAAAAACAAAAAGACACAATGACATCACACCTGTAGTCTTCCCTGTCAAAATTTTTGGTAACTCTCTGCTTTTCCTTGGAGGAGGTCTGTGCTTGAGTCTTCTGTTCACTTGGCAGAATTTGTCCTTGTAAAAATGTATTACATTGCTTTTAAAGCAAGCAGTACACTTGGTGTCTTATGTAGCATGCTTTTTGGTAGCTCTATAGCAGTTCCTTGGAGCAGGCCCATGTTTGAGTGTTGTGTTCACCTGGAGGAAATGGTTCTTGTAAAATTTATGGCATTGCTTTTAAAACGAACACTACACATGCTGTCTTTCTTGGAGCAATTTCTTGATCTAGGAGCCCGTGTGGGCCTTTTTCCGGTTTCAATGAGACCTTTGTGCTGTGAGTGACCCCGACATTACTGTATCCTATTTTTATCAATTTTTTTTTGTAAGAGCACAGTGTTTCCCTGATATGCGACTCTATTGTCATGGAATATGGGAGGCTTTCGGCAGCATATTACAGCTACAGGTTCAACCTAATAGTAGTAAAAAAAAACACAAAAACTCTGCCATTTGGCTAATAGGAGTAATGAAAGAATACACAGGACACATAGAGGGATAGGTAACGCTTTGTACCAGTTTCTGGTGTAAAAAAAAAATTGGTAAATTACATCAGAAATATACGGCAGGGAAGACCTGCGTACATTTTTGTGTAGACACATCATGCGCTGCAGGAAAAAATATTAAGACGAGGGTTTGAAATGCCAATCTTAATAACTTTCCCCCATCATTTATGAGTCCAAGGTATTCAGGAGGAGAATGCTTCCACTACTCAAGACCGTGATTGACAGGTTGCTGTGTATATAAACCCTTTTGCCTACTAGTAGTTTGAACCTGTAGCTGTAATATGCTGCTTTTACGTCAGGGTAAGGGTATTTTTACACGCGGCAGAAATGCTGCAGAACGTCCTCAGTGGAAAATTTGGACAAATTCCACAGCATTTCCTCACCCAAAACAGAGTCATAATCTGCACCAGTGGTGCGGATTTTAACTCTGTTTTAGGCCCCCTGCACACAGGTGGAAATTCCGCTGCGGGATTTTCCGCTCGTGCCTGCCTGCATAGGATTGCATTACAAAACGCAATCCTATGCAGACAGCCGCGATTTGTCCGCGTGAAATTGCACGCGGAAAACAGATCGCGGCATGTCCTATTTCTGTGCGGGTCTCGCAGAGGTCCGCACAGAAATGTCACTCCCGACGCATTGGCTCTGCTTTGGCAACGTACCGGCTGGGTGGCAGCCTGCACATCAGAGAGCCGAAGCCAAGGGAGCAGGTGAGAGCTGCACTGGTCCCTGCAGGGACGTGGGTTGGATTCCGCTGCGAGAATTCTCGTAGGGGATCCGACCCGGCCGTCTACAGGTGGCCTTAGATGCAGAAATGCTGTGGAATTTGCCGCTGCAGACACTCCACAGCATTTCCACCCCACATAAACATACCTATTACAGTGTGTCCTCTTAGCTTTAGAGATGCAGATTCTCTTCTGCATTAGGTATATATAAGCAATAAAGGTCTACATACAACACATACATTGGGTCCAGAAAGTCTTCAGACTCTTTCACTTTTATGTTGTGGCCTTGTGCAACTTCAAAAAACTTTTTCCCTATCATTCTGCACTTTTGTGGGACAACTTGTAGTTTTTTCCTATGGCTACCATTTTGAGGTATACACATTTTTTAAAATTATTTTTTATTCCAGTTTTCGTGTTTTTTGGGGTTTTTTTACACTTTTTTAATGGAATTTTCAATGCTTGATAAATGATGTAATATTTTATAATACTGGTTGCTATAGATGCGGCGATGTCAATTATGTTTAGGAGGATTTTTTTTCTTTTCAAATATTTAAAGCCTTGTGTAAGGAGAAAGGAAGTTTTCTGTAAAAACATTTAGATGCCATGGTCAGCCATAACTGCATCATCTGCGGTGTTCATCTTTGAGATGTTGCTACATCTTGATTGAAGTCACCTGCTGTAAATTCAGTTGATTGGACATAGTTTTAAAAGACTCACCCGTCTGTAAAAGGTCTCACAGCTCACAATGCATATCAGAGCCAAAACCAAGCTCAGAGACAGGATTGTGTGGAGGCACAGATCTAGAGAGTGCTACAAAATCATTTCTGCTGTACTGAAAGTTACCCAGAGCACAGTGGCCTCCATAATTCTTAAAGGGGTGGTCTCGCGAAACCAAGTGGGTCTATACACTTCTGTATGGCCATATTAATGCATTTTGTAATGTACATTGTGCATTAAATATGAGCCATACAGAAGTTATTCCACTTACCTGCTCCGTTGCTAGCGTCCTCGTCTCCATGGTTCCGTCTAAATTCGCTGGCAGCTTGCTTTTTTAGACGCGCTTGCGCAGTCCGGTCTTCTCCATTCAGCACGAGCCGCTTCAGTGTGCTCCCCGCTACAGCTCTTCTGCGCATGCGCAGACGAGCTGTCACTGCTCGGGAGCGCGCTGCAGCGGCCATTCTGCACCATCCTCTGTTAGAGGAAGGTGCAGAAACTGGAGCTGCCCAGCGGAGAAGCCCAGCCCAGCCCAGCAGCCCCGAGAAGCCTCCCAGGTAAGTGATTTGTCGGGGGGGGGGGGCTGCCGCTGCGCCGGGCTGCGCCGGGGGGGCTGCCGCTGCGCCGGGGGGGGCTGCCGCTGTGATGGGGGAACTAGCGCTAGGCCGGGGGGGGCTGCCGCTGCGATGGGGGGGCTGTCGCTAGGCCGGGGGGGACTGCCGCTGCGATGGGGGGGCTGTCGCTAGGCCGGGGGGGGCTGCCGCTGCGATGGGGGGGGCTGTCACTGCGATGGGGGGGCTGTCACTAGGCCGGGGGGGCTGTCGCTGCGATGGGGGGGCTGTCGCTAGGCCGGGGGGGGCTGCCGCTGCGATGGGGGGGCTGTCGCTAGGCCGGGGGGGGCTGTCGCTAGGCCGGGGGGGGGCTGCCGCTAGGCCGGGGGAACTAGCGCTGGGCTCCGGGGCCTTCACCTGGGCTGAGGGTCTAGCGCTGGGGAGCCGGGGGCTAGCGCCGGTTACCTGCTGTCTGGTCGGCGGCTGCGGGGCGTCTGGTCGGCGGCTGCGATGCGTCCGGTTGCCATGGAGACACAGCTGGCGGCGTCTCGGGAGCGCGCACGTCGGGCTGCAGCGAGCGACGGGGAAAGAGCCGGCGGCCATCTTGAGGAAACTTTTATAAGTTGCTGAAACGCTGGAACGGTAAGTACGAACCAGCTAGAAATGTCATTTACAGGGGTAATTAGTAATGTATGTTTAATGGGGGGGACTGAGCAAAAAAAAAATTTAACTGCTTCCTCGAGACATCTCCTTTAAGTGGAAAAAGTTTGAAACAACCAGGACTCTTCCTAGAGCTGGCCAACCCACCAAACTAAATAATCGGGGAAGAAGGACCTTGGCTGAGCTCCAAAGATCTTATGTGCAGATAAGAGAAACTTCCAAAAGGTCAGCCATTACTGCAGCAATAACCAATCTGGGCTTTATGGCAGAGTGGCCAGAAAGATGCCTTTGCTCAGTAAGAGACATATGAAAGCAAACCTGGAGTTTGCCCAAAAGCACCTTAAGGACTGTCATACTGTAAGAAACCAAATTCTCTAGTCTGATGAAACCGAGATTGAGCCTTCTGGCTGCAATTCTAAGCCTTATCTTTGGAGGAAACCGGGAACTGCTCATTACCTGCCCAATACCATTCCTACAGTGAGGCATGGTGGTGGCAGCATTATGCTCTGGGTGGCATCATTTCAGCAGCTGGGACAGGGAGACTGGTCAAGGTGGAGAGAAAGCTGAATGGAGCAAAGTACGGAGATATTCCTAATGAAAACCAGATCCAGAGTGCAAGGGACCTCAGACTAGGCAGAAGATTCACCTTCCAACAAGACATTGACCCTAAGCACACAGACAAGACAACACAGGAGTCGCTCAGGGACAACTTTTTGAATATTCTTGAGTGAACGATTTCTCACTCCGTCTGAAAGCCCTCCAAGCCTCAACCTTCAGTTGTTCACCATCCAAAACAGAAGAGATAGCAGAGGATTTAAGCTCGGTGTTCTCTGCAAGATTTCTACAAGAAAATACAGAAAATCCTGACAAAAATTGTGGCCGACGTATCGCCTGTTTACTTGCATCAATTTTTCCCAGGTTCAATGTTCCTTTTTACATTGTCCTTTTCTACGCTTTCATTTTAGGGTTTACTGTTCTTTAAAGAGGCATGGTCCTTTTAGACGGGACAAGCTTTTGGGCAAACGATCCCGACACTCGTGCCAGTGATGCTGGGCTGTTACATAGGAACGAGTATCGTTGGCATCGGTCACAGCGCTGCCGGAATGGAGGCGGAGCGGGCCGGGGAGCGTTCTCCTCCCGCCCGCCTTCATTCACAGTAAGCAGACAGTCATTCAGAAGTGAATGACTGCTGTTTACACTGAATGACAAGTCATTCGATTTTCTGCAAGAAGAAACTGAACGATTCTTGTTTAGCTGCTGCATGCGTTCATACGGGGCGATTACCGTCCAAATGCCCTCAGGAGCACGAGAATCTGAACAATAATCATCCTGTGTAATAAGGCCATTAGACTACTATTAAAATGGCACAGCTGAATAGTGCTAATTGTTTTGGAACATTTCTACACATAAATGCTGTATTATTTTTCCACCTAAGCACACAAAAAACGTTTGATTAAAGCAAATTGTATTTAATAAGTAGTGGTCATTAAAATAAAGATACATGTCACGAGCAACTGTTGGAAGACATACTGTAAAGTGGTTCAAGGTTATGGCTTAATATGCAATAATATAGTGGATGCATACCTTGATAAATGATAATCCACTAAAAAACATCTAACAGAACTAATATGAAACTAATCGTATATTGACCTAAGAGCTACGAAAGATCCTGTATAACAAAGATGTATGTGTATACTCCCTAACAAACATCGCATATTCCTGGAAAGAGAGGTAAAGAGATACAAAGGTGGGCTATGGCTGAGTAGGGGATGTTCAGTGGTCTGCGTCAAAGGTCCAGTGCCATCAGGTTGTGCAAATCTGACCGATAATCGTTCAATGTAAATGCTGCATGGGCGTCCGCATCTGAATTAGAGCATGCAGATTTGTTTTGCAGATCTTTTGGTGCGGAAAACAAATCGCAGCATGCTCCATTTCACTGCCGTTCCCGCACGGACAGCTTTCATTGAAGTCAATAGAAGCCGTCCGATCCGTAGCACACCCACAGTTGACACTACAGACGTGCCACAAATTCCGCGGCAAATCAGGAGATTTAAAAAAAAAATCTGTACTGTGCATTTCTGACGGCGCCTGCTGATACAGGTATGCAGGATCAGCAGCCGCGGGTAGGGGCGGAGTCCGCTGCGGGCTCCCGCATGCAGAATCCGACCCGCCTGTGGACTTGAGGCCCTAGTGCAACAAAAATATCCAGTTCTATTAAAAAAAAAAAGTAAGAGCTATATAGTTGTAATACTGAAGATCTGCAGTATATTTGAATTTCACATTCAAATACAAGGAGTGGCTGCAGACACCATACAGAAGATAATACGCTGGTTTCCCAACTTCCGTCCTTTGGTTAAAGGGGTTGTACCAGAATTACAAATGATCCCCTATCCATATACGGGATTACTTCCTGATCGGTAGGGGTCTGCTGAGACCCCCAACAATACTGAGAACAGGGGTCCCATATGTCCCCCTCTTCTCAACACTGCAGGGATGTTTCTCCCACCCAGTGACATCACAGTGAATGGCGCTGGCTGAGCATGTGCGGTTGGCACTGTGTTCATTTCAATGGGGCTGATGGAAATATCTGAGAGCTTGCCAATCAGCTATCTCCACAGTCCCATTGAAAATGAGTGAATAGCAGCTCGCTTGTGTGACAATTGATTCGTTCATTCTCTTCCTCGTTGTAAGGGGTGCAATAAGCCCGCAGTGAGGAGGAAAGTGAAAATGGGACCCCCACTCTCAGGACCCACGGATCAGTAAGTTATATTGTATTCATTAACTTGGATTCATGATATAACCCCTTTAAGGAAAAATGTTGCTGCAGTTTCTCAAGATGAAATAAAAAGTTATGGCTTTAGCCAGGCGTGTAGTTGGGCTCTCCTTCACCCCAAGGAAATATCCAGTTAGCTGCCCTACCCCTGTATCAAACTACCCTGACCACAACAATGTGGCTTGTTGCCCCCGTATGGCACTCATACCCTGCCAGATCCCCTAACTCCCCTGACTTCAGACAGATAAACAGCTAACACACTAATTGAAACATTTATCAGAGTCTGATAGGTCTTAACAAGAAGATATAGCAGTGGTGTTAAACAGGAGTACTGAATAATATGCAATTTATGGAAATGGCAACATTATGGGAACTCAGGAATGTTATCCAGTGTAGTTACTGGCACCAAAGTAATGAGATAAGATGGATTCTGCATAAGTGAATCTGAGATTTGAGTGACACAGAGACTTTCAGTAGCTTGATGCACCATCTCAGAGGCCAAGACTTGTTCTATCTGTAGGAGGAATAAGAGATTAGTCATTTTACAGTTTGCCTAATGTAACCAAACACCAGTGCACACCCTATGTAAACAGATATATATTGATGGTAAATAACATTGCATTGGGATGTAGAAGAAGGATATTTATAAACTCAAAATAGGTATTATTGCATCTTGACGCCACCGGAAGCTAGGGGTGTGACAGGAGGAACGCCCCTGTCACACCCCTGTCTCCCGATAGGGTCAAGGGATGAAGGTCCTAGCAGCACACTGTGCATGGATTTGTGGCAGCGGTGCTGGCTTAGGCTTACTATTCTTCTTAAGCTTACATAAAATGGTGCCCATGGTACTGCTGTAACATGTCAGCATTTACATGTGATAATTTAAAGCCTAAGAAGAATAGTAACCCTCAGCCTAAGCCAGCACCGCTGCCACAAATCAATGCAGCGTGTGTGCTCCGTCCCGCACGCCATGAAAGCCATGCCTTCTAGCCAGCCGACGGCTCACCCCTTCCGCCCGGCCACCGCCGCACGGATTCCGTCCCAGACGCCGGCGGAACACAGCAGCAGTCCCTCACGGCCGATCCCGGAAAAGCAGAGTTACTTTGCTTGGCCCTCCCTGCTCCCGACGTACCGCTGCGCTTGTACAGTGCAGGGACGCATATCAGCACGTGTAGCTTGCCTCTGTAATGCTGCTGCGGATGGACGTCCTCTGTCACTTTCTGGAAGGCCGTCGCTGTGTCCTTCCTGTAGCCAAGCGGTATGTTCAAGATACCTGTGGCTCCACATGCAAAGCCTCTTCACGGCACTCTGCGCTTCCTCATGGCGACCCTGCTGTGTGCTTCTACACACAGCGTGGTGACACCTTCTGCCACGCTGGAGGGGAAAGGACTTTCAGCAGTAGTAGCGCGGCCCGGCAGACAACTCCGCTCTCCAGCCAATCAGGTACAGGGGCGTCACCCCCCCTGTCAAACTTGACTCCACCAGGACTTCCTGGTGGCATCAAGATACACTAATACCCTCAAAATACTATTCTTGATATGATGGCTGCAGCTGTATCAGTAAAGTGCAAAGTTTCCTCACCTTTGCTGTGATAAGTTTGTCCGTAGTATGGTGACATTCTGAAAACTCCTCCCCAAAACATAAAGTGACATGGTACTCAGGGGGTACGCCTCCTTCTGCTTTGTAGGTTTCCACATCTGAAAGAAATATCACACATCATTAAAATGATGCAAGGAAAAAGTGGAGTCATAATAATAAAAGCAGAAAAAAGCTGTCCATTCTAAAAGATTCATGCAGAATAGAGCCTAAGGCCTCATGTCCACGGGCAAGCACGGATTCCGAGTGTGGAATGCCGCAGCGGATTCTAGCCGTGGCCGCAGACATGAGGAAAAAATACATTTACTCAACTGTCCGGACGCGGCGCGGGTCTCCTCTGTCACAGACGGATCTTCTTTCTTCTGCACGGCGGATGCGCTCGGCATGCCGATCGATGCGTGCACACATGCACCGTGCCTTTTTTCTGTTTTTAAATCTCCTGCTTTCCTGCGGCACGTCCGCTGTGTCAGCTGCGGGCGTGTCGCGGACTGGACGATTTCCATTGACTTCAATGGAAGCGGTCCCTGCGGGGTCCACAGAAAAATGGAGCATGCTAAGTTTTTTGCCCGGCGTGCAATCCGCACACCTGGAAAAAATAATAAAATCTGCAGGTATTTAAATACCTGCAGATGCCCAATGATAGTCTATGGACATATTGAACTGTGGATAATCCACGTGGGTGACCCACGCGGATTCCATAATTCAGTTATGCCCGTGGACATGAGGCCTAAAACAATTACTCATTGGGTATAGCAGTGGTCCTAACTAGTCACACACACGTACCTTTCAAAAATTTCTGCGTGTAAAATAGTTGTACGAAGGCATCTCTTTCCAGTTTGTTGATGGCTCCTTGAGACTCTGAATAAGGTCCAGTCCAGTAAATACGTCCTGAACACGCTTTCTGACGTTGAGCAAAGATCCCCTCACTGTTACTAGTCAACATAACACCCGACTGAAGGAATGTGAGAAGTCTCTCTGTTCTGCTACGTGTTTCGGCTGGAAGCTGCTCTCCTGGAGCAGGCAGCAGCACATGTTCCATTCCACCAAGGGATCTTTCCATAGGAGCCCTAGCGGACAGTTTGCATTCTCCACTTTGAATCAGCTTCTGTGCCACTTCAATTCCACTATAGGTCAATGTAACCCTCAATCCTGCATATGGAAGAGACATCATGGATTACATTGCTTTATCCAAAAATAGACATTTAATATCAATGTAAGGCTTGTATCATTTAATGGGGTTGTGCCAAAAATGCAAGTTAACCCCTATTCACAGGAAAAAAAAAAACAGCTTGCTGATTGGTGGGGGTCTCACCCCCAAATGTTCCTGAGAACAGGGGTTCTATGCCCTCTTCTTCTTTCACAACAACATCACAGTGAATGGAGTGCTGGCTGAGCATGCGCTATTGGTGCTGCATTCATTTCGATGGGCCTGAGCGCTTACTGCAGAAACCCATGCTAATCTCGAGAATGGGTCTCCAATGTCCTCCCCCCACAGCGAGAAGACTGAATGGAGTGCATTTACTTTCAATGGGACTACCAAGATACCCGAGCAGCACCCACATGGGTATTTCCGTCAGCTCAACTGAAATGGATGAAGTGCTGACTATGCATGCCCGGCCAGCGCTCCATTCACTGCGACGTCACTACAAGGGGAGAAGCGAAGGGAGATGTCAGAACATGGAGTCCTGTTCTGGAGGTCGGTTGGGGTCTCAGCGTTAAGACTCCCACCAATCAGGAAGTCCTGTGGATAGGAGCTAACGTGTAATTTTGGGACAACCCCTTTAATACTCCCCCACCCCCACAAACTGTTCTGTAGCCACTTTCAAGCACAACATAAAATGTTTTTAAAAATCCGTTCAGAGTACTGGAAAAACAAAAAAGAAGCATACTCCCTTCACCCAACCCGCTTCTGCTCCCGTTCCGGCAGAACCAGGTCACCTGCAGATCCTCACTTCTGGCTGGAGCAGTGATGGTGTCCTGACAAATGGGACATGTGACTGCTGCAGCTATGCACCGGCCAAAGTAAGCTAGTGATTGGCTTTAGCAGTCACATGTCCTTGGTGTCCGTGATGACATCACTTGGTCACTGCAACCAGAGTAGCGAGGGAGCGTGCACCTGCAGAACGGTAGTAGCGGAAGACTAGCTCAAGGGAGTATGGCTTCTTTTTGTATTTCCAGCACTATTGGCCGATTCAATTTTTTTTCTGCCCAATTAACCCCTTTAAATATAACGAACCATAAAATATTTATACAAACACAGTTACAGATAGGGAATACA